>NC_142596.1:24662155-24964882 GCF_965207765.1 Zootoca vivipara | reverse complement strand
CTTGGGATCATTTCAAGCATCTATTAATAAACTGTTGTAGTGGCTGGGGTTCGGGGGGGGGGAGAGAGATATCTTTGTGACTAATGCAGTACCTCCTTAGGAACATGACTTAATTTCCGGCAATGATGGAACACCAACACAAAGCAGGGGGCTGTTTATTCAGGATACCATGGCAAAGCTTTAGAATTGTAGGGACCTTGTGCTTCTTTGAAGATTAAAGGAAGGGTCAGTGCGTGCTTCCTAATTTGCTGGTGGTGATTAACTTTTGAAATCTGCTAACCTTTCAGCAGTGAAAGAAATTTTCATTTGTTGCAATTGTTATATATTATGCTTTATTTTCATTGGGGTCTCTTGGGAAGGGAAAGGAGCTGCTGGCAGAGCCCAGATAAATTGGAATTAGGAATGGGGGAGAAACTAGATTCAGTCTATTTTTAAAGGGAAAACCGACCTAATGCATACCTTCCAAAGCAATATGTGTAGCTAAACACAACTATCCTTCAAAATTCACAATGCAGTTCTCCAGTATAAAAGGGCTTCTACTGGGGCAAAGTGTGCATAAAAATGCATATATTGGTGGAAATTACAAAAGTGCATTATACTAGGTGAAATTGCTTTGCAAAAATGTGTATATTAGGAATCATTTCTACTAAGATGCTGCTGAAATTTCATGAGGTCTTTTTTATTAAAAAAAGAAAAAAGAAAAATCAGAAATGTGGAGAAATAAATTTACCATTGGGAAACTGAGAGAAACTGACAGATTTGCCTATGCCTAACTGAAAGAGATTTGCAGAATGACAGTCTCATTTGGGGAGACAAATCAGTGCACACAGATTTCTTGGCCCGCTGCGCCATTTGTCTGTATTACCAGCAGCATGGCTGAGCATAGGTGCTGTCTCTGGAATTTCCCAATCCTCACTGTGTAATTCTGATGGTGCTGGTTGATTTCACACCAATGCGTATCTTAACTTTTGCCGTTTAGTGGTCTAATTCAATTTAGATATACCGCTCAGTGCTGCTTCTTCACAGTCTCCCACCCAGACAGCTAATCAAGCCAGACCCGCTAAGGTGAGGCAGTAGGAACTGTTGTATCCTGTGAGGCAATGTCACAGCTGGCTAGCATATCAGACACCCACCTGTGCTAAGCCTGAACAGAGTGATGGGGGAATCCAAGATATCCCTTGTGTTTTCCTTCATCCATTGGTATCCTACCAGGTGGTTGCATGAGCTCCCACTGGATCAGCAATTCGTTAGAGATCTTGAGGTTTCTCCCACTCTCTCTTTATGCCCCTCTGTGAGTCTCTTTACTGCTTCCTTTAGAAAGCAAAAAATAGGATGTGGTGAGTGTGTATTAGATTATCTTGCGCTGGAGGCTTAATTTGTCCTTGGTGGCATCTTTGCAGTAATTAGCCCAGAACTCCTGGGAGTTTGTGTCACCTCTGCTCTCTCACCTCCACCTCTTCACATGGAGGCAAGACTGATTAGCTCTGAAGCAATCTCTGACACTTAAGTGCTTACGCAGCCTATCTTTAAAATCCTCCCGTGACTGGGGCTCCCCTTGCGGCAATTAATGAGCACCTTCAGGGGCACCCCTGACCTATGGCTCTGCTTTAGGGGTTCACGCCCTCCCCTTGGAGATATCAGGATGCAGAGACACTGGAGAAGGGATTGGGAAGCGGCACGGTTCAAGAAGGATACTGACAAGCTGGAACGTGTCCAGAGGAGGGCAGCCAAAATGGTCAAAGGCCTGGAAACGATGCCTTATGAGGAACGGCTTAGGGAGCTGGGCATGTTTAGCCTGGAGAAGAGAAGGTTAAGGGGTGATATGATAGCCATGTTCAAATATATTAAAGGATGCCATATAGAGGAGGGAGAAAGGTTGTTTTCTGCTGCTCCAGAGAAGTGAACACGGAGCAATGGATTCAAACTACAAGAAAGAAGATTCCACCTAAACATTAGGAAGAACTTCCTGACAGTAAGAGCTGTTCGACAGTGGTATTTGCTGCCAAGGAGTGTGGTGGAGTCTCCTTCTTTGGAGGTCTTTAAGCAGAGGCTTGACAGCCATCTGTCAGGAATGCTTTGATGGTGTTTCCTGCTTGGACTGGATGACCCTTGTGGTCTCTTCCAACTCTATGATTCTATGATGGTGATGCTTGGATTGCTTTGCGCTTCCTCTGTACTGGTTTGAAAGAACACAGTGTTGTCCATGTGGGGTTCCTGAATGGTAGGGAGACTTTTTATGTAATTGGTTGTGGATTGCAATGATTGCATTGTTTCCTGTTGGTCTACAACAGGCTTCCTCAAACTCTGCCCGCCAGATGTTTTTGGCCTACAACTCCCATGATCCCTAGCTAGCAGGACCAGTGGTCAGGGATGGTGGGAACTGTAGTCTCAAAACATCTGGATGGCCGCGTTTGAGGAAGCCTAGTCTACAATGTTGGCTGGCCTTTTTAGGGAAGGAACGGATACTAGGAAGGGGCCCTTACTGTTGTGGGAGGATTCCAGGTATAATTGGTAGCAAGGAAGAATGGGCAGAGTACTTTGGGAGCAGGAAGCATTCAGTCCCCTGTGGCTTCTCCATCTTCTTGCTTAAATCAAGAGGGGTGCATAGTATGCTCATCCCCATCCACACTGTGTGGGACCCAGGATGTAATTGCTGGGCTGGCAGGGGCTACAGTCTCAGCTACAGGTACAGCTGTACAGCTACACAACTGTACAACTACAGCTACAGTCTCTGACTACTGGGGAAGGATGTGTGTGGAAGTCCAGGAGTGCTGTGGCTTCCTCTTCTAACCTGACTCTGGAGTTGCAGCGCTTATCTCGCTTTACTGGTCAAGGGAGCCAGCGTACAGCCTCCGGTCATGTGGCCAGCATGACTAAGCTGTTGGGACCAAGCAACGGGAGCTCACCCCGTCGCGGGGATTCAAACCGCCAACCTTCTGATCGACAAGCCCTAGGCTCTGTGGTTTAGACCACAGCGCCACCCACGTCCCTAACCTGCTTTAGCAATGGATAAAATGCTTCCTCCTCATTCTTCCCTCTGCCCTGACAGCCCTTATGCAGGCATGCAGCAGAAGGCAATGGGAGTCGGTGAAAGTTTAGTCTCGCCCATTGCCTCCCAGCATGAAAACTAAGGTTGGCTGCCATTAGGTGGCCACTAAACTGAAACCCATTTTCGGGAAAGGATGTGGCCAGAGGGGGAATTTCCTTTGTCATTGGCTCCCTGGTTGTTTATTTCCACACACAAAAAGGCATGGCTGCTCTCTCCAAGTCATTAGCTCTTGTCCTCCAGCCTGCAATTTGGCTCGGGTTGTCTGACCTCGGTGTAGCTGGATGGAAAAAAAAATCTGAAGCAACACTGAAATCCACTTTAGGCGACAGACTATACTGATTTATAACAAATATTTTCATAACACCCCCTCTCACGAAACATCAGGGTGGTGTATAAAGGTAAAGGGACCCCTGACCATTAGGTCCAGTCGTGACCGACTCTGGGGTTGCACGCTCATATCGCATTATTGGCCGAGGGAGCCGGCATATAGCTTCCAGGTCATGTGGCCAGCATGACAAAGCCGCTTCTGGCAAACCAGAGCAGCACATGGAAACACCCTTTACCTTCCCGCTGTAGCGGTTCCTATTTATCTACTTGCATTTTGACATGCTTTCAAACTGCTAGGTTGGCAGGAGCTGGGACCGAGCAACGGGAGCTCACCCCGTCACAGGGATTCGAACCGCCGACCTTCTGATCAGCAAGCCCTAGGCTCAGTGATTTAACCACAGCGCCACCTGGGTCCCTAGGGTGGTGTATAGGAACGTATAAATAAACATTTAAAAGCAGTACAGAACAATCATGAAATTACTGGTTACTCAAGAAAAAAACAACAACTGTTGGCATAAAAATAAGTTTCCAAGAGATGCCATGAAATCAAAATGATGCCTGCTGATCTCTGCTGGAAAAGTGTTGCACAGCATGACAAAGGCAAAACTAAAATTTATTTTATGCTGCTTTTTTGTATTCCATTTACTATATATAATTTTATACATTTCCCAAGATACATTATAACAAATAAACAAATAATAACAATCATGAATTGTTGAACAAATCATGGTTCAAGCAAACCATTGCTTAGTGTTATGTGTGATGCAGCCGCTGTCGTTTTCTCCCACAGTTTTCTTGTGGGTTTTGAAATCCTACAAAACCTATTTTTCCAGGTTTAAAACCTAAAGCCTTCACAGTTTGATGATCGTAACTTGGTAGAACCTGTGTTTGTGTCTTGGAACCAGGGGTCATTAAAAACAAAATTATTCTAAAGTTCTTAAATTCTGGTCCATGGGGCGGGGGGGGGGGGGAACTATAGCGGAATACAATATAAAATTATAAAGCAAAATAAACCAAATAAATCAGAACGAAACAGTAATGCATATATGATCCAATCTGGTGCTTGTGTGTATAAGCAGCATCACTGATACCTGTGCGAACAAATACTTTGTAAGTGTGCTGCTGAAAGCTAGTACAGTTCATCAATAATGTTAATGATCACTTGTGGGTGAATAAAAAATGGAATACCACTTGCTGGTGGTGATACCACAAAGAGGGCTTTGCCTGCAGATACGGTATCAGTGAGCAGCTGGGTCTACAGGGGAGCAGGTGCTCTTTCAGACAGACGCATCCCAAGTTGTTTAGGGCTGTAAATGTGTACTGCAAAACTCTAAACCTGCACTGGAAGCAAATTGGCAGCAAAGTGTTATATGCTCTCTTTATGTCACACCAGTGATCACCTTCTAATCCATAATAGCTGTAAAACAGCCTGGTTGCTCCACACAGAGCACATTGCTGTACTCCAGTCTTGAGGTTATTAGTGCATGGGTTACTATGGCCAAGCTGTTCGTCTTGTGTGATAGAGACACCCAGGAAGTCACAGGGGACCCAACAAACTCAAGTGAGATGTGAATTAGTTTACGGTACAGCAGGAACGTGTTGTCTGGTTAGAATCTCATTTTGGTGGTCCCAGCAGCAATAATTAGTGTGTACTTTTGAACAACTGAACCCCTGAGGAGGGTGAAACCTTGCTAATAGGAAAGGAGGAGGGGCGCTGGATCAGATTTGCATGATTAATGAACCATAAATCCATGTTTAATCAAAGGTGAAGCAACAAACTAATTTGACATAATTTTTCAGCCCCATAAAAGGGCTGTGCAGAGTCTAAGCAAGCATGTGATCTTGCCTGAACTGATTCCTTGTCTCCTGTCTGGGGCTAAACTCTCCAAGCCCACCAGCGCATCAGGCGCTGGGTTTACGCTGCTTTCATGAAAGGTTACCTGGAGAGAGCATCTCCCATTCGTTGCAAAATTTATTTCCTGATGAATCCAATTTACATTAATGTGGGCTCATTAAAAGATAATTATTGTGCCACGGAGAGGGCCGCAGCATCCATCAATGAAATGCCTCTAATTGTTTTAGTCATATGATAAAGAGATAATCTTGCACCAAGCTTTTTCATTAATGCCACTCATATAAATGTCAAAACTGAATTTTTTAAAAAAACCCTTAACTGCCTGCCAAAACATAATTGTCTCATTATTCTTGTAGCTATTGTTATCAAAATCTGGACACCTGGTACCTGGTTCCCTTTTGCACAGTCTTGCACACCGCTGGCATTTTGCATCTGCCAGATTTCTTAAAGCATCTATAAAAAATGCAAATGTGACTGAAAATGTTTACCTTTTTCAATCAAGATCATAGTGGAATGTGCCCAGCACAATCCTATGCACGCTTGCTTGACAATAAAGCCAGTTGAACACAGTGGCTTGGGTCCAAAGAGCTGTGAGTGAAAGGAGAAAATGCATTCGTGCTGTTTTGTAAACTCTTGTATAAGTGAAAAACTTCTGGCTGTGCAGCACCAATCGTCCACCAGAGCTTGTGTACAGTCAGAACACACTGGATTTCTATGGAGTGAGACTAATGGTATCTGCCCTGGCTCCCACTCGTGGACTTAGTAGTTGGACTCTTGACCTGGTTATTATTATTATTATTGAAGGCTTTATTCCAGAATTCACTACTGTGCCAAAACATTGATCCAGGAACAAATTAGGTATTTTATTGCATGGCTTCCATGGCAGAGGGCAACTTAGCTTACTTTCACAAGGCCTCTAGTGCTCTTCTGCCAATTGCTGCTTGCTGTCTGTTCCTGGCACATCTTTTTGGTCTAGATTGTGTGCATTGAAATACATGGGTGGTGTCTAGTGTGCTCCTGCCACCTTTGGGGAGCAGACAGTGTCACCTTTTGGGGCCCTGCAACTGTGATTCTTCTAGTAACATCTAGGGTGCTCAATGAATCAATGTTATTTGATTATCTGTTTCTTTCTTTGTACTGATTAAATGCATTTAGATGCACTTGCATGTTACCAAAATGTGAATATATATATATTTATATATATATATATATATATATATATATATATATATATATATATATATATAGGTTTAGTAAGTTATCAGTTATTAGAAGGAAAGTTTATATTTCAATAGTTTAATTCCTATGCACAGCAACCTACCAGACTATAGGGAGAAGCAGTGTGGGGGCGGTGAATTGGATTGCCTCTTGTGTTAGGTATTGGAGGTCTGGATTAAAATCCCTGCTTAGCCATGGACCTCACTTGGGTGACCATGGGCTAGTCTCTTGGCTTAACCTATTGTCATGGTCTATGACCCAGGGATTTTGCAGTGTGCAGCAAAGGATGCTGACGTAGTCAAGGTTCAGGCCACTTCCTTGGAATGGGAATCATTAAAATAAGGCTTCAGGGCCCTTCTGGCCAAAGGACACACCTCTGCCACTATCCTCTGATTCAAGAGGTTGAGTTCCCTGCAGCATCTGTTTCCCAAGCCTTTCAGGCATCAAAGCCTACAAAACAAGATGAGGGCTTTTTAACCAGGTAGCCTAGCACACTCTAGATCTGATGAGCCTGCATAAGGCTTCAGCTGGCTGAAGCACCCAGCAGATACATCAACACCCAGGCCTCTTGGAACTGTCCAGGGTCCTGTTCTTTTCTGCTTCCCAGGGCTCTTCACTCTCAATTTCTCCTGTGGGCATCGAATTCCCATGAATCAAGACATGTATCTCACACGGTTATTGAGAAGATAAAACAGGATAGTCTCCTTATATAAGTGCCACCATGACTTTTATTTGTGCCCAGCCCTTCAATCAAGTTATCAGTGCAGCTGTCAATAAAATTCCCAAAGTACAATAAAGCTAACTAATACATAAAAATAAGCTACACATGCAAATCTATAAAAGTAGTGCTCCTTCTCCCTCCCTCCCTCCCCTCCTTCCTGGGATAGTATAAATAATAAAGTGTGCTCTTAACTCACAGCCCGGTAGATGTTCAGTTGGGGCCCAATTTTAATCAATTGACTAAATCTTATAGCACTCATAACTTCCAGCATTTTCTCATGCAGTTCTACCAGGAAGGAAAAGGAGAGTGTTTATGGTTATATCAATAGATCAGCTGAACTAAACAGCCATTGTCTGGCTTATAGGGCTAGAAATGTATTATCAGTGCCTGGTTTTGTTAGCGGACTCCCATTGCTTGTCAGGCATTGCATAAAAACGTCTGAATGAAGATGTTCAATGCCCTTTTGCATTCACTGCTCTCCTGCAAACACTGGGGAGCAAAGTATTTCACATGGCTAGCTAGGGTAAAAATCATGGCAGGCCAGGTCAGGTCAGGTCACACTGCCTGAGCTTGTAATTGTAGGACAAAAGAACAACAACTTATTCACTGTTGATGCTGACAAGTGCCTTATTGCATGAAAGAGTAAATAAAGAGGAAGAAGTGTGTTGGCTTGAGTTTGCTGACATCTTATTCAGTGTTGGGAAGAGTAGGATGAGTCTGGTTGAAATCACCTAGAATGCAAAACTGAAGTTCCACTGATAATTAGAGAAGTTAGAAAGATGCAGATTCCACATTGAACCCTTCTCTTGACCCCACCACCCTCTCAGGTGCATTTGGTGGAGACGCCAGAAGGGGCCTTACTTGGTGGCTGCTGCCAGACTTTGGAATTCCCTCCTTAGAGAAATTAAACTGGCCCTCTCCTAGTTGTCCTTCCGCCAGCTGGTGAAGATCTTATTCCAACAGGCTCTTGGGAACCGACTGCTTTGAATGAAATGCCTGGTGCTGTGCTGTTTTTTGTTGCAATTATCTGTTTGTTTTTAATTGTGTGTGTGTATATATAATCTTTAATTGTTTTTTAATGATTTCTTCCTATGTTTTAAGCTGCTATTATTTTATCTGTAAGCTGCCTTGAGCCCCTGTCAGGGGAAAAGGTGGGGAATAAGTAAATATAATAACAATAACCCCTCTACTCCACCCCTTTTTCTTTATTTCTTTCTTTTTTGGTCAAGAATGATGGGAATTATAGTCTAACGGAACCTATCAACTCATAGGTGCACTCTAAATTTTGAGAAGTCTTGGGCAATAAGGAGGAGGAGAAGGAGTCCCAGAAATAGGTTTTTTTATTTCATGCAAGTTAATCACATTCCCCCACCCCCACTCTCTGCATCTGGATCACTGAGCATGCTTGTATTTACGCATTCCAAGGAAACTTAAGATGTTATAAGCGATCGATAAAGAGGTTTTCATTTGCAGACTGCACATTTTGAAATATCATCATCCCATCCCATTGATTTTTGAAGTAAAACTTAACCAGGGATCCTCACAGGAATTGTGGAGATTGATTTGTTCACGAAGATACCCTCTGGAAAGAAAACTGATGTTAAAAGTCAAAACAGTTTTAAAGATGTGGGTCTGAATTCAAAAGTCCTCATCTTCTTTTCAATAAATATGCATGCGGGATATTCAGAATTCTTGGTCCCTTTTGGCTTTCTGAGCTAGGCGTTGGACGGTCACCTTGTGAACAAAGCAAGATTGTCTCACAAACTCAATGAAAGGTCCAAGAAGCATGAGACAAGTTGTTGTCAGGCTGGCTTTTTTAAAAAATTGATTTTATAAATAGCCAGGAATCTTATAGGTCAGTTCCAATGATATGTACAACGGTTTGATCTTACTGAAAAGAAATAAGCTTAACTGAAGATGGGTTAGATGAATTAAGGAAAAATGAAATGTGGATCTAATTAATAGAGTACAGTGGTACCTTGGTTCTCAAACTTAGTCTGTTCCAAAACCAAAGTGTTCCAAAACCAAGGTGCACTTTCCCATAGAAAGTAATGCAAAATGGATTAAGCCGTTCCGGACTTTTAAAAACAACCCCTAAAACAGAAGAAGAAGAAGAAGAAGAAGAAGAAGAAGAAGAAGAAGAAGAAGAAGAAGAAGAAGAAGAAGAAGAAGAAGAAGAAGAAGAAGAGTAGTTTGGATTTGATATCCTGCTGTATCACTACCCTAAGGAGTCTCAAAGCAGCTAACAATCTCCTTTCCCTTCCTCCCCCACAACAAACACTCTGTGAGGTGAGTGAGGCTGAGAGACTTCAGAGAAGTGTGACTAGCCCAAGGTCACCCAGCAGCTGCATGTGGAGGAGCGGGGACGCAAACCCAGTTCACCAGATTACGAGTCCACCGCTCTTAACCACTATACCACACCATTGAGCCATAAAATGAAAGCAATAAACAATGTACTGCAGTCAATCAATCAATAGCTCAACTGGTTCCACACAATCACAAAAGCAAAACAAAAAAGAGCTGCAAAAACAAAAACGCAAAACAAATAGCAAAAAGACCTCAGCGTAACACTCAAAACAGAGCATGTTCAGCTTCCAAAAAAAGTTTGCAGACCGGAACACTTACTTTTGGGTTTGCAGTGTTTGGGTTCCAAGTTGTTTGAGTACCAAGGCATTTGAGAACCAAGGTACCAGTGTAATTTGTTTTGATTATAGGTTAAAGAACTTCCCCTGTGTGAAACTCTGAGTAGCTTTTGCCAGTCACTGGGTGGGGTTCATACTGAGCAAATGGACCAATGATCTGAATGGATATAAAGCAGTTTCCTATTTGTGCATGTATGTTCCGGAGTAGGCCTCCTGCATAAGAGTGAAGTCTAAAGGGGGCTTATTCCCCGTGATGTAAATGTGGAAGGTAAGGGCTTTCCCCCACAGTAGATGCATAGGACAGCACCACGTGGCCATTTACATTACCTCTTATGAGGCAATTTGTATCACCAAAAGAAGAGGGCAAATGACAGGGCCGGCCCTATATATCTTACTGCCTGAACACAGCAAATTACCCCAAAGTCTTTAATATCCAGAGCTAGTCTATTTATTTAGGCACCTGAGGCAGAAAATCCCAGAAGTGCTTCCCCTCAAGCAGCAAAAATGCAATACTAATAAATTACATTTAAAAAACAACTATTTGCTGCCCTTTCACGACACTCCAAATCTGCTGCCTGAGTGAGCCATCTTGTTCTGTCTAATGGTAGGACCAGCCCTAATGAAAGAGAACACTGATTTGCATTCAGTTTGCATGTGTTAATTCATAGGCATCAGTGCAAATTTGGAAATAATTATTGTAATTGAAATAGAGCCTAAGCACATCTCGCTGTAGAGGGGAAGACTATGATCAGGTGACCTGTATGTGCCTGGGTAAGTTTTTTTTTTTAAAAAAAATCAGACTTGGATCATACAAACCTACAAATAGCAGATGCCTTCAAACGGAGGAGTTTGTAAAGTTGCACTTGACCATCCTAAGGCAGCATTTTACTGAGAGCAGCATTTTTGCATTGGCAATGTGTGGAAAGGAACCCCCTTCCCCCCCACCAGTATTCCAATTTATCCCTCCTCCAACTGTCTTCATTTTTATTTTTGCACTTTATCCTCTTTAATTGATTTTTGTCCTGAATACTTTGCACTCTGTAGAATCTCTCTCCCGGTCTTTCCCCTATTGATTCTGTCTTGTGGATATGAAAAGATGGAGAGAGATGTGCAGATCCTTTTGTAGTAATTACTCACCACCGCTTATAAGAAGAGCTCGTGAACTTGAAGCGAATAACCTGCTGAGCTGCAATGAGTGCCAAGGGATTCGGAAGCCACCCAGGTGCCGTCACCTTTAATTGTGATAATGTTCTCCCTTCTCTCACTGCCTCCCTTTGCCTATCCGTTCTCTCGCTGCCTGCACTGCTTACAACTGCCAGATAGTCCAAAGTCAATTTAGTCCAATGGATAATCCATCTTGCTTCTGTTGCACGTGCAAGAAGAGCCGGCAAGTTCTGGCACACTTTTATTATGCTGATTCATCACACTCTGCTTGGGGTTGCCCGAGAGGCCTGGCAGACCTTGAATCAGCAACAGCAGCTCTTGAGGGTTATTTTTCATTAATAATAAAGGATGCGACCTTCTGCTGTTCCCCGTCATTGATTTGTGATTGGGGAAGAGGTGATTGGCAGAGTTTCAATGGCAGCCTATGGCCCAAGAGACACCCTCCTCATTATGCGTTAACATTGCCATAAAGCTTGTTGCAAGGATCTCTGAAGCAACCTGGAGTGCAATAAGTTTAACTTCTCCCCTGCTAGGGATGGGGTGGGGGAGAAATACAGTTACCTGCCTAATTCACACATTCCCCAAATCAATAAGCAAAATGCAACTGTACTTTGAAGTGTACATGTCTCTGAACTTTGCAGTGCAGTTCCCCAACCAAAAGTGGACAACAAAATATGTTTATTGGAGAAGAGTATGCGTAAAATGTGCATATTAGTGAAAACAGCACAAAACACCTTGTATTAAGCAACATTGCTTGCAAATTAAATACTGGGAAAAAATGTACACTTAACAAGTGCTGAGAAATATCCCTCCAACTAGGGATGTGGGAGAAATTTGGTTCACTTTGAACTTCAATGCAGATTTACATAATCTGCAGTTCCAAAAACAAAACACAAACTGAAATGCAACTGTCCTTCAAAATTTGCTCTTTTCTGAATTTTGCAATGCAGTCCTTCAACTTTAAAAATTGAAAAAAAACGTATATTACAGGGAAAAGGTACATAAAGACACATTTTATTAGAAAAACTTGCAGAATTGTGCACAGAAATGAGTTTATTAGGAGAAGGAAAATGCTGCTGAATTTTTGTAAGCATTTTCTAAAAGTGCAAACTGATATAGAAATAATTGGAAAACTGAGAGAAACTAAAATTGCCAGTTCACCCATCTCTTGCACCCCTGAAACTGTTGTTGGAGTGCAAAGCTTCATCCTGTGGAATCCTTAGGAAGACTTTTTGTTGTTGTTTAGTCGTGTCTGACTCTTCATGATCCCATGGACCAGAGCACGCCAGGCACTCCTGTCTTCTCATAACTACCCTCATCAACTCTTGCCCACCACCACCTGGTGCAGGATCTAGAAAGGATCTAGAAACTGCTTTGTCAGTTTCTAAGCAAGGTGAGAGTTCAGCTCCATCTCCTTCAATATCAGATCTAGAGGGGGCAAAAGGAGGAGAGTTGGGGGTTCCTCTGCTCCTGCTCTTTTTCTCCCTGAGCACAACTGGAAACCAATGGTTTCGTGTCTCAATTAGTGATCTTAACATTTATTTATTCATTTGATTGGTTGATTTATAGCCCCACCTTTCCTCTAAGGAGTTCAAGGTGGCATACATTGCTTTCCTCTCCCCATTTTATCTTCACAAGAACCCTGTGAGGTAAGTTAGAGTAAGAGACAATAAGTGGTCCAAGGTCACTCAGTGAGCTTCATGGCTGGGTGGGGATATGAACTATGGTCTTCCAGGTCCAAGTCTAACACTCCAACCATTACATCATACCAGGACCAGCCCAAGACATCTTGCTGCCTGAGGCAAAGGACAAGATATTCCCTCTCACCGTATTCCACTTGCAGAAGCCAACCAATCACCCTCTTACTTCAGCACTGTAAAGGGGGTAGCATCCTCCACTAAATCCGAGAGATGCTGGCTAGATTAGGGGAGGCCGTGTGACATACACTCAGACGCTTCCCTATTGCTGCCTGCCCTGCAGCATCTGCCACCTGAGGTGGCTGCCTTAGCTCTGGCTAATGGTAGGGTCAGCCCTGCCATTCTAGTTCTCACATTCTGCCTCTTCCTTATTTACTCTAGGTATGAGGTTCAGGACACATTAATGGCTCAGGACACTCAGAATAGTGTGAGCCACAGAAGAGCCCACATTCCTTGCGCAAGCGTTCAGTGTAAAGAAGAGCTGCTGTGATGTCTCAATTAGACTTTCACAAAGGCCCAAATTTGCAAGGTCGTTACACTTTTTGTTAAGAAGAGGCAACCATATGTTTCTCATCTTAATTGCCCTTCCTTATCCTCCCTCTCTTTCTTGCCTTCTCCCTGAAAAAAAGAAGATAGTAGTAAAGAAGGTTTATTACACATTAAATTAGTTTCAGTAAGTGTGATCATTAACTAGGTCGTAAAAAGCGGTATTGGAATGTTGCAAAAGAGTACTTTAAAAGAAAACAAAAAAGAAAACCTCACCCTGAGATATTCATTAAAGGCCACTGCCTCTGCCGATACGTTTCCAAGGGGCTTGCAATGCAGTTGCCCACCTCAACCTAGACTCCCACTTGATTTGACTTATGTATAGGGTGACAGCCATTTCCGACCTACTGCCCTCTGGACTACAACTACCTACAGCTCCAGACAGGAGGAGTTGTAGTCCAAAACATCTGGAGGGCTCCAGACATGGTCTCTCTCCCCAGTTTCCACAATTCGCTTGGAATTGGTTTAATCATGGTGGAGCTCATTGAGGAATGACTGCTAGCCATGATGGCTATGCTCTGTCTCCACAGTTGAAGGCAGTAAAGCTTCTGAGTACCAATTTCTGGAAACTGCAGGAAGGGCGAGTGCTCTTGTGCCCAAGTCCTGCTTTATGGGTTTCCCACGAGCATCTGGTTCACCACTGTGAGAACAGGGTGCTGTACTAGATGGACCATTGGCCTGAGGCTTCTAAGCAAACCCAACTCCTCCTCCTCCTCCTCCTCCTCCTCCTCCTCCTCCTCCTCCTCCTCCTCCTCCTCCTCTTTTGAGGTTGGAATACTTTATTGATTATATGTATATACCACTCTTCAAGGAATACAGGGCAGTTTACAATACAGAAACAACCCCCAAACAAAAGACACATTTATAAGCTACCCTATGTCCAAACAAGATTGAATGTGTACTGTATCTTTAACCATTGTCAAACAAAGGTGAGGTCTTCAGACCACCAAATGGTGGGTGTTTATCCTTCCAGCCTTGGCATACAAGGGGGACCTTATTACAACTCCCCCACCCCCTATAACTGACATTCAACTTAAAATAGTAGAAGAACCTGAATGTAAATTCTGTGACATCTGGATATTAAATATAAGCTTTGGTTACAATAGATATAAACCCAACTACTTCTGACAGTTATTTGCCCTCTGCTGCTTTGAGTTGCCCTCCTGCTTCCCAAAAGTCTCACATTAGGATCTAAGGAACTACTTTGGGTGCAGACTAATGGGATCCTCCCCCCCCCAAAAAAATCCTGCTTTTTGTGTACAGCAGCATCCATCATTACATGGTCCTTTGGGCTGCTGTTGCTGTTTAGTTGTTTAGTCATGTCCGACTCTTCGTGACCCCATGGACCAGAGCATGCCAGGCACTCCTGTCTTCCACTGCCTCCCGCAGTTTGGTCAAACTCATGTTGGTAGCTTCGAGAACACTGTCCAACCATCTCATCCTCTGTCGTCCCCTTCTCCTAGTGCCCTCAATCTTTCCCAGCATCAGGGTCTTTTCCAGTGAGTCTTCTCTTCTCATGAGGTGGCCAAAGTATTGAAGCCTCAGCTTCAGGATCTGTCCTTCCAGTGAGCTCTCAGGGCTGATTTCCTTCAGAATGGATAGGTTTGATCTTCTTGCAGTCCATGGGACTCTCAAGAGTCTCCTCCAGCACCATAACTCAAAAGCATCAATTCTTCTGCGATCAGCCTTCTTTATGGCCCAGCTCTCACTTTCATACATCACTACTGGGAAAACCATAGCTTTAACTATACGGACCTTTGTCCGTATAGTTAACCTTTGGGCTAAGGCCCCACTATGGCTGTGTGTGTGTGTGTGGGTGTACTTGGCAGCAATTCCTGTTGGCCCAGAGGTCAAACTTCGAAGGACTTGTGGGAAACTGAATATTTTGATGACTATTCACGTTCCTTTTTCTGTCTTTGTATTGCTGACCCCTAAATCCAGAGCCATTCTGGAGAGCAGGAGCAAAGTCCCATCTAAGTGAGAATATTTTAAATGAAACAGCCCAAATAAACTTCATTTTCTCCCAGAATCGGATGCTGGTAATGAAGTTTTATGATCTGTTAGCTTAATGTTCAGGCTTATTACAGCCAGATGCTTTCCAGACTGCTGTGCTATCTTAACTCCATTCCCATTAGCAAGAACAGAGACACTGTTTTAGCAAATCATACACCAAGGCCACTCTTAAAAGCATGTTAAGAATCACCGATGGAGCAGATGAGAGGTCTATCTAGAGCAGGGATGGGGAATCTTTTTCAGCCTAAGGGACATAATCTCTTCTGGGGAATCTTCCAGGGCCACATGCATGTACATTTTACCTTAATACAGTAGGCTAGTTTCTACAAACACCCCCTCTCTACCCCCCCATCCATGCAGTAACACGCATTATCAGAGTTCAATGATGCACTCCACCCCAGTGACGGATGTAGCCTGCAAAGAGTTCTGAGGGCCAGATGGAAAGTCCCGAAGGGCTATGTTTGGCCCACAGGCCAGAGGTTCCCTCATATGGAGCAGCATTTGTTTCCCATAGTAGCCATCCCATTGCTTCTCAGAAACTCACATGATGTAGTGATGGCCACCAACTGGACAGCTTTTAAAGGGGATTAGGCAAATTCATGGAGGATAAAGCTAGGAAAGGGTTATCATGCCCATAGTCTGATGGGTGATGGGCAGGATTTTAATCTGGAACAGTGTTTGATTCCCTCTGCCTCCTGATGGGAGGAATAATGCTCCCCCAGGGTCGGGGGGGGAGAGATAGTATATCCACTCCTCACTTGGGTTTTTTTGATGAACACTGAGTCTCCCCTCTGAGGACAGAGGCTTTGCACATTCCAGGTCCTATATGCTGTGTTTCTGGGCATGGAATTTCAAAATGCTTGCAACCCTTGCCCTGATGTCTGAGTGGGCCTTAAAACAGCTTGAAACATCCTCAACCAACATTTTTTATTAATTTGCTTCATGAACTGTGATGGGGGAAATGTGTGTTCCTTCTGTCCGGGTCTTGCTGTGCCCAAAGTAATACTGTCCCAGCCCATCAGCAATATTCTTTGTGTGACACTATATACAGATGCTACTGTGGTTCTTAAAAATGATTTATGTGATTGTGTACCTGGGGAACCTCCTGCATTACCCTGAGAGTTCTCTGCGTTACAGGATTTAGATGAGGCATGAAAACACCCCAAAGGATAAAACAAGCTCTCTTTTTATGCTAATTTTTGTCTTTCCAGACAAGAAACAGGCCAAATTCTGCCTCTGGATATCAGAAGCCAATTCCCAATTTAGTCTGACTCAACAGCGTCTGATTGCGAGGGTGGTGTTAGGAGATTCATCTGCCCCAAGTCTTGTGGGGTTGATGGAATCCCGCCTGAACTGATACTAAGTGTGGGAATGGTTGGCTGCTTGCCGAACAACTTCAAACGGTGAGATTCTTTGTGATGGCTCCAACCACACTTCAGTGAGCAAGTGGTTGTCATGCTCCTGTAAAGCACTTGGAAATCCCCAAGAAGCGGGTCCGTAGTCATAGGTTACTTCCCTTTGTTCCTCCATTATCCTGTTGTTTTATTAGCTCTCTGTCCCAGTAGTGACTGCTTAGGAAAGAGATTTTGGGTTTGAGGTGGATAATGCAACAGAAATGTTTACCCATCACATGGCAGCTGGTGAAAAAGGCAAATTCCAGGCTACAGATAATTGGGAAAGGGATTGAAAATAAAAATGAGAAGCTTTCTTTGCAGCCAAAGGGCTATGCCCTGTCTTGGGCCACATGTCAGTGTTGGTCAGGGCCAGATGGAAAAGTGGGTGGAGCAACAGGTGTGACTTTGTACAGTAGGCTGCATTCCAGCCATGCAGAAGTCAGTGGTTTCTACACATACACTACACATCTCTGCACCCTGGCCTTCAAGAGGCATTGTCACAGTTTATGGACATATCCCAGCCAGCCATATCCATCTCTCAGCCCTGAGGTTCCTCACTCCAGCTTTATACACATCTCTGGTACTACTACACTTGGAATACTGCATCTCAAAAAGGACATTGTAGCACTTGAAAACTTGTAATAAAGGGCAAACAGAATGAACAAGTGGCTAGAGCTTTTTCTACCCCCATGAGAAAAGGTTACAACATTGGGGGCATATTTGGGTTGGGAAAAGAGCAAGAGAGAGGGGACGGGGTTGAGGTTTGTGAAATCATGCATGGTACTGAGAAAAACAGACAGGGGTTTTTGTCCATGTCTCCTAATACCCTAATACCCAGAGGTGTCATCCAACGAAATTGAATGTTTGGAGATACAAGACAGGCAAAAAGAGGTGCTTTGTCACAACGCATAATTAAACTGTGGAATTTGCTTCCCTAAGAGGTAGTGAAGGGCACTGACGGGCGGCATTAGAAAAGGATTAATGTCCAACAGCCATTATGGTGATGTTCTTTCTTTCCTCTTGGATGAACTGTGCCTCTGAATGCCAGTTGCTGGGGATCATAAGTGAAGAGAGGGCCATTGTTTTACATGCTTTTGGGCTTCCATAGAAGCATCTGGCAGGCCAAACAAGTTGCTGGACTAGATAATCTCAAAAGGCTGTTTTCACTTTACTCTGTCCATTCTCAAAGTCTCCTGCTGTCTCCCACACACCAATTTCATATGTGCCCCTTGAAACATTTGTGGACTCCCTCCCCCTTCAGCTGTTGGGCATGCTGGGCGTTTCCTGACTCTTGACATCAAATTCTGGATGCCATACTTCTTGAAATTATATGACCAGCTAGATGTTTTAACTGTTGTGTTATATATTGATTTGTCTTATATATGGATTGTGAACAGCTTTGAGATTCATAAATGAAAAGTGGTATCTAAGTTTATAAAAATAAATAAATAATATTCATGTATAGGGAAGTAGGCTTGGTCTGTAATGTTTCGTTTTGCTTCCCCCACCTATTTTCTGATACAGTATTTAAATAGGGAGCAGCTGTTTTCTCTGTTTTGCTCCAGAAGGCAAATGATGCTTGGAGGATCTCCAGCTGTTGAGGAGGAGGAAGAGGAGGTTTGTGACTTGTCCTCCAATCACACACAGCTGTACTCTTAAGTGTCGGACTAACATTTCAGAAGTCCTTGGAAGCCATGAAACCTAGTGCTTGGGTTTAATTCAGCTACTTTCAGGGCTTCCTTCCAGCCATACAATTATGTAAACTTACACGACAGTCAAGTGTTCATTGCACATATATGGTAGTGAATATGCTCCTCTGTTGACACGACCTCTCTAGTAGTCTAGTTGAAAACAAAATATCTTAAGTTATTATTGATGTACTTAGCTTTGGAACTTTGAGTATCAGGGGGAGGAGGAAAAGGGGGGGGGAAACAAATGGCTACTGATTTTCAAAGCAATGCAAATAACTTTGTGGTGTGCCATATGCAAGTCTTCAATCATTTCTCGTGCCCAAGAAATGAAATATGTGTTTGGAAAAAATCAGATTGGCAAATAGAGAAATGCTTTGCATATTAATTTGATGTACTTGTTGAGCATTGGCTGTTCCTTAAGAAATTGTAAAGGGAGAGGTTAGAGCTATTTCACCTAGAACCAGTTATTCACTGGTGTAAATGTGGGATGTTTAAAACCAGGCTTTTATTGATGCTTGCAGCAAGAAGATAATAAACGCTTAACAAAAATCTCATCAGCATCCTTTAGCAGCCTCCAGTAGGGTCATGGCTCTTCCCAGTGCTTCCTTATTTCTCTCTCAAGCTATCAGAAACCGGCAAGTATCACTCTCTGCTCTCTCTCGGAGCTGTTTAGCTCTCCCTGGGAAATGGAACTGGCTTGGGACGAGCTGTGGCTCTAATTAGAACACATTGGACATTTATGGCTCTGGAGGCATCAAATGGGGTCAAGAATAATCTTTTGATCAACTAAAGAGGCATCTGCAGATGGAAGTCACCCAGTCAAAAGTCCTGCTTTGAAAGCAGGTTCTGAAATTAGAAGCAAGAGCTTTGAGGAGCTGAGATTAAGAGAAGAATTGTTTGAGTGGGTGTTTTCGATCAACGCACGGCAGTTTCTGTTCTCAGGCTCTTGAATTCTCTTTGGAAAATTCGGATAGCAATGGTGACAGTGGATAACATGTGATGCTATTTGGTGCTGCTATTAATGAGTTGGTTATGGCACATGTGTGGTAGCCTGATTCTAGAGGCAGAACTTGGAGAAACTCTGCAGCAAGAAAAGTCAGTTTATATGAATGATGCAAAGTGACGCACTAATTGGCTTGTTTTGCACCATTGTTTTCTGCTAGCCATTGGGAGGCCAAAGGAAACCACCCAGAGATCCCACAATGGCCTTGAGGTAACTGATCAGGGAATAGCATAGAAATGGTAGCAGCTACTAGCAATGGATGCATCTGCCAATGTTGGTTTCTCTTTTTTCCATTCTTAAGTTTTGATTTTTTTTACATCCCACATTTCTACTCATTTCTCCTAATACTGTATATATATTCTTTGACTCAATTTTGTCTTGTATGTGTGCTTTTGCAAATGCTTCCCCCCCCCCACAGACTGCATTTTTGTATTTTATGTTCACTTAGGTGCATTTTGGGTGCACTTTTAATTAATATATAGGTAAAGGGGCCCCTGACCATCAGGTCCAGTCGTGTCCGACTCTGGGGTTGCGGCGCTCATCTCGCTCTATAGGCCGAGGGAGCCAGTGTTTGTCTGCAGACAGCTTCCGGGTCATGTGGCCAGCATGACAAAGCTGCTTCTGGCAAACCAGAGCAACGCCGTTTACCTTCCTGCCGGAGCGGTCCCTATTTATCTACTTGCACTTTGATGTGCTTTCGAACTGCTAGGTGGGCAGGAGCTGGGACCGAACAATGGGAGCTCACCCCGTTGCAGGGATTCGAACCGCCGACCTTATGATCAGCAAGCCCTAGACTCTGTGGTTTAACCCACAGCGCCACCTGGGTCCCTAATTAATATATACATTTTTGTAATTCAATAGCAACAATAACAACAACAACTGTGGTGGTGTGGTGGAGGTTAGTTTTTGTTTGTTGCTATGTTATATATCTGTCCTGTGATCCTCTAATGAAGGGTGGAAAATAATAATAATAATAATAATAATAATAATAATAATAATAATAATAATTCAACTGGGCAACTGCATTGCAAAATTTGGAGAAATACAAATTCTAAAGGAGATCTGTGTTTCAGTTTGCATATTGGTTTGGGAGGTGTGAATTTAGCAGGGTCTTTAGAAACTGTGGCAAGTTCCAGGAATCACAGACATTGCACTCAACTGGAGTCCTTCTTTAAATTCGGATGCTAGTGATGTATAATGGCATTTCCCCCTGTTTTGCCCTGTTTTCATCAAATGCAGCATTGTTCCTGTTCCACTACAGTTCATCTTCTGCCAAAAACGGCATTATTCGTCTTGCTGTCTGGTGTGGCAAAATTACATAAAGAATTAGTTGCGTAAATTAATGTGCCATAACATTATTCCACCCCATTCATTTAAGTGCAAAGAAAACAGTATGCAAATAGGGGTGGGACATAATCAGTCACACATCGTTTGCTGACTGAAAGCAGAAACAACCGTGAATACCGATAGCTTTCAGTAAATTGATTTCCATTCTGGATATAGGATGAATAAGCAAATACAAGCAGTTTCTGGTCTTGTTTCTCTTTCCTTTGGAATTCTTTGACTTCTCTAGCGGAAGTAGGCCAGGTAACTGCTTAACCCCAGCTATTGTTAGAACTTTTAAAGGGGCAGCGCCTTGTTTCCTGCTTCAGGTGTGTCTGATGTTATCTCAGGTTGAGGTTTAAAGAGCTAGCTTTGAAGATAAAAGTAGAAAAGCAGTTCATTAGCTTAATAACAGTAGTTCTGGAAACCAGTTACCTTTGCTGCAAGTGAAGTCCTGCTGAAAATCACAAATGGAATTAGATTCCACCACCTTCCTTCTTCTGTCCTAGAAGTCTGTCCAGACTGAGCGGGCGAACATTTTGCCTTCTGGATGTTGTTGATTTATGCTGGCTGAGGCTGATGAGGGATGGAGTCGAACAACAACTGGAGGGCATTACATTGGCTACTCCTGACCTAGAGTAAAATCACAGTGGAATTGTGACCAAAACAGATTAGACTCTCCCTCCCACTACACCTATATTGGATATCTGTTTAGACTTGGGTAGCCAATAATGGGCCCTTTGGATGCTGTTGGAACTTCAACTCCCGGCATCAACTCCTGAACATTGGCTGTTGCAAGTTGATATTCCGACATCAACTGGAAGGCATTACATTGACCACCCCAGCCTAGATTTGGTATTTCAAAGGTAGAGAATCTGAATCTGAACCAGCAATTGAACACACATACAGTGGGACCTCATCTTACAAATTTAATCCGTTCCGAATGCACACTCATAAGTCGAAAACTTTGTAAGTCGAGTTTCCCATAGGAAAAGCGGTTTCCAATAGGAATGCATTGGAAACGGAAAAATTTGTAAGTCGAGGAAACCGCATCTAGCCGCGAATGGGTTTTCTGTTCGGATGTCGGAAAAATCGTAAGCGCGTGGCCACTTTTCCCGCTTGTAAGTCGAAAACGTCAGATGTCGAGGAGCTCGTAAGTCGAGGTCCCACTGTATTCTGCAGCTGCTCAACAGGCTTTTTATTCTGAGGACAGTCTCTCTTTGCCACTGGAATTTCATTCGTCTTTATTAGGCAGTGATTGGAGCCCTCTGAACAGTGGGCTTTGATCTTGCCTCATGTATCACCTTTGCCACTTGCAGGTGCCCCCCCCAATTTTGCACCTAAACTGCCATCTAAGTAGATGTCTTATCACTTTGCCTCCCTCCCAAGCCAAGAGTGATGAAATGGAACATGCTATCCTATAGACCAGAGGTGCAAAGAGGTGATGTCATTCCCCTCCTTTAGGAGCATAAAAAGATGCTTATTGTTGCTGCTAAAAAGAGATATATGAGGAATAATTGCAAATGTGCCGTGAGAAATTGGCTCAACGACAAGACAATTTCAGAGAAACAGCAGGTAGCTTTTAAATAGCTATATCATGTAATAAACATCTTGCTGTGTTATTAGGCTTTTGTTTTAAGTTTTTTTTGGTAAATGATATCCATATCTCTCATCTAGCTATCATCTTAGCTATCACAGTGTACAGAAGCTGCTGTTTTGAAAAAGTGCCTTGTTTGGTCCATTGGGTTATGGCTGGAATTCTACCCAAGGTCTTCCTGGCTTGAGGCCATTTGGCTGCTGAGATGTTGCATGGAATGAAAAGCTTTGGGGCTAAAGGAGCTTCCTGATCTTTACATGCAGTTCTGTGCCAAATAATGTGAGGGATCTGGCACTGAGCTTAAATTCCTGAGAATCACTTGTCTCCTCCACTTGCTTTATGGACGTGGAGGTCAAGTCTTTGTAAGAAGAATCCTTCATGATTTGATCAAGGTGCATCTGATGCACTTGCACTCCCAAACATCTGAAGGACGCTGAGTTGGGAAAGGTTGTCCATGGCTTTTATATTCCAGAGGTGGAAGAAGAATCTGACTTGGCAGTTGTATTTGTTTAAAGCTGTGTTTTTTATTTCAATTATTTGTTTAGGTGTTTAAAATGTATTTTCATTTCTTATGTTCTCTCCTGCCTTTTAATCTCACAACAACCCTGTGAGGTTGATGAGGCTGAGAGATAATGCCTGACTCAATGAGCATTGTGGCTCAGTGGGAATTTGAACACAAGTCCTAGTGCAATACCCTGGCCACATTGACTTTACCCTCCATTTCCCCTCAGTGGCCAGCTAGGTGCTTCTGGGAATGCTTACAAGCATAGTACGACAGTCTTCCCCCTGTTCCTTGCTCTTATCAGATATACTACCAATGGACATGGGTGTTCCATCGTACTGTAGATGTACAGGGTTACATCTTTCAAAAGTATCCTGAAGGGTGAGGAGCTTCTGTGACCTTATTGTATGGCTACATGATTCCTCACCTGCCTCTCTCTACCTTCCTCAGTACCTTTCCCAGTCTTGCTTCTTGAGTTAAAAGGTATAATAATCTCCACACAGGTTAGAGACACATTGGATGATTCACGAGGCTGGTCCCTATGTCAAATAACTCACAAGGATCTTCCTCTTCTATGCAGCTCCTTTGTTAAAACAGGAAGGTGAATTAACCCTGACACCGGGGATAGCCGGCATGGTCAACCAGCAGCTTTTTGAGGGCACAACTCAATCAGCTTTGACTATTGGCCTTTCTGGCTGGAATTGTTGGGAGTTGAAATCCAGCCACATTTGGCTGCCTTGCCTTTGTTGTTGTTTAGTCGTTTAGTCATGTTGGACTCTTCGTGACCCCATGGACCAGAGCATGCCAGGCACCCCTGTCTTTCACTGCCTCCCGCAGTTTTGTCAGACTCATGTTCGTAGCTTCGAGAACACTGTCCAACCATCTCATCCTCTGTCGTCCCCTTCTCCTTGTGCCCTCATTCTTTCCCAACATCAGGGTCCTTTCCAGGGAGTCTTCTCTTCTCATGAGGTGGCCAAAGTATTGGAGCCTCAGCTTCAGGATCTGTCCTTCCAGTGAGCACCCAGGGCTGATTTCCTTAAGAATGGATAGGTTTGATCTTCTTGCAGTCCATGGGATTCTCAAGAGTCTCCTGCAGCACCATAATTCAAAAGCATCAATTCTTCGGCGATCAGCCTTCTTTCTTTATGGTCCAGCTCTTACACTTTATGGTCCTTGCCTTATGCTCATGCAACAAAAGCTCCATTAAGGAAATGATGCAAACTTGCTTCATTTGCCTACAGAATTTAGAGTGGCTGGTTGCCGAGGATGATGAAGAGGAAGAATATTGTATAGAATAAACATAGCCTGGACCATCTTCTTCAAAGGATGACACATGGTGCATCCTGGCTGTTCAGGCATTTAATATATATTATTATTTTGCTGTCTCCAGCTTTTTATAGTCAACCTCTATCATTCCCCCCCCCCCAGAATAAAGACTTATGAGATACTTCTAGTTTTGAATACAAATAGGGTAGGGAAATACTGTGGCGAAACCTAGGAAGTTAACCATTATGAATCAACCCAAGCTGTTCATTTTAGTAAAGGTGCTTTGAAGCATCTCAATACGTTCTGCAGCATAAACTCCCTGGCAGATATTCTTGCGCCCAGCTTGCTATTAATTTGTATTTCAACAGGGCCTGTGTATGCACACAGCTGAAGGCACCATAGATGCAGCTGGTCTTCTGTGAATGGGGATCCTTCTTTATACTGCTGGCTGGCCTGAAATTATTCCCTTTGAGGTAGCCTTGTCACACTGGCGCCTCTATTGTCCTTTTCTGGGCATTAGATCTTGGAAAAGATTGCAGGCAGTTTGTCATTTCCATCTCTCCATAGATTGAATGAAAAACCAGACACAATGATCTCTCGTAAGGGATTTTAGCCACACGCAGAAGCCTTTCCAGTGCCTTTCCGTGTGTGTGTGTGTGTGTGTGTGTGTGTGTGTGTGTGTGTGTGTGATCACCTTCATCTGAAGCTTTCATGGCAGTTCCACTGCATATATATCTTCTATGGCAACGTCACCCTAACCTGATATTCTCCAAATGTTTTGTTGTTCTGTTCTTATCAGTCTCACAAAGGGATGGGGAAGATACTTAATATTGTTTGTGTTTAAAGGCAAACCTACCTAATTCACACTTTCCAAAACAGTATATGAATCAGAACACAGCAATCCGAATTTCGCAATGCCATTTCCCAGCCAAGTAACAGGTACTAAAATGCATATACTAAGGTAAAGTGTGCATATAAATGTGTGTATTGGTGGGAAATGACATATGAAAATGTGTTATACTATGGAGAATATAAAAATTAGAGAATAAACGCATTGCGGAAATTCATGGATGGGGTAGAATGGCAAAGAAAAAAGTGTGCAGTAGGAGAAATTTCCACTAAAATGCTGATTAATTTTCATGAGGTTTTTTTTTAATGAACTTATATGGAGATGTGGAAAACTGAATTTAAGGCTGGAAAAATGAGGAAACTGGCTGACTAGAGCTGATGGAATTAGAGAAGTCCAAAATTCCCAGAGGCCACAATGGGGAAGACTGCTTTATGATAGTTTGCAATAATTTTGGCTTAGGTGTCTCATTTTGTCCCACTCTTCACCTCCCTGTGTGGTTCATATATTGCAAAACAAAACCATGAAACTGGCATTTATCCATAGCCCATTTTTGTTGTGTTGGTGCTCATTATCCATATCACCAGCAAACCTACAGCTGATGGAGAGGTTGGACTATGTTCCATTCATTCATTCCAAAACATTTAAGCTTGCTTTTCTCAGAAGAAGGAAAAAATCCACCCATGTGATTATAAACTACATTCAGAAGACTTGCGTTGAAAAAGCAGTATAGATATTTATTAGATTAATTTGATTCAGTGAATAACGCTTTAGCAGCCTATTTTCTGCATCATGCTTAATAAGGATTGCTTTGGCTTAATATTTGGGGTTTCTGTTTAACGTTGTTTTTCTTCTTAAATCTTTCTGTAAGCTCCCCCCCCCCTTTAGGGCTTTATCCAACATTATCTGCCCTCTAATGTGAGAGCAGATGGGTGAGCTTTAATATGACACAACGGAGGCCACAACACCAGTTGCACAACACAATAGTTCTGCTAGCGGAAACTCATTGTGCAGCATATGGTTGCACAATAGACTGCAAAGTTATCAGCAACTTGCTTTTATACATTCTCTTGTGTAACAACGTTCCACCAGTGCAAATACCAGTGGGACAAATATAAAACTAAGTGACTTTAACTTAATGCCCTATTGGATACAAACCTTCATTGATAAATATATATATATATATTTAAGTATCTGTTTAAAAAAAGAAAGGTTACCCATTGTGGGCCTTCAGGGGAGGGCAAGCTGAGATTGAAACAATCAGAATAATGAAACAGAAGCAACTGATTGTATGAACATCCAACAGATGCCAAAAAGAAATCTATCCAGACAGGCACCTAGAGTACATTGCAAAATATAATCCACTGGACATTTATGCCCCATGTAAGTCATTGCAGGGGCTTTTTTGTAGATTTATCTTAATGCATGAAATATAAATCAGTAGGATGGCTGTCTCTTTCTGACACCTGACCTGTGTCATGGGGGTCACTGGAGTCTTTCTCTGAAAGCCCTGCTGCCTATGTTTTCGCCTGCAGCAGCAGGAGAGGCCTCCAATAATGAGAGAGGGTTCCAAGGCAGATGGGTGCCTAACAATAGAACCAATTGCTGTCTCATTTTGCCCCAAGTTCAGTATTTATTGTGCTTTTGGTTGCATCATTTTCTCTTCACTGCCCTTCTTAACCTTTGAAGAATAAAATAGTTTTTTTTAAAAAAAGAAAGGAAGAAGAAGAATGATGGGCACCCATCAAGTGACTGTCTATGTTCCTGTCAACAATATTTTCCCCATCTTGTCTTTTCCTGCCTAAGGAAGCTTTTAAGTTCTAAAAATGTTCTGGCCTTAATTTGTCTAGAAGTTGACTGAAGTGATGTGCATTCTCTCTCTCTCTTCCCCCTTTCTCTCTGCTAAACCCGTCCCTCCACCATCAGCAGCCTGCATTGGTTCTGGCATTACAAGCCGTCTTCTTTTCTGAGTACAACTCAATCTGAATTGGTTAGTTCAAGATTGTTAAGGCAGAACATCCCCCTCCCTAGCTGCAGTCCTGGGTCACATCCGCACCAAACCATACGCTCTTATACTATGTGAACAGCCATGGGAACTTGTTAAATGTGCAAAAAGCTACAGATCTGAGGAGGAGTCCTGGGACAAACAAAAATGCAGCGAGCCAGCTTACTGAGTTTCCCAGAATGGTTCTTCAGGTTCCTTTGTTAAGCAAAACAGGGAATGGGAAGGAGAAAATACCCAAGTTCTTGCTCTTTTTTCTAAATGGGTAGGGTGGGTGGGTGTAACTCTTTCTTCTGCCCTAGCAGCCTCTGCATCCTGAAATCATTTGCACCTAGGGAAGACTAATGCAGTTAGGTTTTCCTCACTAACACTACCTGCATCCCATCTCAAGACTTTATAGTCTCCAGACCAGGGGTCAGCAAACTTTTTCAGCAGGGGGGCGGTCCACTGTCCCTCAGACCTTGTGGGAGGCCAGACTATATTTTGAAAAAAAGTATGAACGGATTCCTATGCCCCACAAATAACCCAGAGATTCATTTTAAATAAAAGGACACATTCTACTCATGTAAAAACATCAGGCAGGCCCCACAAATAACCCAGAGATTCATTTTAAATAAAAGGACACATTCTACTCATGTAAAAACATGCTGATTCCTGGACTGTCCGCGAGCCAGATTGAGAAGGCGATTGGGCCTCATCCGGCCCCCGGGCCTTAGTTTGGGGACCCGTGCTCCAGACTTTGCAGTGACTCCATCGTGCCTTGAAGTCTCTCTCCGCCATCCCTTTTTGCTCAACATCCATCCTAAAGAAGAGTTCTGACTGGAACCATAGCTCACTATTCTGCAGTATTGCAGGTGTCCTAAAGGAATTAGAATTACCTAACTGTGACGTTTGTTTTTGTCCCCCACCCCACAAATGGATCGACTCATCTCCCTACATCTTTCGAGTGCTACCATTGTTGCTATGGAAATTGCATAGCTTGATCTTAGCTATAGGAGGCCAAGCAGCTTAACTGGCTATGCAAACGTGGAAGATGATTAAGATATGTATTTAAATAAATCACTGGGGCTCTCAAATTCGTGTGCATTTTTTTTATATATATAAAAAGGCACAAAGCCCCCCACAATTCCAACCGTGTGGAAAGATGTTAATTGAGGCTTCTTTGGTCTTTGTGTTTTAAATGGCCTGTCTTGGCGTAACTATTTATGAATTGAATTGCAGGGCAGGAATTGGAAATCCAAAGGGCATAACAAATAATGCATTGGCCCCAAAGTTTAATCACTGCTAGTCAAGGAAGACGGAAAAGCCAGCTTTGCTTGGCCTCCAGACACGGCTTGTAATATAGGGCATTGGAATGTCACTGTTCCCTGCGAGTCGAGGGGTGCCCTTGCATTTTAAAAAGGCCGCTTTGAAAGCACCAAGGAGGACTTGAAAGAGCATCTGCCCTCGGCGGTCTGTGCAGGTTGTGTGTAAATGGGGCTCTGCGGTGTAAACGGAGCTAAGCCTGGATTACTGCCTCCATATCGAGATCAAGGCAGCACTGTATGGAGATATTTACAATAAAATATGGATTTATATAGTGCCTGTCAGATGCGGCACTGCAGCCCGTTGCTCAGGTGACAGAAAGATGCTCCAACTGCTGGTGTTATATGGTGCCAAAATGAGGAGATCTGTGGCAAGAGCAGGGCCCTCTGCAAAGAGAGATATGGCTCTGGTGCCACACAGAACAGTACCCCCAAAGCAGGGCATAGTTCCCCAACCAGAATTTAATGATCTATAACAATCAATGTAAAAGTCTGTAGAGCCGCCGGTTGGCAACCCTGCAACAGTCACCTTAGCTCATTAGAGAATGCTTGTTGCTGATATTGTTTCATGTTCTGCCCTTCCAGAGCCACATCACAGAAGCATATGTGCAGATTACCCACTTTACAGGTAGACTTAGTGACTTCCTCACCAACATGCTTACATTTAGGGAAACTTTCCTGTCCGAAGTATTGAAGCTCTATTGTCTGTCGGCTACACTTAAGCCTCCCTCCCTGGGAGTTATGATACTCATGGACATTCTGTGACATCACAGAAGCTCATTCAGTGGCCAGATTGTGTTTCCGTGCAGGCAGGAGCAACAGCAATAGACTTCCTGCTTCCCCCAATCATGCCGAGAATTAGCTGTGTGGAGCTGAAATAAATATAAAAATGCACATTTCAAGAGGTTGCCTTTCCTCTGATACTCCCAGCTCACTTTGTGGCTTGCTAAATTTCTGTGCCATTACCTCAGCGCTGGGGGAACCTGTGTCAATTAGGCCCAACCAAGCCTCTGGATTTGGCCTGCGATGTTGAACCATGTCCAGCATGTAATGTCAGGGCTGGGGAAATTCAAGAATTGGGGCATCTGCAACCATGGCTTCAATTCAGTGCTTTTTTGAACTTGGTGCCTTTGTCTATCACCCATCATTGCAGGGGATTGAACTAGATGACCCTCGGGGTCGTTTCCAACTCTGGAATTCAATGATTCTTGAATTCAAGCCACAGCTGCAAAGGAAGATGGCAATTTGTTTATTTTTTTAAAGAAAAATACTGGATTATGTGAAACCTTTCATTGTGATGGTGAAAAGGGGAGGTCACTTCTTAACAATCAAATGTAGTTTAGTTTCAGTTTGTTCTGTTTTGGGATCTCAGGGCCTTCTGTATTCTTAACTGTGTGTTCTTGTTATGCTGTTAGTGTTCCGTTAAAGACGCTCCCTTTCCTTTCTCTTGCCATCTTTTGCTCTCGCCCTCCCCTCCACCTTGCCTCTCCCCCCCCCCATTATTTTCTCTGCATCCTTCCTTTTCGTTTTCCCATTCAATGTCAGGAAGGGCCACCTCTGAAGGGGCACCCGAGCACACGGCAGCACCAACGGGGAGTAGCAGGAACCACACCGCCAACAGTGAGTGGGTCCAAAACGCAATCTCTAGTGGTGGTGATGGTCTGTCTTTTCTTGTTCTTTGCAAGAGTGTGTTGGCTGGGGTGGGGTGGTGAAAGTGGTTCTGTCCATTCTGTTCACTGTGCATGCTTTTTCTTTCCTTTCTCAGCTCTTCTGTGCCATGCATGTCACGCGGCATTCCGTGCTGCGTTCTATGTGTTTATGTCAGGTTGTGTGTGTGTTTCTCTTATTTATTCAGTCATTTGTAAACTGCACTTTTGGTATGCAACAGTAAAACAACAACACAATACCACAGTGACAGCAGGAAAGACCTCGATAACATATCAGTGAAAACAGGTTGGGTTATATATTTAAAAACTCCCAAAGACCTCTCTGAACAATGCAGCTTGAAAGAAAGTAGGCATGACTTGCTGAAATTCTATTGGCATGGAGTTCCACAGGGCAGGGCCTGCCAGCAGTAATGAACTGCTGGGGAATAGGGGACCACCAGAAGTGTCCCATCAGAATGTCTCTATGATTGAGATGGGCTTAAGGAATGAAGCAGTCCTCAAGGCCTTACTTTGGGCCCAAGTTGTCTAGGGCTTTGTGAATTAACAAAATAAACTTGATTCTGACCTGGTAGCTAATTGGCAATCAATGCAGCTCTCTTGGTAAAGAAGTAACTTGCTCCGGTAACCTGCTCCTGTGAGGAATCTGGCTGCTACATTCTGCAGGAGTTGCAACTTTTGGACCAGATGCAAGGATAGCCCCACATAAGGCATGTTGCAGTAATCAAGTCTTCAGGTTACCCAAGCATGGTAGGCTAGCCTAGCCTAGGAATGTTTGCAGCCTGTGTGTTACCAGTTGAAGCTGGTGGAAAGTATATGTCATTCATATCTATGATCTGAAATGTGAACCATAACTCTCTGTGTATAAATAATGGAACTTTACTCACGTGGTGAAGTTGTCACAGTGTTCATTTGGCTTAGACTGGTGAATAGGGTGATATTCTTCCAGTGGCTTTCCTCGTTTTTTGTTTTGCCTGGAAAACTCTAGGAAGCAATTCAGAAATGGAATCAAATGAATAAATAGATGGGGAGCCTGCTCAATATGTTTTGCTGGCTGAAGATGCAGAGCAAGAAGTCACCCATCCCTAGTTCGCCTTCAGAAGCCTGGTGATCGGATTGCATCCTCCCCCACCACTCCTCTGGCAGCAGGATAGTTGAGAGGCCCAATTGAGCATGTACAATCCTGTCATTTAATATAGGGAAATGACTCAGGAGAAGCAGCTGAGGGGGATTGCCACCAAGACCTCCCTGCTGACATTCCCCACTTCAGCTTGCTTAATGGTATGGTTGGCCTACAAAGACTGTGCTAGTCTGCCAGAAATCCCTTGAGATGTCAGATTGCAGGCTGTCTCATGCTTCTTCACAGTTGTAGAGTAATGCTTGTAAAGTTGTGGACCAATCAAGCCCTCTGTCCTTAAGGGCTTCTGTGGTGGATGGATCTTCTCCTCCCTATTTCTCAGGCCTTCCCTACCACTCTCTCTCTCTCTCCTGGCTCTCATCTTCCTTCCCTCTTTCCTTTAATACTGTGATGGGGAACCTCTGGCCCCTGAGCCAAATCTGGCCCACCAAGGCACTTTCCCATAAACCACACCCACCTGCTCTGCATTTGATATAATTTTGAACATCTGATGTGAGGTAGGTATTAATGTGGCTACAAAGATACACTCGGCGCCTTAAAGAGAGCTCCCCATTGTCCCTTCGCTAGCTCAAGGCACCCTCCCATTCAGCTGAGCGGCAGGGTGTGTGTGCCCAATAGCACCAAGCAGTTTACACTGAACCAGAGAAAGCTCCATTTTAGCAGTGGTTTCAGTTCACACTGCTTGGTGATACTGGAGCAGCAAAGTTCTTGTGTTGTGGTTCCCAAGCACCTGCTGGCTGCCAGGTTTTTGGGAAGCTATGCCCAATACAGTTTGACAGGTGAGCGGATGTCCTAATGATGCTGGGTGATTGAGAGGTGGAATGTCCCACCTACCTGTCAAAGTTGACCCACGGATGTAGGGCCTTATAAGGAACTGACCCACTGAGTCAGAATCAACTCCCCCAACCTTGGGTTTAATGCGGCTGTCCATCAAATTAGTCTAGTCTATGTATACAAAACTAAAAAATAAACAAACTAGTAAACCATAGGATAAATTTAAATAATTTATCCTATTCAAAATGTTTGGAATTTATTTCTGTTGGTGTAACCTGCTATTGCCTTGGCAGGGTCTCGGCTGGCTAAGCTGCTCAGGCAGAGTCAAGCAACAGTTGCCTCCATTTACAGTCTCTGTGGGTTTGAATTTGCAGGGAACCGTTTGTTAAAAATCCTCATTAGAAGAAAATGTGGAAGGTTTCTTTTTATAAAGAAAAATAGAATGTGCATTTGGCATTTTATTGCTTGTTGCCCCCAAATAATTTCCTCGTTAGGCGAAAGCGGGTGACATCACACTTGCTAACAACTAGTGAGAACTTCCCAAATCTTTATTATTGTTGGGACAGATCCATTTATGCATAAAAGCTTCTGGGCATTGCCAAAATAACATGATCTGATTGGAATCAGGCACGCGTTCTGCACTGCAGTCTTGGGCTGGTGCCAACAGCTATACAAAGTGAGAAGGAGGATAAGCTGGAGAGCCAGTAATTCTTTCTCTCCTGGTCTTGCACACACACAAGATGACACCCTATTTCTCTCTCTCTCTCTCTCTCTCTCTCTCTCTCTCTCTCTCTCTCTCTCTCTCTCTCTCTCTCTGCTCTGGATTAATTAATCTCTTCTCCAGTGGTCAGAAACTCAGTTTAGAGTCCATGCACACCTTATTTTTGAAACCTGGATGCAAAAAAGAAAAAAAGGTTTTGGGTTTAAATTATAAAGTACATGCATCATCCTGAAAGCTGCATGTGCATTTAAATGTCCAGGCTACCCTGCAGCAAACACTGAAGCCAGTTCCTTTCCCAGCCACAAGTTTGATGCTTAATGGAGGGAAACCCAGTCACTTAAATACTGGCATGCTATGCACCATTGACAATACTGCTTGCTTGTTTTGCTACTTAAACACCAGTATATTGTACTGTATATGGATATAAAACATAATGTAGGAATTGCATCCTTAACTCTGCACTGTGCTCATAAGTGGAGGAGGACTGTAGCTCCATGATAGAGCACCTGATTGGCATGCTCTACCAGAAGGTTCCATGTTCAATGCCCAGCATCTCCTGGCAGGGCTGTGATAGACTTCTGCCTGAAACCCAGGAAAGCTTCTGCCAGTCAATGCTGACCAGGGATGGTGAACCTACAACTCTCCAGATGTTGTTGGACTTCAACTCCCATCACCTCTGACCTTTGGCTGGTGTGGGTGGGAGCCAGTGGATGGCTATAAAAGAAGAGAGCACCAATTCATGGAGAAGGCTCCAGTGTCTACTAGCCTCAATGACTATGATCTATCTCCACAGTCAGAGGCAATAATGCTTCTGAGTACCAGAAGTTGGAAATCACAAGTGGGGAGAGTGCTCTTGTGCTCAGGTCCTGCTTGCATGCTTCCCACAGGCTTCTGGTTGACCAGTGTAAGAACAGTAAAGGGACCCCTGACCATTAGGTCCAGTCGTGACCGACTCTGGGGTTGCGCGCTCATCTCACATTATTGGCCGAGGGAGCCGGCGTATAGCTTCCGGGTCATGTGGCCAGCATGACAAAGCCGCTTCTGGCAAACCAGAGCAGCACACGGAAACGCCGTTTACCTTCCCACTGGAGCGGTACCTATTTATCTACTTGCACTTTGACGTGCTTTCGAACTGCTAGGTTGGCAGGAGCTGGGACCAAGCAACGGGAGCTCACCCCGTCACAGGGATTCGAACCGCCGACCTTCTGATCAGCAAGCCCTAGCCTCAGTGGTTTAACCACAGCGCCACTCTGGGTCCGTAGACCCAGAACAGTATGCTGGACTAAATAGACCATTGGACTGATCCAGCAGGCTCTTCTTATGTTCTTTTGAGTTGGAGTCCAGCAACAGCTGGAGAGTGGTTAGCCCATGACTTGTGCAGTAGACACTACTAGATAATACTGGTTTAGGGGGAATGATGTTCTAATGCCTTTTTATAAGACAGATTATTATGTGTGCCTTGAAAGAAACACTCTTTAACCCTCCTGGATGTGCAGAAAATCCGTGGACAGATAGGTGTAGAGTAGGAAAAAGCAGTGCAGATTTTTGACAAAAGATTTGCTTTGCGTTCCATTGCTAAGTTCCAAGCAGCATGAAACTTGAGTCAGAATATTGGTTCATCTAGTTCAGTGTTTTGATTGGGTGAGGGTGTGCAAGGTCTGAGGCTGAAGCCTTAGCCTTGTTCAAGACCCAAAATTAATCAGAGATGCTGGGGATTGAACATTCACAGCCACACACCCTCCTGAGCAAAACTGTCAAGTCCTGTGAGCAAAATTGTCAAGTCCATTGTCAGGACTTCTGCAGTCACAGCAGACGAGTGAAGAATCAAGTACAGCCTAGAACAGCTGGAACATCTTTTGCTCCTGAGAAGGATATTGGGATTCTGTGGGCAACAGAATTTAAAAAGTGGGTACTGCAAAAAAATAAAAATAAACAACCCTGCAAATTCAATTTGTGGGGTGTTCTTGTGTTTCTGTTGATACCATTTTGGATGCATGTGTGTGTGAGAGAGGCTAGACTCCCTCTGGGTGCATTAATTCCAGCAAATAACCATGTGAAGCATTTCCACTGCCAGAGCAGCTTAATAGGAATGATTAAAGGGCTTCCAGTTTCTAGTGCTGTCTGTCTTTGTGCTTGCTTCCTTGCAAATCTTAAATTCACTTTTTAAAAGAATGAAAGTTCAACAAAAAACGGGGGAAGGGGGGGAAGTATGAGTCTGCCCATAAAAGAATGTGAATTTTTAGTAGGAAAGTAGCTATAAATGGCCCTTGGTTTATGGACTTTTCACATTGTAAAAAGCCATCTGCTATAACCATAGCCAGCTTAATTGGAATACGCTGTTCTATTAACGGGTACATGAGAGGTCTGTCAGGAAGAACTGCAAATCACCCCGCTCTTATATCTTTCCCCTTCTTCTCCTAAGGTTTTGGGGGAAAGAAACTCTCTTTGCAAGTGTTACATTCAGAGATGCATTTGCACCAGTGATTTCTTGAAGGAGAAGGAAGGATCTGTTCTAAAGACAGCCAAGGTGCAGTCTTTGCAAGCCCCTGGTGTCAAGCTGGCTCTTTTAAAATCAAGGAAAGTTATTTTCACCCACTGTTGCCTTTCTTTTGCTCTGGGTGCTTAGTTTTGCTCAGGCACACCAACTCCTAGGCGTGGAGGTGTCATGTCTTTGGTCCCCTAAATATCTGCTGGGCCCCTCGCTGTTGAGGGGATGGAGGAGGTTGAATGCAGTTCAGTTCAGTAGTTGGCTTCTCCTGAGCGCGATAGAGGAAGCTGTACCGTGCTGGACTCTGCACTCGGCTTCCTCCCAATGATGCGATGTGTGTGTCATGCGTTGCGTGCATGACATCACACATGTGTGACACACACTGGGCGCATGACATCACATGCTGTGCACCAGGCCCCACCAATCTTGGTCACAAGACAGTGCCTCTAGTTTTGCTGGAGTTAAGGATAGACAAATCTGTCAGCTTTGATTTCTCTCAGTTTCTTGCTTTTCTAACCTTAAATTCAATTTTTCCTGATGCCATGCATTTTCATGCATTATTCTCACTGCATTTTTATGCATATTTCCCCCTAATGCACACATTTTTTATAAACACTGTTGGTTAGAGAACTGCATTGCAGAACTTGAAGAAGTATGGAATTTGAAGGCTATTGCTACATTTTGTTTCACATGTTGAATTAGGAAGTGCAGATAATGCAAGTTCATGTTAAAATACAAGCCAAGCCAAATTTCTTCCCCATCCCTGGCTGGAAGTACCGTAGCACTTCTCAGTTGCTGAATGATGCTTTCTCCCATGTTTAAAATTGCACAGAGTGTGCTCAAGACTTAGAAAGTCCCCCCCACACACACCAAGACTTACTGAAGGGTGAGCCTTTGGGAAGAGCGCTGTTAGGCCATGTCTCTGCAGCTGGCTAGACTGGGAGATGGGCAAACAGATGCTACAATGATTTGCATTTTAAGGGAAATTAGTAGCTTAAGACAGCCTTCCATCACCCAGTGCCCTCCAGATGTTTTGGACTATAAATCTCACTAACCCTGACCATCAGGCCTGCATACTGGGGCTGAAGGGAGTTGGAAGTCTGCAACATCTGTAAGCTATCAGGCTGGAGGAGGGTGGCCTAGCCGTAGGCCATGGAAAAGAATCCTCCTATACTGGAGCGTTTGGGTTTTTTGTATGCTAGTTTATCTGACTGATGACATTGGTTGTTCTCAGAAAGCTCATCTCTGTTTAACTCTCACTTTTATACATGTATTTATATAAATCAGTTTCTTAACATCTCTATAAATAATGTACTACTGAACCCTTTAGCTAGGTGATTATAGGACAGAGTTGCCATATGTCTGGAATCCCCTGGACATAGCCGGAATACTGCAGTTGGAAGCAGTGTCTGGGTGGAAATTGCAGAAATGTCAGGGGAAATATGGATGTATGGCAACCCATATCTGCAGTGTTGTTTTTGGCGATTTGCCTTAAAAGTAGCTTTAAAACTTCATTTTTTTCCATCTTCAGTTTTGCTCAACAACTTTTGTGTCCGGATTTTCACTTTTTGAAATATGACAACCCTGTTATAGAAACATGGAGGGTGGATGAAACCTGACTTGAAATAGATCAAATCTTCCTGCTAATAAATCAAAACACCACCCTCCTTCCCCTGCCCTTTGATTTTTATGTCACAATTTTTCTCCTGAATTTTGGTTTTGCGATGGGCTGGCTGTAGTTATCCCTTTTCCACTACCAAGTTAAATGAACCTTAGAAAGTGTACTATAGAATTAGAGAGGGGATGTATTTATTTGTAATAATTATATCCTTCCTTTTGATTGAATGATACTCAAGGTGGTTTGCGGCAGATTGTAGTAATATATGCAAACCAACAGAACCATCAATCTTTAGTCCCCTGGCTGACAGGTGGGGCCCAGAGTGTCCTTTCTGTCTGAAGTTCAACAGCAGGGATCATCCAGTGTCCAACTTAAGGGGTTAATTCTGTTTGTGTTAAAAATCGACCAGCCAAGACGCATTGCTTAGCAACCAGTCAGGGTGGCATGATCTTTCCAGAGGTGGATCTCTGGATCTTTCTCCAATCTTTCTGATTGGTGGTACCATTTTGAGGAAGGTTTCCTTTGTAAGTTTGAGTGTCTTCTTGCTATGTACTAAAAAGGTAAAGAGACCCCTGACCATTAAGTCCAGTTGTGACCGACTCTGGGGTTGCGCGCTCATCTCGCATTATTGGCCGATAATACCGGCGTACAGCTTCCAGGTTATGTGGCCAACATGACAAAGCCGCTTCTGGCGAACCAGAGCAGCACATGGAAACGCCGTTTACCTTCCCGCTGTAGTGGTTCCTATTTATCTACTTACACTTTGACGTGCTTTCGAACTGCTAGGTTGGCAGGAGCTGGGACCGAGCAATGGGAGCTCACCCTGTCGCAGGGATTTGAACTGCTGACCTTCTGATTGGCAAGCCCTAGGCTCTGTGGTTTAACCCAAACCTTTCTCCTCGAATTATACACTGATACATATTTTTCAATGTTGATTTATGCTGCTTTCCTTCTAATAGTCTCAGAACTGATAGGTTTGAGTCCAGCTCCTACAACAAATTTAGATAGGATGTTTGTTCATGTCACACAAATTGGATTGTGTGTAGTGCAGGTCCACCTCGTTGTCTTTTCCCCTTGTGCCAGAGGTGGCTTGTCAACAGGAAGAAGACTTGCTAGTGATTAGGACATAGGTGACCAACGTGATTCCCTCCAGATGTTGTTGGACTACAATTCCCGTAATGCCTCATCACTGGTCACACTGGCTGAGGCTGACAGGAATTGGAATCCAGCAACATTGGCTGTTTCTGAATTAAGACGACTAATTAACTAGCTGTAAATGCCTACTTGGCCTTTTCATTCTTGATTGTGAATGTGGTTGGTGAGGAAGAGGATAGATTGAGTGACAAAGTAAATGGCGCTTCCTGGTTCTTGGGAAAAACACAGGGAGTGCAGCTGGAGGGAGTGCATGACGATTAAATGCTGAGGGTCATATTCAACAAATTTATGGAGAAGGGAAATAATAGAACAACTATATTCTCCCTTGGAAGAGACCCCAATGGCCATCTAGTTCAGGCATCCCCAAACTGCAGCCCTCCAGATGTTTTGGCCTACAACTCCCATGATCCCTAGCTAACAGGACCAGTGGTCGGGGAAGATGGGAATTGTAGACCAAAACATCTGGAGGGCCGAAGTTTGGGGATGCCTGATCTAGTTCAACCCCTTGCAATGCAGGAATCAGCAAAATAATCCCTGAGAGATGGCTATCCAACCTCTGCTTAAAACCTCCAATGAAGGACAGTTCCACACCTTCCTAGGTAGTCCATTCCACAGTCAAACAGCCCTTGTTGTCAGAAATGTTGCCATTTGAATCCATTGGTTTTGATCCTACCCAATGGAGCACAGGAAACAAGATTGCTCCATCTTTCATGTGACACCCCATGTGACAGATATTTGAAGGTGACAATATATTCCCAAATTATACTTCCAAAAAATAAATCAACTATTTAGATCGTGTCTGTGGGGTACAAAGCCACCAAAAAATCACTACATAAAATGCAACTTCCAATTAAGGAAGGTGGCTTTGGGCTCCCAAATCTGGAAATATATCACCAAGCTTACCCGCTGAGTAAGACTAATTATTGGAGAGCTAGCAGAAATCCCAATTGGGCTACTCTTGAGTATAGTTTCTTTGAACCCCTTGTAAAAAGGTAAAGGGATCCCTGACCATTAGGTCCAGTTGTGACCGACTCTGGGGTTGCGGTGCTCATCTCGCGTTATTGGCCAAGGGAGCCAGCGTACATGTGGCCAGCATGACAAAGCCGCTTCTGGTGAACTAGAGCAGCACATGGAAACACTGTTTACCTTCCTGCCAGAGCGGTACCTATTTATCTACTTGCACTTTGACATGCTTTCAAACTGCTAGGTTGGCAGGAGCAGGGACCGAGCAACAGGAGCTCACCCAGTCACAGAGATTTGAATCGGCAAGCTCTAGGCTCTGTGGTTTAACCCACAGCGCCACCTGCGTCCTTGAACCCCTTGTAGGGTGGACTAAACTCGGCTCTAATTTTAGGAAATATCCTATTACCTTGGAGACTATTAAAGCACCTATAAAAATTGGATGAATATAAATAAAAATAATAAGGATGACCCCTATCAGCATGAGAAATTAACAATATGGTCCAACCCAAAATTAAAAATTGGAAATCAAGTAATAATTTGGCAAAATTGGATGAAAAAAGGTGTTTTGACATTGAATCAATTAATTGATGAAACTTACAGATTTATAGAATATAAATTAATTGATGAAACTTACAGATTTATAGAATATAAGACTTTGCAAGTAAAGTATGGATTAACTAGTGAAACTCAATGGCAATACATCCAATTGAAACATATGTTGGAAAGGCAGTTTGGCCCTGACGCTATAGCAGCATCAGAAACACCCATGCTGCTACAAGATTTAATCTCTGCAATAAAAACAAAAAACTCTACACTTGCATTATATAAAACCTTACTCAACAGAAAGAAATAATATTTAGAATATAATAGACAAAAATGGAGTGAAGAGTTAGGGGTACAGATAACAAATGATATATGGGAGTCAAGTATAAAATCAACAGAAATAGTCTCTATGGATCTAAGACTAAGACTTATTCAACAGAAAATAATATTCAGAGTCCACTGGACTCCAGAAAAATTATACCAGAAGAAAATAACAAGTGTAGATAACTGCTGGAGGTGTGAGAGTGAAAATGCGAACTTAGTACGTATGTTGATTAACTGCCCAATGATAAGATCATTCTGGTGCGAGGTGAGGATATTTATAGCAAGAGTAATAAAAAGAAATTGTTATCTAGGGGAACTGAATTTAATTCTAAATTATATTCCGGAAATGTGGGAGATTTCAAGGGGTCAAAAAAATATGAATGTACCGTTATTAGAAGCAAAAACACTTGTTTTGATGAATTGGAAGAGCCACAAAAAGATTCCATTGAGCACATGGATTGATAATATGGACAGATTAGCTACATACGAACGAATTGCATGTCAGTGCAAAATAAGAATGGATAAATATGAAGAAATCTGGAACGATTATTTAAGTGATAAGGCAGATAGTGGTGGGAAGTAGGGGAAGGAGAGAGAGGTGGGGAAATATTGTTAAAGGGGTGTGGTCATAGGTATATATCAGCATGCTTAAATCTGAAATGTCAAAGTGTGTTTGTTGTGGTGGTTTTTGTTGTATGTATTTTTTGTGGTTGTTGTTTGTGTTGAAGAAATGATTAAATAAACAGAATAATAAAAAAGATGACAATCACCCACCTCTCAATCTCTTCTTCTCCAGGCTAAACATCCCCAACTTTCTCAACCGTTTCCCCCATTTTAATTTGGGACAGGTTGAGTTTTTTGCTCTTCATGCCAGATTTTTTTTTCCTGAAATGGGATTTAAGCAGAATTCCTCTAATCAGAGGAACACCTAATTTGTGTATATGTTTTTTCTTCCTTTTGCCTTTTGGGAAACATCTGTGATAAAATTTAATTTTGTTGTATTTACAGCAAGATCAATTGCCTGATTAAAAAGCAATGGTTCCCACTGACTGACCTTGTGGAATGTCAGCTTTGGAACTCTGGGTGTCTGCTGGAAGATTGTTATGGCATAACTCTCTCTGCTGTTGTATGACGGTCCATTGATTGAAATAACCTTATGTACAAATGAGTCTATAACTGGAGTTTTCGTTGATTTTTTTTTCTGCTGGATTTTTATTTGATACCCTTCAATGTCAGGCAAGGAGCACTTTGGCGTGGAGAGCTGCATATAGCGAAAGCTTGTCTTGTGTGAAAAATTCCAACGCCAATGCCTATGGTGAATGGACCATTTCTGAAAAATCCCCTTGCCCTACAGTAGAGATTCAACGATAAGAGAGTCATTGCCATCAGTTATGGTCCACCCCCGAGATCTCACATCCCCATAATAGCTTCTTCAAGCCTTATTGGCTGATCAGTTTTTCGGAAACTCCATTAGTTGAGGAGAGAAGGCATGTTTTCCCTTTCCGGCAGTGCATCATCCTTTATCTGGGGAAGGAGATAAAGGATGGTGTTAAGCACGGAGGTTTTATTCTAACTAAATGAGCAAGAGAGCTCTGCTTCCCCCCCCCCCCTTAGGTATAGCAATTAAGAATTTATATAGCTATTCATTCTAGATAATAATGTACAGAAACTGTTTTGTGCACTCTCGCCCTTTGCTGTTAGATGGGAATAAAAGAGCAGCATTGTCTGTTGCCAGATAGCTCCTTTTTGCATGGTTCATGCCAGCAGTGGCAGGTCACTCTCACATTGACCTTGGCACCTTCCTCTCACATGTGCTATGTGACAGCTTAAGGACATGAGAACAAGCTGCTGGGTCAGGGACAAAGGCCTATCTAGTCCAGCATCCTGTTCTCATGATGGCCAGCCAGATGTCTGTTGGAAAGCACTCTCCTCACCTGCTATTTGCAGCGACTGGTATTCAGAGGCATACTGGTATTCAGAGATATACTGCCTCTGACCGTGGGAATAGAACATAGCCATTGTGGTTAGTATCCAATGGGAGGATTATCATTTATCTAACCTTCTTTTTAATACCATCCAAGTTGATGGCCATTCCTCCATCTTGCGGCGGGAGACAATTCCATGGTTTAGACATTGTGCAGGTGTGTTCTGTATTCCTGGCATAATAAAAGAGCATTAGCGGTGGATTTGTTCTGCTTTATCAGTTGTTCTGTGATGCTTCCCCAGTGTTACCACATTATGGCCATTTGGAGGGGCAACTCTTGAACTAGAGTGGAAGGGAAGAAAAGAACCTCAAAACATTTGTGGTGTGAAAAATAATGGGATTTCAGCAGGAAGTTACAGGAGGCGCACTGCTTGGAAATGGAGCAGTATGACCACCCTGAAATCTTTGCAGGTGTAAATAGTATAGTGCAGAAGAAAGGACATCTGGAGGGGCCTAGAGAGTCTTGTGGAATCTTAAAGACTAACACGCTTGTTATGGTGCAAATCTTTGCAGACTACGATCGGCTGCAGCGGATGAGCTCTGTGAACAGACTACAATCCACTTTGCTGCTTCTCTGCATCTAATCTACAGATCAATTTGCACATTTCTTGTATATGTGGCAGTTAATTTTCCAGTGTCAGCCCTGATAAGGATGTGTGACACAGATGCCAAGAAATTTCACTAGACCGGTGTTACTTTGGATACCCAAGACACAATTATTTGTAATAGGAATACTAAAATGAGATATGTTCCCCCCATCTCTTTCTTTAGCATTGGTTGAAGGCTATTTTGATCAGATCCCAAGTGAGCAATAAGCAGGCATCCTGTTTACAATTGTAGGGTAGATAAGTTCATATTGACTGGAAATCCGGCCCTCTGCCTTGGCAAGTCAAAAGGGTTTTATTCATTCATTCATTCATTCATATTCCACCTTTCCTCCAAGGAGCTCAAGGCGGCATATATAGTTCTCCCCGTTTTGTCATCACAACAACCCTGTCAGGTAGGCTAGGCTAAGAGACAGTGACTGGTCCAAGGTCACCCAATAAGCTTCATAGCTGAGTGGGGATTCAAACCCTGGTCTCCCAGGACCTGGTCCAACACTCTAACCACTACACCACACTGGCTCTTTTGTGATTGAACTGTATTTTAGAGGGTGGTAGAGCTCTCCTGAGCCAGTCAGCAGTAGAGTGGGGTGCATCCTCCCTCTCCTTCTAGAATATAAGAAGAAACCAGCTGCTGGATCTGTCTAGTCGAGCATCCAGTTCTCACAGTGGCCCACCAGGTGTCTCTGGGAAACCTGCAAGTAGGGCATGAGCACAACAGCATTTTCCCCATCTAATATTGCCTACCGTGTCAAGGCCCCTTGACCACCCCATTCCCTAGAATGGCAGTGTCTCTAAGGGTATGGGAATTTGGGAGGGATGCCCTGTGCCCTATATAAAATCGGGCATCCCCCAAGTGGTCCCCATTGGAGGAGTGGTACGTCACTAGCATCGGACAGGAGCCACTCCTCCTGGATCCTTTTAACAGAATACCCTTACCCATAGAGGGGCAGGTGGAGACTACAACTTGCCCTCCATCCAAGATCTAAGCTTACCCAATGACTATCTGCCTTGCAAAGTTGTGGCAATTGTTGTGAGGTAGGCGAAAACCAAATGGCCAATGCCAATTTGCCAAGTGGGAAAATACCTGCCCGGCCCTGAATACGGCAATCGGCGTTGTCCATAGCAAGGTTGTAGCATCTGCAAAAACCCTGAATTGAGGGAGGGTGGGTGAGAGAACCAGGGGGATGTCCACAAAGTCCTGCCGCCATTGGCCAATTTGGTGGCAGGCAGACTATCTGGCCTGCCATTAGCTGGTTCACTAGGGCCCACCCACAAAGCCGCCCACCCTAGAAGGTGAATGGACCTGCCTCCGAAAGTGAAGCTAGAAAATTAGGCATTGTGGCTAATTTAGGAACTGAGCCCTCAGACTCACTATGGTTTTACTAACTGAAATGTGAATAACAAGTATGTCATGTGAAGGTGTATGGTAACTATTACCTGGTTTGCTTCTATTATTTTTTCATTTATCAGTAAGGTAAGTAACTCCAGTTAGTCTCATTTTGCTTAAACAGATATAGTTTACTATCCAACTGCAGTCTACTTTGCCCTTCAGAAAATACCTCTGCTGCTAGCAATCTTTCCCATTAAAATAAAAAATGGATGCTTGGTAGGTGGCTTATATTTTTTGCTATTACAACAATATAATCCCCAGGTTGTAATGTTTTGCAGCAAGTTTCATAAAGGAGAAAAAGCAGTTGTTGTTGTTTGTTTGTTTGTTTGTTGGTCACTTTATCTTGGCCAAAATGACTTAACAACCAAACTTACAACAGTTACTTTCATTATCTGTTGGCTGTCTGCACTGAAATTTTCATTAACTAAGCAGCAAAAATAGACCTGTCACACACTCCTGTGTCCTTTATTGGTACCAGCATGGTTACAGTTAGGAAATGTAGGGTTATGTTTAATAAGTGTTCAAGAAATTTAAATAGATGTTTAACAGCCACCTGAATAATTCCTTGTATCTACTGTTGTATGGCTGGTTCAGTTGCAATGTGTGGGCAAGCTAGGCACATTATAATGAGATACTGGGAGTCCTGGGTAGCTCTGTCAGTTTCTGCAAGGAGATGGTAGTTGGGATCCTATCACCCCTTGGTGCAGCTTCAGGTGGGCCAACTCCAGGGCCAAGTGCTTAAGAAAATAAGAAGAGCCTGCTGGGCCAGGCCATTTGCCCATCTAGTCCAGCATCTTGCTTTCACAGCGGCTGAGCAGATGCAATGGGATCTGAATGCAACAGCACTCTCCCCTTCTGTGGTTTCCAGCAACCAATATTCAGAAGCACTACTGCCTTCGACCGTGTAGGCAGAGCATAGCTGTTACATGGCTAGTAGCCATATATTGGCTTGTCACCCGTGAAACTAAGGTGGCCCAAAACAGGTGAAAGCTCCAAATGCTCTCTCTGGGTCTTGTTCTGCATGATATATATGTGCGTTGATTACCAGACTCATCCCGTGTGCTCTGGGCAGGTTGCGGCAGTGTCATTAAAAAAAATGGCCAGGCCCATTATTGTTTCCAGCAGGTCAAAATCTAAGCAGGTAACAGAAACTGGTTTGGGGAATGAATGACAACTGGAGCAACTCAAAAGTTTTTTGCTGTCTTTGGTGGGGCAGAGAAGGAGTCGATTATGGGCAACCAAATGTGTGTGGTGATTGTGAAAGACATCCATCAGCTAATGAGATCATCAACATCATCATTTCTTTGAGCAAGACATTCCCCATGGAATGTTGCAGATTGGTTTTGAAACTCCCCTCGGTTCCAAAAGTGGTTTGGCATACAGGTGTTCGAGAAACAAAAGCAAGATGCATTTTCCTTTGGATCTTGGCCCTAATCTGTTTTGTAACCCTTACTTCTGAAAATTAGATCTGACAAGTCCCCTGCGCTCATTCATGCTGGCCTGTCTTTGCTCCCTCTGAGGTAGGTCTCATTGGTAGGGCTCGCTAATTTGTATCATAACAAGTCTGCGGAATTCAATTTGGGAAGCGCCAATGCCCTGGCTTTTTATTTGTTAAGGTCGGATGCATCAGTTCGTAGCATTGAGTTTTGCCGGCGCGCAAACGACTGCCGAGGGTGTCAGTCCCGTTATTGTTTTCTTCTCCTCCCCAACAGGAAATCGATGGTGTCAGGAATGTGCGGATCAGTCTGCAGTTTGCAATCAATGAGCTCTGATTAAAGTGGTTGTGTCTGTTGGGTAAATTTGCTGCATCATAATTAGAATTATTAATTAAAAATAGGAAATCAATTGACACAAATTAAACCACAAAGAAATTTTGTTTTATTGCTTTGACATTGTCATCTCCAGAGGCCCCGATAACTGTGGCAACCAGAGACGTGGCTGCAGCCAAATGTCATTTAAAAGAAAGAAAGAAAAAGACAACCTTAAACAATGCTAAAGTTTTTTTCTTTTTCTTTTTAATAGCTTGGCACGGAGCCACTGTTCCAACATATGAAAAGCTTGCTGCTGATTAAGTCCCACATCTCCCAAAAGTACAAGAATTAGGTCTGGAAGCTTTAGTTAATTTAATTATGATATTTAGTTTAATTTGGGATAGGGAAGCTTTTGAACTACAGCTCCCATCATCCCTTACCATTGGTTGTGCTTGCTGAGGCAGATGGGAGTTGGAGTCCAACAAAAATCTGGAGGATCACAGGTTCCGCATCCCTGCTTTGGCTGACTGATCAACACGGTGAGCCAATTTTAATAGTGCAAACTTTAAATAATGGTGCTTCAAGGACCCCCTTGTTTGATTCCGAAGGCTGTTTTGTTTTTGATGAAAAAGAATATGTGGAAGGTGACCTCCTAGGCATGAATGGTAGCTAAATCATAGAGGATTTTACAATTTACTTACCATAAGTCTTTGGACATGGGTTTTTGCCATGTATATCTATTTCAGGCATCCCCAAACTTCGGCCCTCCAGATGTTTTGGACTACAATTCCCATCTTCCCCGACCACTGGTCCTGTTAGCTAGGGATCATGGGAGTTGTAGGCCAAAACATCTGGAGGGCCGCAGTTTGGGGATGCCTGATCTATTTGGTATGGTTTTAGGAAGGGCTTTTTTCAGTCAGAACTCACCAGAGCTAAGCTCCAGCACCTCTCAGGTGGATGCCATTGCCATTCTAAGAGAACAAGGGAAAGTTCATGGTGAGCTCCAGCACCTCTTTTTCTAGAAAAATAGCACTAGTTTTAGGCATGCTTTAAATGTATTTCCTGTTTTTGTGTTTTTAACTGTTTTAAATAGTCTATTGGACATTACCTTAAGATGGTTGTGTAGAAGGTGATGAATGTATCTATAGTGATGATGGTGTTGATTAAATAATAGTAGTAAGTATCTCAAAATGGTATGGGCTATATTCAATGTAGCACTAAGTTAAAATTGCATAGTAATATACTTGATCCTCCGGTGAAATATTTTGTGCCCATGGATCACTGTTGCTCAAGGTTGCTGGCTACTTCGTTGCACCATCAGTTGCACCATCTGTTGTGCAATGATTTTCTGCTCATTGTGCATTGGATTCTTCTGTTGCATAACATTAAAACTCAGCTACCCAGTAGCACAAAAGCCCTTGCACTAGTGGATAACAAATGTTGGGCTGAAATTGCTAAGAAGGGAAATAAATTCATTTCAACTGAATACTACCATCTCCTGAAAAATGACCATTCCCCTTCTAAGTGATGCAGTCACTGTAATTTGTAATTCAAATGTTCAGGGCCACATATGTGAATCGAATGGTCATGAGCCATTATTAAAAATGAGCATGGCAAGATTTGAAGGATCAAGTGTGCAAGTATTCCACAAAGAACAGCTTTATGACTTTCTTGCTATATTAATGACTCTCTTGCTATATTGCTGTTTGTAATGCCATTTACAGTAGTGCTTTCCAGCCTTCTGCTATGGGGTTTCATTAGCCTGTGTTGTAATGGACAAGAGTTTCTCGAACAATTTTTCTTTGTGTATTCATCCCCCCCCCACCTCCTGCAATAGATTTGTGTTGAAATTAGAAACTCTCAATTTCAATCTCATTCTTTCTCATTTTTTAGTCTTCAGTTCGGTTCACCCCCTTTCTGCACCTGTTGGTGATTCGTGTGTGTGTGTCTGTGTGTCTGTGTGTGTGTGTGTCTGTGTGTCTGTCTGTCAAGCAATTTTCCTGTGCACCTGGTATTCAGGGGTATAATACCTCTGATAGCAGAGGTAGCATAGAGTACATAAAGAGCTCCCATTGACCCATCTAGCCCAGCATCTTGTTCTCCCAGGTGCCCCAATGGGAAGCTCACAACAGGACCTGAGCTCAACAGCATTCTGTACACTTAAAATGCACCAAAACAATACAATGAGGGTGCTGCTAATGCCAGTGGGTGGGGGTAGGTGCTGCCATACTAAAAGTGTGGAGGTACATGTTATGTGGCACATGTGTGGTCTCCAGAAAATATGTATATGTTTGTCCAGCCATCCTTTCTCCCATATACCTGTTTTATAAAGTTCTGTTTTATTTGGGGATGAAATGTTAAAGGTGCCTGATGGTGTTTATTGCTTTTGCTTCCCACAAAAGAGAAGTGGGATTCAAACCTACAGCCTCCGCAACACGTTCCAGTTGTGTAAACTTTTCTTAACCCATTGAGCCACAGAGTTCTGGGCGCAGTCTTTGCAGGCTCATGGGGGTTGATTTTGGCGCTTGCCTATTGTCTGGGTAGCTGGTTGTTTGCTGTGCACATTTATTCAGTTAAAAGGAAATAATAGAAATATAGAACTGGAAAGGGGCCCCAAGGGCCATCAAGTCCAACTCCTGCAATGCAGGAATCACAATTAAAGCATTCCTGACAAGTGGCCATCCAACCTCTGCTTAAAAACCTCCAAGGAAGGAGAGTCTACCACCTTCTGAGGGTGTCCATTCCATTGTTGAACAGCTCTTACTGTTAGAAAGTTTTTCCTAAAAAAAGGAACAATGAAGACATCTTCGGTTTAAACACTGAAAGGAGCCAAGCTACTGGCATGCAAATGAGGAAGTGGAAATATTTTAAATCCTGCATTCTGACAGGTTTAAATGGCTATATCATAGGGTGGTTGAGCAGGACTGTCTGTTAAGACCTCGGTGGCAATTGAGAACATATGGAGACCAAAGGAGAGCTCTTTCAGACATGTCTGATTGCAACTGTTGAGTGGCTCAGAATTAATCTGCAAAGCTTTGGCGCTGTGTGAGAAATTTATACTGAGCCCAATGTAAATAGCTTGAAATGTGGCAGATCAGCTGCAGTTGACTGAGGGATGGAGGCAGAGGCAGCAATAGCCTGAGCAAAACAAGCCCCGCAAGAGACATAATTTGGAGTGCTCCCACAAGGAGGGAGGCTCCAAAAAATTCATTAAGCCTTGAGAAAATAAGGACTTTTGCTGTGCCAAATGATTCATGCTTAGTAAAAGAATTGGCCTGTCATCCCTGTTTCAGGAAAGGGCCATAGCTCATTGGCAGAGTGTCTGCTTTGCAAGCAGAAGGTTCCAGGTTCAATCTTTGACAGATTTGGGAGAGGCTCTGCTGGAAACCCTGGAGAGCCACTTCCAGTTAGTGTAGACAATACTGAACTAAATGGACCAAAGGCCTAACTCACTATAAGGCAGCTTCCCATGTTCCTACAGTGGTTGTGCTCCTAGCACAGTTGACAGGCAATGACCTGCAAGGAAAACCTCAAGAGAAGCACCACTTTCTCTTCTTGGAGTAGAAAGTTCAGGGAAGTTTTTGTAGGACACAGTTCCTATTGGGGAGACTTGGGGGGGGGGTTCTGTTTCTGGGGAAATAAATTAGCATTCTTGATATTCATTGGGCTGTTTTGGAGCTCCAGCCCCTTAGAATGTTCCTCCCAGAGACATATGTTTGTTTCTGTAAACCTGGAGCTCCCCCAGGCCTGCTGATACTTCCCCTCTTGTGTAGATGATGTAATTTGGGGCTACATAAGGACCTACCATTGTAGAAGAGTTTGGATTTGATATCCCGCTTTATCACTACCCTATGGAGTCTCAAAGCAGCTAACATTCTCCTTTCCCTTCCTCCCCCACAACAAACACTCTGTGAGGTGAGTGGGGCTGAGAGACTTCAAAGAAGGGTGGCTAGCCCAAGGTCACCCAGCAGCTGCATGTGGAGGAGCGGAGATGCGAACCCGGTTCCCCAGATTACGAGTCTACCGCTCTTAACCACTACACCACACTGGCTCCACTGTAGAATGAGTGGGTCCTTATTAATAGAGCATGCTGATTCCTTCATGAACTATACCACAGTTCAGGGGTAGCAAGCATGGTGTAATGCAGATATTGGTAGATTCAAACTCTTGTCAGTCCTGGTCAGTGGTTGGGGATGATGAGAATGGTGGTGCCAATAGCATCTCATGTAAGCTCCCTCTGCTGTAGCTGAAGGTGGGGCTGTAAGCTGCATCTCTGAGGTCCACATGCAGATACTGCCTCTGACTTAGCATTAAGTAGGCATTAGTGGTGGTCCTAGTTTTCCTTCAGGCAGCAGCTTCAGGATTCATGACAGATCAACATTTGCATTTTCTGAGAAGATGTGTTATCTCTGTTTCTTGAATCGTGTTTCTGGCCTGCTTCTGATTCAGGTTGAGGAGTCAATTCCTGTGTTCATTTGCTTGCTAATTAGATATGTTAGTGTCTGCTGGGGTGACTGGCCTATTAGGTTTAACAAACTACTCCATTATGGGCAGGGATCAGCGCTGTTTCCTTTCCACTGCAGTTTGGTTTCTGCCAGAAACACATGAATCGCTTCATCCACTCTTATGTAGCCATCTTCATGACTCGCATACAATGTAATGTGAAGGAAATGTCAAAAACAGCCATTCGTTACAATTCTTTTGCACACTGTAGAAAACAACCACGATGTCAAGGATTACTGATCCTATTCATTTAATTGATTTCTATTCTTGCTTCTTTTCTTTGCAATTTTTGTTACCATATTGGCCCGAATATAAGCCACACCTTTAAAATTCAGGGGGGGGGAGACAATACCCCAATATGAGCTGCTCCCTTAAAATTCCACAGGCACTCACACCCGTTCGGTTTTACCGTATGTTTCTTTCAGCAGTGATATCGTAAAAGCCAGTTTTTGTAAGGTTGCAAATTTAAGCCGCACTTTAACTTTTCACGGTCATAATTTGGAAAAAAGTGAGGCTTATATTCAGGCTAATACGGTATTTTCATTGAATAGTACAAACAGCACATGTAAACAAACAAAGTTCTATCAGTTACAAGCTTGTACAAGGCAAAGCACAGAACAGAAGCAAGGAAAGGATCCATCAATATACTGCTGAGTTCCATTCCTGGCTGCAGACGATCACACAAACTGCAGCAATTTCCACTTCCTTTTCCATTTTCCCTGGAATTCTCCAACATCTTTAGTTCTGGGGGCCACCTCAAACAATGGGTTGTTGTCTTAACTCTCAGGCTTCAGGGTGGAGTTTTCTCCCTTTTCCTATTGGCTTAATGCCGAAATAAAAGATACAGTATATAAATGAAATGAAGGTCGCTTAGCCGTTCCTGGACTCTCATAACTTTTAAGCTTCTAATGAACACCGTCCTCTTACATCTTTTACATCCATCCAGGCTCTGTGGTTTCCACCACATTCATGGGAGCTCTGAAAAGCAGTTTTCTGTACATCATTAAAGCGGAACAGAATGAGAGTCGGGCTCACAAGGCTGGCTTTCAAATCTTCTTTATTTGAGGCCTGTGGGGGGTGATTAATTTTTTTAAAGGCGGTAGTTAAAACGTTGGCAAAGCATCCACGGGCCTGACAAGTAGGAATTCAACAGTCTCTTTCAGAAAACCCATGGATATCATTCTAGAAAATTATTCTAGAAGGGCAGGGTGCTTTTATTTGGTTAGTTGAAGAACAACAAAGCAATATGGTTCTAACAAAGCCAGAACAAAACAGTGTAAATAACATGTTCCATTTCATGTTAAATCTAAACCACTGAGCCTCTTTGGCTTGCTGATCAGAAGGTCGACGGTTCAAATCCCCATGACGGGGTGAGCTCCCGTTGCTGTGTCCCAGCTCCTTCCAACCTAGCAGTTCGAAAGCACGCTAGTGCAAGTAGATAAATAGGTACCACTGTGGTGGGAAGGTAAACAGCGTTTGTGTGCTCTGGTTTCTGCCACAGTGTTCCATTGCACCAGAAGCGGTTTAGTCCTGCTGGCCACATGACCCGGAAAGCTGTCTGTGGACAAACGCTGGCTTCCTCGGCCTGAAAGCAAGATGAGCGCCACAACCCCATAGTTGCCTTTGACTGGACTTTATCATCCAGGGTTTTTTTTAACCTTACAAAATAAAATTAAAGTGTGCACCTGTGGATTCCAGCAGGAGAATTCAAACCAGAGCTGTGGGATCTTTTGCATCCTGAAGGCTGCATTCCATTCTGGGTAAGCTTCTGAGGGGTAATTGTCAGTTAGTGGTCAGGGCTAGAGGCAAAAGTGGGTGGAGCAAGAAAAGATTTACCTTTGTAAAGTGGGCAACTTTCTACACCCACTCTCATGCACTTCTTTATACTCCATCCATATAAGCAAGAGACATGGTCAGAGTTCAAGGACACATTCCAGCCAACTGAAGACACCCCAGGAGTGAGGGATGTGGTCAGTGAGGCAAGGCCAGTGAGGGATGTGGTCTGAGAAGAGGGCATATGGCCTGGGAGAGTTCTGAGGTCCAGACAGAGAGAGCTGGAGGGCCACATTCTCCCTCTGTGCCAAAGGCTACCCACCCCGGCTCAAACTTTCATTTACAAGATGTTTGTCAGTGAGGAATTAATTAAGGAAAACCATTCCTTAATGCAGTGCTTCTCAGACTGAGTGCCATAGCTGCCAAGTTTTCCCTTTTCTCGCGAGGAAGCCTATTCAGCATAATGGAAAATCCCTGAAAAAAAGGGATAACTTGGCAGCTATGCTGAGTGCTGAGGGAGAACTGCTGCAAGAAATATTTGTTTGTAACAGATTAGTATATAGGAAATTGGGGGAATGATCCAGCAAAGCCTAGATACTCCTTCCCTTTTCTTTGAAGAGGTCCATACTTTATGCCAGCAGTTTAAATAGAGGGGTATGTATTTGCACCTGCCACCAACCATTGTGGTTTGTGCTCCAAGTTCATGAATACATAAACAGATAAAATTGCCAAGTTAAATAGAAAATTAGACAGTTTAAAGGATCTAAGCATCATTGTGGCCCTTATTTTGATGGCAGACGCTAGCATTGTTGTGGTCTTTCCAATCACCAATTTACCTTAAGCATGGAAGATGAATCTATGCAGTCAGAAGTAAGTGCCACTGACTTCATCGGAGCTGACTCCTAGGAAACTATGCATAGGTCTGCATTCATACTGACCCTAATAAGCTGGGTATTTTGCTGTGTAGTGCTGTTCTGTGTGTGTGCATGCATAAGAATGGATCAGCACAATTGCCAGCATTTTTAAAACTTTCCTTGGTGGCCTGGTTTCAGGGCCTGTTATGAAGAGCTCCTTCATTTCAGAGTTTACTACTGTACTGTGTGGCGCTGTGGGTTAAACCACAGAGCCTAGGGCTTGCTGATCAGAAGGTCGGCGGTTCGAATCCCTGCGATGTGGCGAGCTCCCGTTGCTCGGTCCCATCTCCTGCCAACCTAGCAGTTCGAAAGCACGTCAAAGTGCAAGTAGATAAATAGGGACCGCTACAGCGGGAAGGTAAACGGGGTTTCCGTGTGCTGCTCTGGTTCGCCTAAGCGGCTTTGTCATGCTGGCCACATGACCTGGAAGCTGTACGCCAGCTCCCTCGGCCAATAATGCGAGATGAGCGCCGCAACCCCAGAGTCGGTCACGACTGTACGGTCCCTTTAACTTTATCTTTATACCACCACTGCTCAGGAGAACCAGGCAGCACAGTGACTCATAAAGAAACACAAGCTCCAGATATTCTTGAGGGTGATCCTTACTCTTACATGCTGAAAGTAAAACTTTTTTTGGGGGGGAGGGAGATTACAGTGTGCCCTTAATGTTAATTCAGGAAGAAAAACTGTGTCTACATCAATTGGATATTAAGCATTGCAACTCTACCTGAATGTGAATTAAAAACATTTTGGAAATGATCTGCTAGTAGCAATGCATTTTTGAAATATTTCTCTTGTTTGCCAGCTATAATGCCAATTGAATGGGTCAAGGTCCCAGGAAATCAGATTTCAAGAGAGCTGACCCAGGCAGTGGACGTTCCTTGGCGATATGTTTCAATTTCCTTCTGTTTTGTGTGAATATCATCCCAATGTTCCCAGAACCCTCGCAGCTCCCCTGCCAGAGTGCATCTTCTTTTTAAAAATTATTTGAAAAGAATTGAACAAGTCAATTATCTGATAATTAAGTACCTTTGAAGCAATTCAGCAAATTAGAAGGGGCGGCTGAGCTTGATAGAACGTATCAGAGAAAACTGCTGGAGTCGGTACATAAAATAATGAAGATAAGAAGCCGCCACAAAGCTTGGCTGTCATTGAGATGGCCGGTGCTCAAGACTTCTTTTCATTATTGTTTTCTAAATGAATCAAGATAGAGACAGACAGCAATGCCCTCCCCCTTGTATTAAACCAACTGTTTACATCAGAGGTCAGGAACATTTTTCAACTGGGGGCCGCATACCCTTCTGGGCAGCCTCCCAGGGGCCACATGCCAGAGGCAAACGTGACTGGAGCAATTAATGTAAATCTTACCTTTGTACAGTAGGCTAGACTCTACACAAACATGCACCACCCTCTCTGATCTCCACCTATCCAGGCAAGCAAGAAGCATCATTCAAGGACACTTTTCGCCCAGCTTGAGTATGTCCTTGAACTCTGACAATGCTTCTCAAGGAGGGTGCAAATCAGGGCTGGTGAAGGGTGTGGCTTGGGAAGGTGTATGGCCCTTGGACAGTCGCAAGGGCCAAACGGAGTAGACTGAAAGGGTGCATTTGGCCCCCAGGACTGAGGTTTGTTGGTTTGTTTACTGCATTTATATCCCACCTGCCACCTGTTTCTTCAAAGAGCTCAGGGTGGGTCTCCCTATTCCTCGTTTAATCCCCACAACAGCCCTCATTCCCTGGATTACATTGATATTTTTGTCATAGTCTTCTTTAATAATAATAATAATAATAATAATAATAATAATAATAATAATAATAATGTATTTATACCCCGCCCATCTGGCTGGGTTTCCCCAGTCACTCTGGGCAGCTCCCAACAGAATTAAAGGCACAATAATACACCAGGCATTTAAAAACTTCCCTAAACAGGGCTGCCTGCCTTCTAAAAGTCAGATAGTTGTTTATTTCCTTGGCATCTGATGGGAGGGCATTCCACAGGGTGGGCGCCACTACCGAGAAGGCCCTTTAGCAGTTTCAGAGCAGGGCGGTACAATAACTAAAGGCAGTTTTACAGCCTTTCCAATAATTGGGAATCTTCTACTGCTCTGACAGCTGCTGAACTTCACTGTGGGATGCCCCAGAGGGGTGTATTTTTGCCATCTTGCTAGGCTCTTGGCAAATGCCTTGCAGGTGGTGTTGGTGGTGAGTCTCTGCCATGTCTTCTATTCATTTAGCTAGCCATTCAATGTACATCCCGCCCTTTCTCCTAAAGGAACTCAGAGCAGCAAACACGCCAGCCTCAAAAAATGTAATAAACACCGTATCTAATAAATGTTACAGAATATTCGAACCTAGGCATCTAATTCACTGGAAACTGACAGGAAACAAATTTGGTTTGGAAATGGAATAGCTTCAGTTAGAACTGATCAAAATCCTGGGCAAGCCCAGAATGTTTTTCTATCTGAGGCAAAGGAAGGAAAAGGTGGCAGCTTCCCTTCCCTTTCCATATACAGAAGCTGACCAGAGTGCCGCAGAGTCTGGTCAATTAGGGCTAATGTTGGGGCACTGCTCCACCAACCTGATCCTGCCTTCAGCCTGCCATCTTACATACATCATCTGGTCCAAAGGAGCTGGTTCCGGCTGCCACCTTCCTCTTCCTCCCCCCTCTCAGCATTGCCCCTTATAGAACTCTGTAGGGAGGAGGAGGATAAAACTAGAATTAGCTGGCACTGCTAATCATTGGCTCTGTCTCCCCCCCTACTGTTGGCCTCCTGCCTTACACTCATCTTCTCCCAATGGACACCGGTTATCACTGCCATAACTGAACTCTGGTGTCCCCCACTGCACCTGTGGCAGCAGACATTGCAGACAGAGCTGGGTAACATGCCCAACTCTGTCCTCCAGGAGATGAGAGTGTCCAGGGGGCTTAAGAGGAACAGCTAAGGAGCTATGACTGCTGCCTGAGGCAGCTGCCTCACTTTCCCCAGTGCTAGAGCTGTCCCTGCCTAAATGCTCCTCCGCCTGATCTTGCAAGTAGTTCTCTCCTACGGTACATGGGCAGAATCTAGCAGTAGAAGGAAATGGATGCATCATCATCATCATCATCATCATCATCATTATCATCATCACCTCCCTTCTAGCCTGTTAACTAGCCGCATGGCTTGGTCCTGTGGCTTTTTGAAAAGAAGTCACCCTGTTTTTCTTACACGTGTGAGCTTTTTCTCTTTTTTACAAAAAAGGGTGTGTGGCTACTAATGGTGCATTGGCTGAGAAAAGGAACAGAGCATTTAAAGTGTCCTGCACTCCTTTCCCAAATATTAAAAGGACATCAGAAGGTTTAAATGCACCAAGAAGAAAAGAGAGCAGCAAGGAGATACATGTAGATATCTGGAAACAAGTCTTTGAAGTGTTTTGAGAAAATGAAAGGGAGCTACATTTCAAAGACAAAAATGGGACCGACCATTCATTCATCCGCTTCTGAAATTTTTAGAGAACCTAATTGTTTTATATTTCCAATCTGGGGTGGCAGCGTGTAGGGAGCGGGGGAGGGAGGATAGTTTAGCCTTAAGATCCATGAAATAAAGACCCAGTGCTCTTCCTCCACCAGCTCCAGCTGTTTCTTAGCCAAGGTTGTGGCTCCCTAGGGATGGGTGTCTCTGCCAATTTTGGTTTCTCTGTTTCTCACCCTCCTCCCAATCTTGATTTAATTTCTCCATACTTTCACATCAGTTTCTGAGTTCTCAAAAGTCATCCTAACAGTTCTTCAGCCTTTTAGAGCGAATTTATATACATATTTTTGTGTGCAATTTTGCTTCATGTAGTCTTTTCTGCAAAGCAGTTTCCCCTAAAATAGTGTGTTTTTGTATACTGCCTGATAGAAGAGAAACGCTTTTGTCTGGCATCTAAAGGTATGTAATGAAGGCCACAGGTGAGTCTTCCTGGGGAGAGCATTCCACAAACAGGGAGCCACCACTGAAAAGCCCACACCTTTCACACCTAAAATAATGATTAAACACAAAAAGTGGCGCCCAAATCAGACATCACCACCAAAAGCTCTGAAGACTCCAGCAGCATCCAATAGAAAGCCTGATCGCGTGCTCCCACCTCCAAAGCCCCGCCGCAAACACCACAAAGGCAGATCCCGCGCTGCAACTACCAAAGACGTGCCACCATTGCCTCCTCAAAGCCTGCTCCCCATTTTAACTGCTGCCCGACTCAAATCGCCCCCTCTAACGTTACACCGCCACCTTCAGTTTCTTTTTGAGTGGGGGACAGGCGGGGAAGAGATGTAGATTGGACAGTGTGTGTTTGTGTGTTGTGCGGTTTGCGGGAACTAGATTGGGGTTTTTTTCAGCGGGGGATGGTCGGGGAGGGGATGGTGGGGGTGTAGTGTTTCGGTCGGTGTGTATGTGAGTGTTGTGGGCTTATCGGACTGTACTTCGGTCTTTTTTTGGAGGGGGGGCGGGCTGGGAGAGGTTTTTCCTCAGCTGCTGTGTGTGTGTTGTTGGGTTGTAGGGCTATGGATCGTGGTTTTTTTCAGCGGGGGATGGTCAGAGAGGGGGGGTATACTGTTTCAGGCGGTGTGTGTGTGACTGTTGTGGACTTAGTCCTTCAGTCTTTTTTTGGAGGGGGGAAGGACTGGGAGGGGATTTTCCTTGGGTCCTGTGTGTGTCTTCCTGTTGGGTTTTCGGACTCTGGATCGGTGTTTTTTTTCATCGGGGGACGACTGGGGAGGGGAAGGTGGGGGATGTAGAGTTTGGGCATTGTGTGTGTGAGTGTTGTGGACTTAACGGGGTCTACTTTGTTCTTTTTTTGGAGGGGGGACGGGTTGGGAGGGGATTTTACTTGTCTGGTGTCTGTGTGTGTTGCTGTGTTTTCGGACTATGGATCGATTTATTTATTTTTTGAACGGGGTACGGTCACTAAAACAAACAAACAAACAAACAACAATCATAAGAACTCAATAAATAAATAAATAAATCCAAGGACAAAGTTAATACACCTGGACAAAAAAAATACATCCATTTTTTTTTATAAAAAAACCATTACCTTTCTAAATACAAATGATTTCAAAACTCTCAAAAAACCCAACAGCAACAAAAGCACAGCAACGCTTGGCCGGGTCAGCTAGTGCTGAATAAAAAGCTGCTGGTAAGAAACTTTTCCTTGTCTTTGTATGTTCCTGGGCAACCGGCCATGGGAGTTGCTTTCAGCTACCTGACACCTCATTCTGGGTTTTTTGTGTTTTTTTTACAATTTTTGTCCCCGACAAACTATTAGGAATATATCAAGCTGCCTAGTGGTCCATGTAGCCAGGGAGTGGCGCATGCATTCTGCTGCTGGGTTATGAGGCAAAGGCTTCTGTTCTCACAGTAGCCAATCAAACAGGATGAGCATGCTCCCCACTTGTGATTCTCAGCAACTGATATTCAGAGACACATGGCCTCTAGCTCTGGGGGTGTGTGGTCCTCCTTTAAAGCCATGGAAATGCGTAACAGCTACCCCTCTGCACTCAAGTAGATTTTGCAGTTGTAGAGAGGCATCTCCTTCAAATAGGGCCTTAAGAATTGCTCTGCAGAATCAGATCAAAGGCCCCATTAATCCAGCAGCCAACCAGATGTTTTTAGGAGTCCTGCAGGAAGGACCTGCGTAGGAAAGCGCTCTCTCTCTCCCTCTCCACTTGTGATTCCTGGCAACAGGTATTTGGAGACTTACTGCCTCCAGTACTGGAAAGCAATATTGGAAATTCACAATACAATTATCCTCCATGTTTCCTGCTCTTCGTGTGAGTTTGTTCACCTCAGCTGACCTCGCCGTTTGAAATTAACAGCCCCCTTGATCCTCAGCAGGATATATCCCTCTCCACAGCCCAGAGCAAAGCTCGCCCTGCAAGTCATTTTGTGGAGGCTGGATGTGGGGCAATTGCCTTTTGAATTGGGGTTGGGAATAGATACCCTGCAGGAGCCGCAGTATGAGATGGGAGGGGGGCAGCCTTTGAAGTAATCCGCTGGATAAGCAACTGGAAACTCATTCAGCAGGGCAGTAATGCCTACAAAAGTCATAGAAAGCCTTTAAAAGACAGGTAGGGATTTCAGATATTCCTTTCCCCACCATAATGTTCAAAGCGGCCATTGATTAAAAAATATCTTTTTAAAAAACCTGTTTGATGTGTTTCGGGCGTTTTCTTTCCGTCACTGGTTGTTGGGGGGTTTTTTTGCTCATCTTTTATGTGTCTCCTATGACAAGTTCTTTTCGAGAATGGGCCAGCGGGATCTGCATGCGTTCCCAAACTTTGTTTCTATCAATTAGAGGCACAAAAAAGCCCTTCATTTTCCCCCCTATTTTGCCATTTGCATTACAGTATTAGACCAAGAACAAAAATTAATACCGCTGAGGGGAATTGGCTAGAACATTATTTTAAATGGAACGCTGCAGGACAGACCTTTGTCAGAGAGAAGACTCTTCCAAACAGCACAGAAAAGAAAAGGAACTGTGAGGTTTTGGATGTTCCACAATTGAATTAAGCAACTGCATTCAGTAGAGTTGGTGGCTAATGAGATGGCTCTTCAAGATTAAATCGTGACTGTATTAGCCATGTGTGTTATCAGATAGAGACTGCCTGGCTGTGATACAATCAGTGGGATCGTTCCCTCAAGGATCCAAGGACATCCTTGTGTCTCTTTAGAAAAATGAAGATGGCATTAACTTCCTCTGCTGTGTGATCATCTATCTTTTTGCAGGGAGCTGGCAAATGCTGATGATTTCCTCTCCCCCCCCCAATTGCCTTGTTTACTTCTTATGAGCCCAAGGAAAGAACTCCAAAAGAGAGGACAGATAATCCCAACATACTCTCAAGAGGAGTATGGTAGCTGGTTCTGCTTACTTTCATTACATACAGAAGAACTGTTTGGGTCTCCAGCACCCAAGGAGAGGGGCAAAGTTAGAATGGGGAGGTAATAAGCTAGAATCATAGAAATGTAGACTTGAATGGGACTCCAATGGTCATCTAGTCCAACCCTCTGCAGTGCAAGAATCACAGCTAAAGAATCCCTGACAGATGGTCACCCAACCTCTGCTTAAAAACCTCCAATGAAGAAGAGTCCAGCACCTTCCAAGGGAGCCTGTCCCACTGTCAAACAGCTGTTACTGTCAGAAAGTTCTTCCTAATGTTTAGTCAGAATCTCCTTTCTTGTAACTTGAAGCCGTTGGATTGGGTCCTCTGGAGCAGCAGAAAACAAGCTTGCACCATCTTCCATGTGAATCACCTTCATAAGGACATAACTCAGTGGAAGAGTATCTGCTTTGCATATGGAAGGTCCCAGGTTCAGTCCCTGGCATTTCCAGGATGTGGATGTCCCACATCAGAAACACACTGGCAGTCAGTGTCAGCAATATAGTGCTAGATGGACCAATTGTCTACTCTGTGAAGGGCAGATTCCTATGTTGTAACCTGGTGCCCTACAGTTTTTTGGGATTGCAACTCCCTATGGGATAAATATTTGAGAATACCTGGTAGACATTTCGTTGGATGGATGGATGGATGGATGGATGGATGGTGTGTGCAAATACACAATTCAGAGAGTGACCTTAAGAGAGAAAGATAATGTGGGGCAGTGATGACCTCAAGAGAGAGATGGAGGTGGCTCTGGCCCTGCCCATCTCTGACATCTGGCTCCCATCAGATTATCCCCAGGGGCACGTGGGCCTCAACAGAAAAAGTCCATCACCCATAATTTGTACATTTTGCCATAACTCTGGGTCTCTTGAGAAGATACCGAGAAGGCACATCAGGCTCATTGGAAGGGCTTGAAGACCATTTGGGTCCCTTCCAACTCTTTAAGTCTATGATTCATGTGGAAAGCTTGTTTGAACAAGCAGTTGTGTTGTTGCTGTTTTATCATGATAAGCTTTGGGGGCTGAGTTTCAGCTGCATAAAGATAACCAGTGCATCGCTGGCGTGCTCCAACTAGAAACAGTAACTGGTGTGATTTTGATGCATCTTATGAAGGGAACAAGTCGTTTAATAGACTTGGCTGGAGCCCACAGCGGAGTGGGAGGAACAGCCTGCATGGAAGTGGGTTTCTCAGCCTCTTGTTATTGCAACTTGTTTAAGCAGTCCCCTGTCCTTTGTTTCTCTTGCCAACGGTGTTCAATGGAGCCAAGATGAACTGTGGCTGTGAAGTGGACCGCAGCCAACATCGCCCTGCGATGCAACTGAAGCTGCTATGCTGTCTTGCTCTAACGTGGGAGTTGAAATGTTGACAGATGCTGCCCACGTGCGATAGGGGTGGTGGAAAGAAGCTTCTCATTCCCCGCTTTGCGTTTTGCAGGTTCAGTGCTAGCCGCACGTGCTTTGTGCAAATGCTGTTCTCACGGATGTGAACTCCCAACAGGGGAGCCAGGCATTACAGAAAGCAAATGTGGAAAAGCACCAAATTGTTTCAAGGTTTGAAATGCCTCTCTGACGACCCCATTTCAGCATTGCTTGTGGTGGTGGTGGGGACCCTCCTGCAATGTTTTCCCTCTGCACTCAGCAAAGGGGGTGGCCCATGGAGCAATCATGGCCTTGTGAGATAAGGAAGAGCCATTGCTGAGTGGCAGATTGCACACAGAAATGCCCACGGTCAAACCCCAGCAGCTCCAAGTAGGGCTGTGAGAGACTGGCTGAAACCATGGGCGTAGGCAGGGGGCAGGAGGGGGCAGCTGCCCCCCCCCTAGAAGCAAAAAAATTAATGTATTTTACAGACCATAACCAGCACTTTCCCCCTCCAAAAACTGAAGTGGAAAAGGCTTTGCTTTAGCAAGAGCAGCTAAGTCTCCGCTTGCTGGGGGGAGCAAAGTGGCTACCAGTAGTTAAGCAGTTAAGACAATGGAGCATATATCCCCAGGCAAGATTCGATAGCTGACCATTTCACCCTATTGTTCACCCTATTGTTCTTAAGTGGGAGTTGTTAATGAGCATTCAGGAGCATTAAGAGTTCTATTGGCGATTTAATGAGGGTGCAGACTCAGAGGATTCAATTTGACTAAGGTGGCTCTGCAAGGCTAAAAAGAAGTGAATAAGAAAGGGGGGGGCTGTAGCTTTGACAGACACAGTGATGTTTATAAAAAGCATTGGTGTTCCAGTCTGCCCCTCCTCCTGCATCTGTATACTGTAAATCAGGGGTGGCCACCTCCCAAGAGACTCTGATCTACTCAGAGTTTAAAACTGGGGGTGATCTACCCCCTTTTGGGGGGTTCAGGTCAAAGCTGTTGAGTTTTTTTTAAAGGAAGGGAAGCCCTGTTTTGGGGGGTTTAGGTCAAACTTGTTGAGCTTCTTTTAGGAGGGAGGGAGGCCCATTTTTGTTTAGGGCTTCAGGTCATAGTTCAACTTTTTTGAGGGAGGAGGAAAATTTTGGGTGAGCTTTTTTTAGGGGTGCCAGTGACCTACCAGTGATCTACCACAGACATCCAGTGATCTACTGGTAGATCACAATCTACCTGTTGGACGTGCCTGCTGTAAATCAAGCAGAGAGAAAGCTGCTTACAAGGCTCCTGTACATGCAGAGTTCCAGCATCACATCTCTCTATTTCTTCCTTCCTTCCCTCCCTCTTCCATCCTTAATAAAATACCGGGGGGGGGGGCAGATAAGCCCCACATAGAAAGCCCATCAACATGGGGGGATGACTCTTTCAAATACGGTATTTACCAGTAATTGGGGGGGGGAGGCACCTAGGCCTCTAGGAGTTGGCTGCTATGCCTAGGAGTAGGACAATTCAAGAAAGCAGAACGATGCATATGGTATGGTAATATATCAATAGAATCGTAGAATTGTAGTCGGAAGGGACCACAAGGGTCATCTAGTCCAACCCGCTGCAATGCAGGATTTTTTTCCTAAGGTGGGGCTTGAACCATGGTTGAAATATTATGCTGATATGCAGCAACGCCTCGGAGCCGTCGTGACTGCAGCCATGCCTTGCCTCGCCCTCGCCTGCCCTGCCACCCCCTCTCGCCTGCCCGACCCTCCCGTCCTCTTGCTGCAGAGTTCCAGCATCACAGCGTCATCCAGAGACACCCACAAATATGAGTTATCTCTCTCTCTATTTCTTCCTTCCTTCCCTCCCTCTTCCATCCTTAATAAAATACGGGGGGAGGCAGATAAGCCCCACATAGAAAGCCCATCAACATGGGGGGATGACTCTTTCAAATACGGTATTTACCAGTAATTGGGGGGGGGGAGAGAGGCACCTAGGCCTCTAGGAGTTGGCTGCTATGCCTAGGAGTAGGACAATTCAAGAAAGCAGAACGATGCATATGGTATGGTAATATATCAATAGAATCATAGAATTGTAGTCGGAAGGGACCACAAGGGTCATCTAGTCCAACCCCCTGCAATGCAGGATTTTTTTCCTAAGGTGGGGCTTGAACCATGGTTGAAATATTATGCTGATATGCAGCAACGCCTCGGAGCCGTCGTGGCTGCGGCCGTGTCTTGCCTCGCCCTCGCCCGCCCTGCCACCCCCTCTCGCCTGCCCGACCCTCCCATCCTCTCCAGCCAAGCAGGGTAGCCGCCAACGCTACCAGCCCCAGAAGCACAAGGTGGCCGCTGCTGCCACCGCCACGATGTCATCAGGCCCGTTGGCCCTTTAGCCCCGCCCACTTTTTGGCCCCTTCCCTTCTGTGCCTTGGCCCCGCCCCTGAACGACCATGGCTTGCCCCCCCCCCTAGTTTTGATCCTGGCTACGCCCCTGGCTGAAACTCTGGGGAGCTTCTGCCAGCCAGTGCAGGCAATACTTAGCTGGATGGACCAGTGGCCTGACTCAGTGTAAGGCACATTCCTGTGTTCCTAGAAGAGTTGTAGGACACACCCATGGCTCATTCAGGGCAATCTAGAATGAAAGCATCTTTTACAAATTTGTTCAATGTGTTTCCTGTTTGTTTGGGGGTAAGAGCCATAGTTCAGGGATAAGAGTATATGCTTTGAGTGCAGAAGGTCACAGTTCAATTCCCAGCAACTCCAGGTAGAACTGGGAGAGACCACTTAACCATAGCTGCCAAGTTATCCCTTTTTAAAGGGATTTTCCCTTATGCTGAATAGGCTTCCTCGCAAGAAAAGGGAAAACTTGGCAGCTATGCACTTAACGGGACAGCCACTGCCAGTCAGTGTAGACAACACTGAGCTAGATGGACCCGATAGTCTGGATCATTATAGAGTAGCTTTCTTTGTTCCTATGCTAAGAGCGAAATTTAGAATAGGAAGAACGAGTAGGCCTGGTTTTCATAGTTGGACGGGACTTCAGCATCTTTTCCACTGTAACTTTATTGGGTGTTTGCTTTTAATACAGAGGGCGGGGAGCAGTCTTATACAGAGTCAAAACCACTCAGTAGTGTCTGCACTGACTGACAGCAGCTCCTCAGGGTTTCCAGGAGGGGGTCTCTCCAGTTGTACCTGGAAATGCTGTCTGGGATTAAACCCAGGACTTTCTGCATACAAAGTGGGTGTTCTTCCACCGAGCTGCAGCTCTTCCTCAAAGAGAGAGATATTGATGGCTGTCCCCAAGTGCTCTGCTCCTGGCATCTCCTCTTCTCCGGTTCAACTTCCTCCATTCAATTCATTATCTACCTTCCTTATAAGATTAGTATTTTATTTAAATGATAAAAAATGCATGTTCCAAATGTTCTGGAATGGTTTATTATTCTGGCCGAATCCTCTCCTTTCTACCTCCTGCTCATCTGGATGTAAATTAGAAATAAATCGGGCAGCTCCAGGGTGCCTTGTGGTGCAAAAGCAGGAGAGGATTTGGCTCTCTTGGCTTTCAGGTTGAGCCAAGAATTCTCCCTTCCTTCTCTTTACCTTTGATGGAATATTTATAATGCTCCCCTGACACATCATATAAAGAGTATGGATTTTGTCACGTGCAGAGAGGGAGAGACCCTGAAATAAGGTCAAATTAAGCCAGAGCCTTTAAAGATGCTCAGATTTGGTTTTGCTGTAGTGAATGTTGCTTCCTTATTTACATGGTCTCTGGAGGAAGAATTCTGGTGGGTTTTTTTCTTTTAAGTGTGCTAATGATGCTATCTCACAGGGTTAACTCAATTGATTGAAAGATTTGTCCAGATGTCTGATAAGGAGTCTGGCATCAATTTTTAGTTTTTAAATGCAGAGGTGTTGAGACTCAAGATTTCCTGGGAGCCTGTGGCTGCTTGTGGTCATTCCCTGGCAAGTCACTTTGTTTATGCTCAGAGGCATCACCTCCCTTACTGCTGTTTCCTGTGCCCAGCCTTAACATAAGAAGAGCCTGCTGGATCAGGCCAATGACCCATTTAGTCCAGAATCCTGTTCTCACAGTGGTCAGCCAGATGCCCCAATTGGGTCCTTCTAGCAGGACCCAAGCACAAGAGCACTCTCTCCTCCTGTGATTTTCATAAATTCAGAAGCATTTCTGCCTCCAGTTGTGGAGGCAGAGCATAGCCCTTGTGGCTAGTAACCATTGATTACTTTCTCCGTGAATTTGGTTAATCCCCTTTCAAAGCCATCCAAGTCGTTGGCCATCGCTGTCTCCTGGGGAAGTGAGTTGTATGGTTTGACTATGCGCTGTGTGAAGAAATACTTAATTTTATCTATCCTAAATCTTCCAGCATTCAGCTTCATTGGATGTCCATGAGTTCTAACATTATGAGGGGGGGGGGAGATATTTTCCTGGCAAAAACAGGCCTAGGGGACAAGAGTCCTGGTCAACCTGGCTGCATACCAAGCCCTGTTCAAGAGACAAGTCTATTTTTGAGAGAGAGCATCTGAAATTGGCAGAGACAACAGCTCCTCTCTCTCTCTCTCATTCCTGTATCCCCTTCCATAGGGAAAAGAGATAAATCCATCCCTGTTTACTATGCAGTAAAAACAATGCATGCTGTAGTGGTTGTATTGCCAGGACTTGTTCCTTTTTTCTGTTGCTGTAAATCCAAGGGACACGATCGCCCTGAGAGCCAGTCAGAGATTGGAGTGTCCTACACTCTCTGCTAACACAGCCCCAGTCCATGATCTAAAGGCCTACTTTAGACATACTGGTACCCAAGTGCCTATCGTTCTCTGTGAGCTTTTCAATATATTTTCTCCCTTTGAAGTGTGTGTGTGTGTGTGATGAGCCCCTTAATCCTGATTGGCACAGTGCTGGGGTGGCAATTGCTTTCAGATGATGAGGAAGAAGAGGAGGGGGCACAAAGGATGCCTTTGGTAAGGGAGGGAGGGCGCCCACTCCCTTGCCTTTAGAGACTGGGGAAGGGAGATGGACAGGGCCACTGACTCCATGTCCTGCCCCATCCATGGAGTGGGGATATTCCCCAGGAACAGGAAAATACATTGACCATCTGGGGGGGGGGCTGGATAACTGCAGAGGAGGAGGAGCCAGGGCGCATGACCTCCATCCCATCACCAAGAACTCAGCACTACATTTGCTGCTTGCAACAGACCCATGCCAATTAAGAGAAGCCTGTTTCTCCAAGTGCACCAGTCCCAGAGGGAGAGTCTCTCAAGGGAGCACACCATGTCTTGCTTTTAAAGGATACTGCAGACCTGCCATCGTTCCAATGCGTTTGTGTGGGTGGGGGCACTACAAAAAAAAAGATAAAAGGAATAGTGGAGAAAATGAAAATCTGCAAAGGAAGGTTGAGAAAAAATATTTATGCTATTCATTAAATGTATGCATATACCCATCTAAAGTATTTCATTGGTGATTCGCAACATAACTTTTTTTATATAAAAATTACAGTTTATAATAGTGAAAAACAACCATTAAAGACAGCCAAAAAACCTTTTCTTACAACAGCTAAAAAGCTCAGGAAATACCTTCTGAAGAATTTCGGCTATATTTTCTGCATATGTGTATATGTGCGTTTGATGTGGGGAGTGCTTCAACTTTTCTTCTGTTCCTAACCTTCCAAGGGATCACATGAAGTGCCGCTAATGTGATGTGTTCTTCTGCTAAATGAGCGTGTGTTTCTCCTTCTTCTTCTGCTTCCAGGCTGTGATAGTGACCACTGGGGTCCTCACTGCAGCAACCGCTGCCAGTGCCAGAACGAAGCGCTTTGCAACCCCATCACTGGCGCCTGCGTCTGTGCGACTGGATACAAAGGGTGGCGCTGCGAGGACTTGTGCAACCCAGGAAGTTACGGCAAAGGCTGCCAGCTGAAGTGCCAGTGTCACAATGAGGCCACCTGTGACCATAAGACCGGGGAGTGCCACTGTGCTCCTGGATACACAGGTGTCTTGTAAGTTGAGTGCTGGGTACCTTTTACATGCGGGCTTTGCGGCAGTTGCTTTCTCTTAGGACCACATTCACACTGTACATTTGAAGCACTATGATGCCACTTTAAGCAGCCACGGCTTGCCCCAAGGAATTCTGGGAGCTGTAGTTTGAGAGTTGTTAGGAGGCCTCTGTTCCCACCTCCCAGAGCTACAGTTCAGAGAGTAGTCAAACCATTGACCCCTCTTTGCAGGGAACTTTGGGAATTGTAGTTCTGTGAGGAGAAGAGGGGCTTCCTAGCAACTCTCTGCAGCTCCCAGAATTGTTTGTGGGAAGCCATGACTGTTTGAAGGGGCATCATAGTGCTTTAAATATTCGTGCCACAGTTGTCTGAAATGTGCCCGCTTAGGATTCCTTCCTTTGGAGAGAAGCCCTGTGCAACTTGTGACCCACCAAGGAAGCAAAGCTCACCATCACATACTGAACATGTTTCCCTCGCGGACCATCTGTGTGGCATGCACAGTTTTCATGTATACGTGGGAACCCTTCGAACCAAACCTTGCGTAAGAGTCAATCATGCTGTATTGCAAATGTTCTTGAGTTTGGGGAGTTCAGCACATAACTTCCACCCAGCTTGCCATACCACTTGCCCAGTGTACAACTGAAACTTCAAAAAACAGCCCCCTTGTGGAAATACTTTTAGCTTCCATGAACCAGAGGTTATCTTTCTGAGTGAAGGGCTTTTAAAACAAACAAAGGATCTGAAACAAAAGCAACCTTGTTTGGAGCAATAAATATCGGATAGCTACATTTTACTGTTGATGCCTTCGATTGGAATTTGCTGAGTGTTTGACTATTTGTGTAGGCGCTCCTGCAACAGCTGTAGTGGGCTGCCCTCTTGTAGCTTCCTGATGTAAATTATTTCCATGTCTGTTTTATGTTTCATTTTGGTGTCCGTCCCTCTTCGCTTCCGACAACACCTGCGAAGCTGCGAAGAGCATTGTCCTCCTGGCAGCCATGGAGCGCAGTGTGAGCAGCGGTGCCCGTGCCAGAATGGGGGGACCTGCCACCACGTCACTGGAGAGTGTGCCTGCCCCCCAGGATGGATGGTATGTAATATTGGACTACAGCTGCAGTCATGCACCCCTTGGAACATACTTTAGTGCACATAAACGTTGGTGGGGTTAAGCTTTGCATAACGCCTCTCCAAGCCATTTACACAAGACAGATTCAGTAAGTGCCTTTTAAAACATGGCATCCAATCTCATATTCTGATAGGCAGTGCTCCCCAGGGATCTGTTGGACTGTTTTCCAGCATGAGCAGTGAACTGACAGTGAGGCTCAAGAGATGTGCTGAGTGGCTAGCATGAGCTCAGGCTGCATCCACACCATGCATTTAAAGCAGCATGATGCCACTTTAACAGTCATGGCTTCCCCCAAAGAATCCTGGGAACTGTAGTTTGTTAAGGGTGCTGAGAGTTGTTAGGAGGCCCCTCATAGAACTGCAATTCCCTGAGTGGCTTAAAAGTTTGTATTTCCCAGTGTATGCTGGGAAATGTAGCTCTGTAATGGGAAAAGGGGCCTTCTAACACCTATTATTATTATTATTATTATTATTATTATTATTAATAGAGTTTGAATCCCTTCCGACTCTACAATTTTGTAATTCTGTGATTTATGAGAAAGATAAACTAATCACATCTTTTGTTTCTACCTGAGCCTAACAATGAGATGAAGCATGTGGCTCTTTATCAGGGAGATCTGGCTTCCATTTGCCATGAAGCTCCCCAGGTGATCCTGCCACAGCCCATAATCTCTTAGCCTAACTATAAAACGCGGTCTGTGCATAAAACGTGGTCAGTGTGGGGTGGAGGCTCTTAGGCCACCAATGAGCTCCTGGGAGGAAGAGCAAGATTCAAATGAGATGGATGAGAACAAGAGGCGTCCAAAGTCACAGAAAGGGAAGGCGTGAATCCTGCAACCCAGAGACTCTGGGGAGTGTTTGCACTGTGTCAGAGGGAGGTCTGCTACAGAGGTCAATGCAATTCTTTCCCTCCCGCTCGCATAATCTTGCTCATTTCTGGCATAATTTTACTTGTGTTAAGAGGGGCTGCCAGGGACTGGCTTCGAGGCAGCGCATTATTACTTGCACTTTTAATTCTGTGTGTCAAGGGAGGGGGGTGGAAAGGCTGCGCTCTTTTTCTCTCCCCCTTTTCCAAATCTAAATCTGTATCAATAATGTGATAATTAACTCCCTCTGGATTTGCCAAGGCTTCATTCAGCTGCGCTCCATTCCCTGGCATCATTCCATCGTTTGACAATTAGCCTGTTGGCAAGCCCCGCTGCTGGAATTGGGCAGAGAAAGGGAGAGGCAGGGGGAGGGGTGTCATACAGACTCTGGGGATCCTTCCTGGTTAATGCCACGAAAGGCTATGAAGATGGCTGGAAGCTGTGGATTGCATGAGGGAGGGAAAGTGAGGAGCCACCAGGTCCATGCTGGAACAATCGTGGCAAGCTCTGGGCTATGGCAGGAATGTGCTGAACTGTGCACTCTTCTTCTCCCCATGGATCCCCTGGTGAATTGGGGAAGGGTGGAGAGAGTGCCGAATGGCAGGACTACTACCCTTACAATTAGGGTTGCTCCCCAGGATGCAAGGTTGGTAGAGAAGCATTGGATTGTGTTCAGTGTTAGCCATAGAATCATAGACTCATAGATTCATAGAATTTTAGAGTTGGAAGGGACTGCAGTGTGGGAATCTTTTGCCCAATGTGGAGCTCAAACCCATGGCCCTGAGATTAAGTGCCTCATGCTTTACTGAGTGAGTGAGCTATCCAGAATCCTATTCACAATAGATCCACTGAAATGAATGGTCTAATTTAGCCCCCTTAATGTCAGTGGGTCTACTCCAAGCAGAGCTTTGCTGGACCCAACCCATTGGTTATGTTCTGTTGTGTTTTGCCACCATCACAAAGTTGGTTTCATAATAAGCTCTCAGCTGTGTTCAGTCGGGTCCATATCGTCACCACCGTCCTCATTGCAGAATCACAGAATGAAAGAGTTGGAACAGACCCAAAATGTCACCTAGCCCAACCCTCTGCAATGCTGGCATCATAGCTGCCAAGTTATCCCCTTTTTAAAGGGAAATTCCCTTATGCTGAATAGGCTTCCTCGTGAGGAAAGGGAAAACTTGGCAGCTGTGGCTGGCATCACCACCTCCATCATCTGTTTGTTTGTCTGACACCTTCCCACAACATGGTGCCCAAAGTGAACAATTAAGTATAGCCACTCAAAAAAGTACAGATGAGAAACAATTGGAAATAAATGCAAAAAAAACCCCAATCCGAACACATTTGTATAAAACAATAGAAATAAACCAATCCAACTTGGAACACCTTAAAACTGAACAGGAGATAGAATAATGCCTAATACAGATATCAAAAAAGTAGTATGAAAAACACCCACATGCTCCATATGATTCATTTATTCCCAGTAGTTTGGATCGAAATCCCCATCTTCAGGTGCCCTGCCCCATCTCTCTTGGTATAAGGCAGATTCCTATGTTTCTGTGTTCGCAATCAAGTTTTGGGTAGCAGTTGTTTTCTTTTGTGCAGACACTGAGTAACAGCACCTCATTGCCAGGGGGCAAATTGCTAGGACAGCTTAGGTTATTTGGGTTGGAAGATGGACTGGAGCAGGGGTGGATTTTAAATGCCTGACCCTTCCTGTTCCCTCACCTGACACCATCAACATTCCCCATGCCTGCAACTGCTGTAACCCCAGGGAAACTACAGTAATCCCCAGGCAAATTTCTTGCAATATTTTTAAATGATATTAAACAGCAGCGTAATGATACAAATGACAGAATTGCAATTAATAAAGTGCAGGAAGAAGGTGCATAACAACTGGAGGCAATGTTTCTTTTCTTTTATTTATTTATTTATTAAATTCATATATGTATATCCCACACTTCCTCACAAAGGAGCATAGGGGGGCAATACAGTTTACAGAAGGGCATCGTTGAGGCTGTGTCATAAACTGCTAAATACAGAAGGCAAGTGGGTACTGAATAATTGAATCCAGCACAACTGATGATGCCAGCCTGTGGTCTGGATTCTTGTGGCTTGCCTGAGCATGGATGTTAAGCCATGTGCAGTGGACCTATGGTGCCGCACCATCAAGCAGATAAGTTGCACATTACCCTGAAGCTGGTGTTGCAATGTGACCTGCAGGTGTGTGCCTGCACAAGTACAGCCAGAGAGTGTCTGGGGACCCTGGGAGGGGAGCGAGTTCACCCAGGGACAGGAGCCAATGGGGGCAGCGGAGCAGGGGGAGAGCTGGCCGGAGTACAAACCGGGAGGTGGGACTGGGGCTCTCAGTGAGGGGGAGGGGTCCAAGGATGCTACCAGCGGGCTATGGGAAGAGGTGGTGGCTGAAGGTACTGCAGCAGGAGAGGTGTCGGGAGTTGAGGAATCGAGGCGGTTGCTCAGCAGCTCAGGGGGAGAAGGTTCTGTGCCCGCCCCCTCGCCTGAGGTCTGCAGACGGGGAAAGCATCAGGAGCAAAGGAGGCAATGAGGGGGGGGACGAGGTTCCTATGCTGGCGGAAGTCAAGACACACGCCAGTTCCGGATTCTGATTCGGAATAGACAGTCATGATTTCATTGCGCTCTGACCTGTACATATGCATATAATATTAAACTCTGTAAAACTACCACGGAGTTTGGAAGCCTTTGTCGTGTGAAGCCGCACACCTTCCCTGACAGAGAGACTGTTTTGTTTCAGGGTTAAAAGTGCCCTACCGTGTGTGGGGGTGTGTAAGCTGTAGAAATTCTATTCTACTCAGTTGGAGGGTAGTCCGTAAATGCATCTGTCTGCACTGATGCTGCCTGGAAGAAACAGAGAGATGCATTCCAAGGGCCAGGGGGACTTCTTTCGAAAACCCTATCCTTGGCTCTTCTGTTCCCCGGGGACAAACCTGCAGTTAACAGTGCTTGCTTTTGAACTGAGCTGAGTTTAAAACACACATACACAGACATGCACACACTGAAAGAGGCAGAGCAGGAGCTCGGGGGGGAAGCAGAGGCAGTTAGAACCAAAAGCACTCCACTTGCAAATGTTGGGATTTTAAGTTTAAAGGGCCTCTCTAGGGCTTTCATGAAAAAGGAAAAGGATTCTGCACAGCCACTGTGTGTGTCTGTGTGGGGAAGAGAAACTTTTTCCCTATTCTTTTCTTGCTTTGTGTTTTTAACTCTTGATGTTTGGAGGACAGTTCTGGCTGCAGCAAGCCAGGAATGGAGAAATGGAAAGAAGATGCTACTGTCCAAGTGGCCTTGTGTTCCGCAGAAGACCTGTCTTTGGCTGTAGTCATTTTGAATGCATGTTTAGTGTGCTTTGGGCGTATGTATAATATACGCTATGCATGCACCAGTATTCCTTGAAGACATTTGCAACTTCAGGTTTATTAATATACATCGACTCCAACTTGATTTCACCTGGGACCAGAAACCATCGCAAGAGAACAGCAGTTTCTGCGCTCCCCTGGGGTGTATATGATGAAATGCAGCTCTGCCAAGAGATTTGCTCCCTGAGGAATCAAGTTTCCAGTTGAAGCAGGAGATTGAAAGGGAAGATCAGTGTGGGCTCTCTGCCTCTGTCCTCCTCCCTACCCTTCAGTTCCCTCCTTTTAATGATGGCATTGCTCCTGTTCTCAGATAGTGTGCCTGCTCTGTACGACGAAGAATCTAGCAGGAAATCCAGCTTTACAGCAATAGCAGGCAGTGCGGTGGCAATCAGAGCCACTCTGTCTGGCACAGGGATCACTGCAGCTTCCCCGGATGGGGCTGAGCAGGACTTGGATCAGATGCACCAGCAGAGCCAATCTGACACTGCTGCTGGTGTGTCTGCACAGCCACAATATCGCCTCCCCACCAAGCCCCATACATGAAAGATGCAACAGTGCTCTGTGCCTCTGCCCCACTAAGCTGGCCACTACTGCTTTACAATAATATCTGAAGAAGTGTGCATGCACACGAAAGCTCATAACAGTAACAAACTTAGCTGGGCTCTAAGGTGCTACTGGAAGGATTTTTTAAATTTTGTTTCGATTACAATAATAAGTTACTCTTAACTGTAATTATCTATTGCAATGGCATGCAAGGAGAAGGCTACCAGTGGTTACCAGCCACAATGGCTATGCTCTGCTCCATGGTTAAAGGCAGTGATGCTTCTGAAAACCAGTTGCTGGAAACTACAGGAGAAAAGAGTCCTGTTGCACTCGGGTCCTGCTTGTTTGCTTCCCAGAGGCATCTGGTTGGCCATTGTGAGGACAGGATGCTGGACTAGATGGGCCATCAGGCTCTTCTTATGTTCTTAGAGCCTGGGGCATGGTCTCAGTCAGCCATTGCCAACCTGGCATCCTGTGGAATAGGTCAGTTGGTGGAGCACAAGACTCTTAATCTCAGGGTCGTAGGTTCAAGCCCCATGCCAGACAACAAGACTCCTGGATTGCCGGGGGTTGGACTGGGTGGCCCTTCCAACTCTACAATTCTATGATTCTATGTGATTTGGAGGATCAGCCCCCATCAGCTTCAACCAGCATGGACTGTGCCGGCTGTGGCTGATGGCGGTGCGCTCCAGAACATCTAAAGCGCACCTGGTTGACAAAGGCTGCTCTAAGTTGAGGCATGCTCTGGCTAGGTTGGACTCTGCCTAGAGTGCAAGCATCCCCTTTGTTAAGTCCCTCTGTTCATGTCCATTGTCAGGCAACTCTGTCTCCAACCCTCCGCAGAACAGTTCTGGGGCTCTCTCTGACTGCATTGCTTGGGGCTACCCTCAAAAACTGAGTCCCTACTGACTCTCCTTGTCTGTGACAGCATTGTTAGGTTGAGCACGAGAAAAAGGGGGAAGGCATCTCAAATGAACAAAACAAGGCTCACTGAGGCAAAACTTTGTCGTAGTCCAATGCATTTCAACAAAGGATACTCCTCCTTCAGGACCTTGAAACCCCACCCCACTCTCTCCACATCTTATTTGCAGAGGATGAATGAGGGAGTAGAATTGCTTTATATTTCAAGCTGATTCCTGAGTTGTCCAGGTTTTGAAAAGCGCTTCTGAATTTTAAGAAATCACAAGCTCCTAAAGAAAGATTCTTCCACTCTAAAACACACTGAACTACGGTAAGGAGCCCTTATATCAGTGAGCACCAGAGCCTGCTCTCCTTTAGGTTTTGCATTCTCAAATGGAGCCAAGATTTCATGTCAAACATATGAATGGTACCCCTGCCTGTTTTCGCACTTTTTGTGTTTGGCATCTACCCCAGGGGAAGGTCTTTCAGTTCCACTTTCACAGTCACTTGTGTGAAGTAGAATCCTTGGACATCTCCAGAGTGTCGCTATTTTGGGGTGGGATTCAATCACATACTAGCAAGTTCAGGTGGCGCAACCGCTGTTGATCGGGAGCTCTTGCATAACACCTGCCTCCCTCAAAGATAAGACTTTTGCAATAAAAAATGTGATGGGAAGATGCACAGGAAAATGTGGGATAATGTTTGGTGCAGCACTGTCCAACCTCCTAACAAACAAATGAGATGAATGCTAAATGAACACATTGTCTGGGAGTTCCCCTTCCCTCCACTGCCCCTTTGCAGACATTGAAAGGTCTGAAAAGAGCCAATGGCCCACTGCATTGAGAGCCAGTGTGGTGTAGTGGTTAAGAGCGGTAGACTCGTAATCTGGGGAACCGGGTTCGTGTCTGTGCTCCTCCACATGCAGCTGCTGGGTGACCTTGGGCTAGTCACACTTCTTTGAAGTCTCTCAGCCCCACTCACCTCACAGAGTGTTTGTTGTGGGGGAGGAAGGGAAAGGAGAATGTTAGCCGCTTTGAGACTCCTTTGGGTAGTGATAAAGCGGGATATCAAATCCTAACTCCTCCTCCTCTTCTTCTTCTTCTTCTTCTTCTTCTTCTTCTTCTTCTTCTTCTTCTTCTTCTTCTTCTTCTTCTTCTTCTTCTTCTTCTTCTTCTTCTCCTTCTGAAGGCTCCAGCAACTGCCTCTAGTTGCAGCTACTAAGCATTGATAGGCTTGGCTTATCCTCCATATATTTGTCCAACCCTAGTTTAAAGCCATCCAAACTGGTGGCCATCACTGCCTTCTGTGGGAGCAAGTTCTGTAGTTTAACTGTGCACTGCATGATGGAAGTGATTATCTGACACCCTGGTTATGAATAGAAGAGAGTGTTTGAAAGTTTGAAGTTGTACTTAATCCTCATTCAGGCTCTGCTGTGTATTCAAGATCATGTCTGATTGCTCCAACGTCCTTGCAGCACATGTTCTGTTGGAGAGGAGAATGCATTTTAATCCTTGCTCTGACTTAAATGAAGTGTTGGGAGAGGGTGTGTGTGCTGGGGCCATCTTTTGCTTTCCTCGGCAGCAGTTGATGACATTGGGGAAGGGCGCTGAAGAACGCACAAGCCTGAAGTCTTTGCAAAGTTGCTGATGGAACAAACTGTGTCGATGAGCTGCATAAAATTGCTTGCAACTTTGCTCTGACATTTGATCCTCCGGAAATGGGCATTTTGTATTCCCTAAATGCACGTTTGTGCCTAAAGATTCACACCTCTCTTGAGGGGATGCATCTCAGAGCACTGCTTCCTCATCATTTGCTGATAGAAATCCTCTCCTCTTTGAAACATGATGAGAAAAGGCATTTATTATCATGATCAATGGGCAACTTGCCTTCCTGGAGAGAGATTCAAAATATCACTCCTTGCTCAAGCCTAGAGACACAAATGGTTATGGCAGGGCCCAGATGCTCTTGAATTGAGGCCAAGCTATCCCTTCCACAGCTGAAGAGCCAGCATTCATATGGGTTAGGATAGGCTTTCAGAGTCTTTCAGGTATATACTGAAGGCACCAGATGAGCCTCCCTGGGGAGAGCATTCCACAAATGGGGAGTCGCCACAGAAAAGGCCCATTGTCATGTTGCCACCCTCTGGGTCTCTCGTGGAGAAGGCACATGAAGAAGGGCCTCAGATTATGATCACAGGGTTCTGGTTGGTTCATATGGGGAGAGGCAGTTCTTGGTGTATTGCAGTCCTGAGCCATTTATGGCTTTATAAGTGAAACCAGCACTATGAATTGGGCCAGGAAATGAATGGACAGCCAGAATCAGTGTAATATGCTCAAACTGTCTTGCCCGGGTGAGCAACCTGGCCACTTAATTTTGCACTAGCTGATGTTTCCGAGCCATCTTCAGAGGCAGCCCCACTTACCATGTGTTGCAGTAATCTAACCTCGAGGTTGCCAGAGCATAGACAACAGAAGCTAGGTTATCTTTGTCTAGGTAGGGGTGCCAATGGGTCACCAGCTGTGGCTGATGGAAGGCAGTGTGTGTCAGTGTGCCTTCTGAGTGGTTGTGTACACCTAGGGTGATTCCCTCTCCCACTCAGAACCCCTGGCCTCATCCAATGAAGAAAGAGAACATGACCTGAGGGTTTGGTAGTGACAACATGGCTTGGCAGGGTTTCCAAGCAGGATTGAACCCCATAGCTTCTCAGTGGTAGCAACTACTGGTAGAAATTGGATGGATTGTGTGGGATATGAATGGAAGGCTCAGTATGTTTCCATGTCCTCTTGCATTCATTCATAAGTCCATTCTGTACCACTCCTGGATGAATCTGCAGTTTTTAAAGTGCACATTACTTTGTATTAGTTTGCGTTAAAATTCACATTACTTTCTAGGTATTCCATGGCAGAACAGACATTTATGAACACAGTTTACCCTAACGTGGTCATTTCGTACACATTTTATACTAAAATCCACATTCTCATATGACTTCCAAACTAAAATATGCATTTAATATATGTACTGGTAAGGTGGCAAGCACTTTATTAGATGGCAGGAAATGCAAAGCACATCCTTTAATGCACATCTAAATACAATGTGTTTGTTTGTTTGTTTGTTTTTGTTCTCCATGTTAACCTTAAATGACAGTTTTTCTCTCTCTGTCTCCTCCTACATAGGGCTTTGTATGTGCCCAGCCGTGTCCATCAGGAACATACGGGGTTAACTGCAGCCAGGATTGCCCATGTCATAATGGAGGGCAATGTGATCATGTGACGGGGGTTTGCCTATGCACTGCAGGCTATATGGGAGACAGGTAGGTATGGAGGTAGCAGGGGGAAAACTTTATTCTCCTGTGTGGATTGGCAGTTAAAACTATTTCAACCCAATGAAACCTCAATTAGCAAAGTCCCATTGTCAGAGATGGTGAACCTCAGGACCGGGGGGATGGCAGATGTGGCCCTCAAGGCCTTTCTATATGGCACTTGCGCTCCTCCCCAGGTTACACTACTCCTTGGCCTTGCTTGCACTTTCCTTTATACCTGGTTGGAGTGTATCCTTGCATCCTGCTAATGGTTCTTGCTTACCTGGATGGAGGATGCAGAGAGGTGTGTGAGTGTGAGCCTACTGCTCACAGGTAAAATTGGCATTAATTGCTTCACCTACTTTTGCTCCTGGCAACTTCCCCCCGCTCCAAAAAAGTCTAATGAATACAGAGAGATGCACTATTTAAATTAATAAAAAGAGAAAGCAAAAATTTAGCAGTATTTGAGTTATTTTAAACTTTACATTTGTTCCCCACCTTTCCTCCAAGGATCTCAGGGTGGCATACACACCTTCACCACCTCTCCACTTTATCCTCACAACAACCCTGTGAGGTAGGTTAGGTTGAGAGAGTGTGACTGGCTCAAGGTCACCCAGCAAGCTTCATGGCCGAGTGAGGATTTGAACCCTGGTCTCCCAGGTCCTAGTCTGACACTCTAACCACTAAACCTCACACTACACACATATTTTAAACATACGCCATACATAACTTGATAAGAAAACAATGGAAAAAGAAAACCTGCAAATCCTCCCAAATGTTAAGAGCACAAAGACTCCTGGGCCTTGTTCGAGCCTTATTCGTTTTGACAGAAGGAGCTTCAGATCCCATACAGAAGTAAAAAGTCCTAGCTGGAGACATTTACATATACTGTACAGTATCTCTTGAAGTCCTTGCAAACACATGAATCAGGTCTGGCCCAATAGGTGTCAAATATAATTCTTCACACTAAAGCTATTTCAAGAAAACTTTTAAAAGGGGATTGAGAAGATTTTCCTTTGAAAGTGTCAGTAATGGAATCTGATAATAAAGAGCTCCTTTTCCTTGGAGGATAAGGCTTTGATCCTGTGTACCTGGGAGGTCCCACTGAACTGAACAAGGATTACTTTTTAGCAGACGCATATATTTATTTATTTATTTATTCATTTATTTATTAACAGGTAACTGTTAGGTGGATTTGTAGCTGGTTGACTGGCTGAACCCAAAGAGTACTCATTAATAGTTCCTTGTCATTCTGGGGGAAAGTGGCAGGTGGGGAGCTATTTTTTCTAGAAAAAGAGGTGCTGGAACTCACCATGAATGCCTCCCTTGTTCTCTTATAATGGCAATAGTGCCCACCTGAGAGGTGCTGTAACTAAGTTTATATTTCTGTTTTGGGTTGTACCCAATGTTAGTCCTACTCATGTGAGTTGTTGTTGTTTAGTCGTTTAGTCGTGTCCGACTCTTCATGACCCCATGGACCAGAGCACGCCAGGCACTCCTGTCTTCTAGTGCCTCCCACAGTTTGGTCAGACTCATGTTCGTAGCTTCGAGAACACTGTCCAACCATCTCGTCCTCTGTCGTCCCCTTCTCCTTGTGCCCTCCATCTTTCCCAACATCAGGGTCTTTTCCAGGGAGTCTTCTCTTCTCATGAGGTGGCCAAAGTATTGGAGCCTCAGCTTCAGGATCTGTCCTTCCAGTGAGCACTCAGGGCTGTGAGTAGGCCTATTTAAATTAACGGACATGATAAATTTATCACCCTTAATTTCAATAGGGCTATTCAGAGTAGAATTTAGTCAGCTACAACCCATCGTTTTTATACTGTACTCACATCACCCCCACATTAACCCCTAGAGCCTCCCCTTCCTAGGATTCTTATGAGACACTACAAATCCTCCAATGGGGACTATAAGATGACAGCCTTACATTTTTTTATGTATATAGGAAGCCATGGTGTACACTGTAGATTGAGATTTTTTGAAATATTAAGCCGCTTAGAAATGCTTTTAATTAAATAAATAAATAGTCATGCACCCCATTGCTTTTGCTGAAATGAGACACATTCTTTTTTTATATAGCTAGATCTTATCACTTCTATAATTTTTTTTGGCAAAGCTCCTCCATTTTTATTATAGTTAGGATGGCGTGGTTTTCCTTTTTTAAAATGTTCCTTATAAAACATAATGGATTAAATTTAATTTAGATATTTGCAGCAATAAACTTTAACGGGGAGATCTCACCATGTTTACAAGATATGCAAATGAAACACATTTATACCAATTAATCCCCTCAAGAGTAAGCACTGCATTTTTCCGTTTCCCATACTTCACTCCAGCATTTCTAGATGGGAGAGTGGAAAGACTGTTCAAAGCACCTGAGAGTCCCAAATGATATATTTTTGTAGACCAGCAATCCCTGACTTTGTGTCTTCCAGGTGATTAGTGGACTACAACTCCCATCATCCCTGTCTATTGGCCATGCTGACTGGGGCTGATGTAAGTTGTAGTCCCACAACATCTGAAGGGTACCAGGCTGGGGACAGCTGTTGTAGACTGACATCAACCTTTCATGGATCTATGAGTGAAGGTCCCCAATAGGACTACTATAATTATCAAGGGCAATGGCGAAACTTATCTTTTCCCCAAAGAGAAACATAAGCTCTATTCATGCTTTCAAAATGATACTTGAAGGCATAAACTAGGATGTGGGAGTGGGTGTACTTTCTACACTGAGCAAGCCAATGTCTTCAGGCTGGTCTGATCCACTTATGTAAAGATGGTCATTCAATGGCCTAGTAAAGGATTGACTGACCAGGTGTTCTGTGGTGATTTCAGCCAGTCTAGGAGCAGGGCTGTCTTCAGCATACCTGGCGCCCTGGTGTGGCGGATCCCTCTAGCGCCCCCCCGCCCCATTTCCCAGCGCGACGGGCGGGCGCAGCGCCGTAGCTCGTAGCCTGGAGGCGCGCAGGAAGGTCTGGGTGGGGCATCCCAGGTGAGCATGGCAGCGGCGCCTCCTGGCTGGAGATTGGCCAGGGGTGGTGGAGGTGGGCGGCAGGTGCCCATCTCGCTTAGGAGCCACCGCCCGACAGAGGGGGTTCCTCGCTGCCGGCGCTTGCCGAGGGGTGCCTCTCCAGCAGCCATCGAGGAAGTCAGGGCGGGTCTGGAAAGGCCCAAGTCAGGCCCTGGACAAACTAGGAGAGCAGCCGCTATCGCTGCCCATCCAGGCCCGATGTTCGGTGGTCCTGGCGGCCGCTGGCCTTCCTGGTCCCACCACAAGATAGCCTTTTTTAGGATGTAGCGGGAAAAGATGTCCAAGGGCGCCAGGGCTTCTCCGCCATAGGTGCGGGCCGCCCCCTGTTGCAACGCCCCTGCAGCCGCTGAAAGCTGAGAGACGCGCCTGGGGCCGCCTCCGCCACGCCTCTCCACGGGTGCAGCGGCGCCCCCTGGTGGACTGGCGCCCTGGTGCCCCGCGCCACTGGACCCGGGCCTAGAGACGGCTCTGTCTAGGAGGTGAAAGACCAGGATGCAAATCCCAACTCAGCTGGTATGCTTACTGGGTGAGCAGTCATTGCCTCTCGGGAGAAGAATTTGGGGGCTCAGAAGTTTGCTTCTCCTTTGAGATGGGGTTTTACGAGCTACTGAAGATTGTATTTGTCCTCAGATAACTCTTCTCTGGCCCCTAGAACTCTTCCTAAGACAAACTTCTTGCTGGCTCTGCTTTACACCCCAAGTGTGAATGCCTGGCTAGAATGTGTCTCTAAACTCCATTAATGTTTCTTGCTTGACTGAATGGCAGCATAGAGAGGAGCATGTCAAGCATGTGTAGAAACTAGCCGACTGTACAAAGGTCTAACAATTGCTCCACCCACCACTGGCACGTGGGACTGGAAGGTTGTCGAGAAGGGAATGAAAAAAATTCTCCAACCCTGAGATCACCCTGGATCCCAAAACTGGGTGCTGAAGCCAAGCACATTGTAATTGCAGCTTTCAATCCTGGTCCAGCTCATGATGGGCTGCTGGTTCACTTTTAGGACCAAAAAAATAAATAAACCTCTCTCTTTTTTGGTTCCTAAAATTGTGACTAAACCATTCTCAATTAATTTGAACAATGGGACCAACCATTTCTGTCCCTATTGCTCCCTGGGCTTGATGGGCTGCAGTAAGATTCCTTTCCCCCATCCCCCATTCTGGGTGAAATACCGTGCGGGTGACCTTTTAAATAAATCAAGGAAATGTTCCTGTTAATGGGTGCTCTTTTACAACAGTCCCTTCCGGATCCCCTTTCTAATGCTCTTCAAATGTAATCTGTATTAGCCTACAGCATACAGTCCTGCAGAAGAGATAATAAAACATGTATTTTTCTATAAATATTTGTGGGGAAATAGCACGGTCACAAAAGCCTGTGGGAGCTGAATAGCTCCCTTTTCATTCTCACTTTTTTTCTGGTTCGTGGAGCATGCCTGTGCATTCTGAATAACTCAACAAACGCCAAGTTGATAGCGCCAGATAACTTCCCTGCTGCACCGAAATTTACGTGAGCTGAGCATCCAATGCAAATGCTTTCATTGTGGACCCCAATTATTGGAAGCCACAGTTCTGGTAGAAATACAGAATGGGAAATCAGTTCCCAAGTCTTGCAGCCAGCAAGAAACTGTATTTGAGCTGCGGAATTGCAAGATTAGAATCTTTTATGCAGGGAGGACAGTTCCCCCAAATCTCACCAATTACAGCGAACAAGTTTATTTTCCTTGCTGTTTTGTTACCAGTGAGTACTCCATAATGATATTTATGAAAACATGATCACCCGAGTTTTTTTTAATGCTTGCTGTCTTTGGGGTGCCATTTTGATTCTTTCCATTGGACAAAACTATTTTCACTGATGAGAGAATGGGTTGGCAGCACAATATAGCTCCTCTTGTGACATCCTTAGAGCAGGGGGTTGGGAAAGTGTGGCCCTCCATCTGGGTTCCACTGCCACCATGGCCAGTGCTTAGGGGATATGAGAGCTGTCCTTCCCCCAAAGAGTATCTGAAGGGCCACAGATTCCTCGCTCCTGCTTCAGAACAGGCCTGGGGAACTTTCAGCCTGCAATCCAGTCTTTGCCCTCCAGGAGATCCAGTCTGGCCCACAAAGCCATTCACACACACCCCCAACCATGTCTACCTGTCAATCAGCGGATGACACTTATGCCATCAGCTGGTGGGAGAGGAGAAAGAGGCGCTTTGCCAGCCCCAAGTGCTGTGCTTCCCAAAGTGGCTGTTGGCCAGTTGGGAACTCTGCTTAAGGGATTTTGACAGGTGGGTGGGGGCAAACCATCTGTCCAGGTTTGCCCATGGGGCACAACCAGGTAAAGATATCAACTCCCTTCTCCCCGCCCCCACAAGTCAGAAAGTCCCCCCCACCCTTGTTGTGGAAGAAATAAATATTGTTTTGTGCATGTAACGTGTTTAACAGGGCATCATAATGTTTAATACGTTGTGAAATTGTAGCCATTAATTCTACAGCTGGCACATATATTAACCCAACCCCAAATAATTGTACACTTATTAAACTTCAATGGCACTTATAATAATGCGGCTCTTCCCAGATAAGAAGGAAGCCATGTAAAATTGAACAAGAAACATGACGAGGGTCTAGTCGCTTGTTGAGTAATTTAATTGAGCAATGCATCTGGCTGCTAATGGTGTTGCAGGCCCATTAGATTGATACGTTGCAAAGTGATGACATTTTCTGCAGCAAGTTAATTCCTACAGCGATGATCCTTACAATCCAAAGGAGCCATTATTGGTTTCTTGTTGCATAAAATTCATTTGCAGGGGGTTGCTTGATCTCCAGATAAATAAGTTGGTTAAACGGTTAGCAGAGCGGTTGGGTTGGGGACAAGAGGGTAGCTAATTATGTAAATAGATTAGGTCATCGATGTTTCATTTCTAGATGATCTTTCCCACTTGGTTTCATCTATAAATATATGGTGATATAGTATGGTATTGACTACTCTATTCATCTTGCGGAGTATTTTACATTTCTGCTCAAATTGGCAGGCTGCACTTGGAAAGCGAGCTCTCCAGACATCTCACCATGCTTTCAGGCCTGCCAAGAAGATCTGCAAACGGAAAGCAGGCATCTGTGCTTTTAAATACCAGTGTGGAAGGGGAAACAGTTCTTTGCCTGCCTTTAGTGTCATAAAGCTGTATATGCTTTCTAGACTATGCAGGTAGGGAAGCTCCGTCCTGCCTCAGTGTTAGCTGGAGCAGCACACGGCAAATTTTGCAGCAAGGAAAGTCTCACTGGTAAACAGAAGGGATGCAAATCAACTGGCATGAAGTGGTAACCCAGGGGGTTCCCAGGCTTTGGGGGCACATGGGCACATTTGCAAACCAGAGAAATTGTGACGGGCACCTCACACAATCAGGCTGCTATCGAGCACCCCCAGCAAATGGTTCCTTTCAGCAATAGAATTCTTCTTTCAAACTTAGCTTCAGATCTCATCCACAATATACATTTAAAGCACTATGATAAAACTATAAACAGTCATGGCTTCCCCACAAAGAATCCTGGGGGCTGCAGTTGGCTAAGGGTTATGAGAGTCGTTAGGAGACCTCTATTCCCCTCCCAGAGTTACAGTTCCCAACATGGTTTAGCTATCCTCCTTCTCAGGAAACTCCGTGGATTGTACTTTGGTAAGGGGGTCTTCTAGCAACTCTCAGCATGTGTAAGAAACTACAACTCCCAGGATTCTGTGGCGGAAGCCATGACAGCTGACGTGGCATAGTAGTAGTATGTTATATTAGGAGAACTTCCTTGCAATACTGTGTGCATGAAAGTGTAAATATTAGGAGAAAGGCACTCTAAAGTGCTGGTGAACTTTCAGCAAGCTGATGCTGAAATGTAGCAAACTGAACTTAAGCCTGGAAAAATAAGGCAGCGAGAGAAACTGAAATGGGCAGTTTTGCACGTCCCTAACTATGGATGTGTTGCAATAGCTGTTCCACTGAAAATACCTGAGAATCATTGCCTTGTGAGATCTGATGTAAGTATATGCAGCAATGGGACATGTGGTTTGTTTTTTGGGGGGGCATATTCAGTGGGCCAGCAGCTGCAATAGCACTTTTCCTTTTGCATCAACCAATTTCATTGCCATTCCCCTCCTGCTTTCCCAGGCAAGCATTGCGTGTTTAAATCCTTTCTCCCTGATCATCATATTTTTAACTCTCTCCGGTGCCGTCTGCGAAATGACCCACAAAAGGCATTTAACAATCTCCTCTCTGCGTGGAGGTTACAGTAAACATTTTAATCAATGGCAGGATTAAATGAATGCTGATTGGGCAATTTCCAGTCCCTGCTGCCCATGCGATAAGACTTTATTAATAATACGACATAGTGGTCCTTCATGGCAGATCATTTCAGACAAAGATGTGAGCTTCTTGCAGGGTAGGGCAAGTTTCAGAACTCAGGAGGTGGCTTAGGCACCGATCCCTTGCATGGCTCTGTCTTGCAGCTTCTCGAGTAGGAGCCTGGCTTTACTGCTGGAGGAACCAGTAAATTTGCACTGCCTTTTATCAAGATCATGGTTATTAGTGGCAAAATTGGGGGGGGGGGGCTGCAGAGAAATGCTTTGGCATGTAATGTTACTATTCAGTGTTCCAGGCTGCCAACCAGACCATTTTTCTACATTAATCTATGACATTTTCTTTTAATCCTCTCAAAATATGTATTTAAAAAGTGTATTTTGATAAATTCAAATGCCAAGACCCACAATGCAATATTTGGAGAAGTGTGAACTCCAGTACGTTGCTGTGTTCCAATCTGCACATTTGTCTGAATAGGTCATTTTGTATGGGAATTTGAAAAGATAACAGTCCTCCAGCTTTCTTAGCTTCGGTTTTGACAGAGGGGAGCTCTCAGAGGAGAGTATTGGCATATGACTTTAAGGCATGGGCAGGATGATGCAAGAGCTACTAGCCATGGTGGCTATGTTCTGCCTCCACTGGTAAGGTAAAGAGACCCCTGACCATTAGGTCTAGCCGTGACCGACTCTGGGGTTGCGGCGCTCATCTCACGTTATTGGCCGAGGGAGCCGGCGTACAGCTTCCAGGTCATGTGGCCAGCATGACAAAGCCGCTTCTGGCGAACCAGAGCAGCACACGGAAACGCCTTTACCCTCCCGCTGTAGCAGTACCTATTTATCTACTTGCACCTTGACGTGCTTTCAAACTGCTAGGTTGGCAGGAGCAGGGACCGAGCAACGGGAGCTCACCCCGTTGCGGGGATTTGAACTGCCGACCTTCTGATGGGCAAGCCCTAGGCTCTGTGGTTTAACCCACAGCGCCACCCGCATCCAGTCCCAAAAGGTACCAGTCACTGCTGTCTGCTGTTACACTCAGCACTTTCTAGTAGGCTTCTCATGGGCATCTCATTGGCACAGGACAATGGGCATCCGATTGGCCACAGTGAGAACAGGACACTGGGCTAGATAAGCCTTTGGCCTGATCCAGCAGGGCTCTTCCTATGTTCACATGTTCAGCCATTTTTATGCCCTTCTTACGAGCTTCCGGGTGCATCAGGTTCCGGGTGCATCAAGCTGGCTTGACTACTACCAAAAATATAGCAAGCCAATTCTCATGTTCTAGTTCTGTGCATATGGGGATGTTGAGAAGGAACAGACTGGATCCAGAGCAGCAGGCCAGCAAGGAACAGCAAGCTTTCTTAAGCCGCCTTGTACCATTGGCCCATCTAACTCAAAACTGCACACCTTGACCAGCGTTGGCTCTCCAGAGTTTCAGGCAGGGCTCATTGCTGGTCCTATATGGAGATGCTGGGACATTTTGCTTGCAAACTGCCACTGAGCTACAGATTTTTATTGGGCCGTGTGCTGTTTAAACTTGACACTCTACCTGCCACTGCTTCTTCTCCTTTGCAGATGCCAGGAGGAGTGCCCTGTTGGGACGTTCGGCTTTCAGTGCATGCAGAAATGCAACTGCGAGAACCGAGCCAAGTGCTACCACATCAACGGGGCCTGCCTGTGCGACCCAGGCTTCAAAGGGATCCATTGCCAGGAGCGGATGTGCCCCGAGGGATATTATGGGCTGAAATGCAACAAGCGGTGTCCTTGCCATGTTCCAAACACAGTCAGGTATGTGCATCATGTCTCTTGCTAGCTGTGAGAGTGATAGCTAAGAAGCAAGAAAGCTTCTTTTGGGAAGAGAGTGGGAAGGAAAAGCTGGAAGAGTGATTTTTTTTCTGGGCAAGTCCAGTGACTCCATCTCCAGCACGGAGCAACTCCTGAACTTGGTACAAGCAGTGATGCGTGTTTGTTGAATGTGGGCAGTGGAAGAGCCCATTGCTGGGCTGAGGAACAAAATGAGGAATTGGCAGTATCTGTGGTGTCCAGATCCTGAACATCAGAGAAGAAAATGGGTGAAAGTGTTTTAAAAGTTGATTTGTAAGCTGTCTCATAACACAGAGTTCTTTGTATGGCTTGCATTCTTCTTCTTCTTCTTCTTCTTCTTCTTCTTCTTCTTCTTCTTCTTCTTCTTCTTCTTCTTCTTCTTCTTCTTCTTCTTCTTCCCTGCCCATCTGACTGGGTTTCCTCAGCCATTCTGGGCAGCTTCCAACACATATAAAAACATAATAAAACATCAAACATCAAAACCTTCCTGATACAGGGAAGCTAACCAAAACATACATTAAAAGCATAACTTCTAAATTAAATAATTGCTACAAAAACAGAGCACACAGATTAAAGCCACAGGTTTGAAAACTGAGAAGTAGACTGCGCAAGTGTTATTTTTAAAAAAGAAAACTTGACTGAACAGAGGTGTCTTCGCCTTGGGATAAAAGGACTACAAGAATGGTGCCAGGCAAGCTTCCTTGGGAAGGCTGTTCCATAACTCTCTCCTTGCTGGCTACTCTGTAGAGGTAACTTAGTAGTCTTGACTCTGTTGTTCTCTTCTTTTGCTATGGCTCCTAGCAGTGCTATTTTCTAGAAAAAGAGGTGCCAGAACTCACCATGAACTCACTCTCGTTCTCTTAGAATGGCAATAGCACCCACCTGAGAAGTGCCAGAACTGAGTTCCCCTGAGTTCCTGCTGAAAAACAGTCCTGGCTCCAGGGTCATCAACTTTCTGGGAAAATACAGTGATCGCTAGACGAACGCCTCGCACAAAGAAAAACTCGCGAGACGAAAGCGTTTTGTGAGTTTTTTGGAGACTCGTAAGACGAAGTTTCCTATGGAGAGCGGCCGTCTGGTTCGGAGTGCGAACGGCGAATGGAGTGTGAACGGCTGCTGGGGAAGGAGGGAGGGAGCGGGCAGAAGTTTCCATTGTTGCCCTGCCCGCGCCACTCCCTTACTCACTCATCGGTGCCCGCAAATCACTGGCTGCCCGTTGCCACCATCACCAAGTAGGACGGCATGGCTGCGCGGAGACGCGCGAACAGGAGAGCGGCCGTCATTGAGCAGAGAGCGGGCTGCCAAAGCGCTCCATCCGCCCCCGTCCTGTCCAGTCCCACTGGCCGTCTGGTTGGGCGCGAAGGGCTGCTGGGGAAGGAGGGAGGGAGCCTCTCCTGGCCCTCCTCCTGCTTCCCCCTTCCCAGAGCCTTAAAAACTTCCGGAGCGGCTGTGGCGGGTGAGTCGGCGCCTTTTTTGTGCTTTTTTTTTGCCCATAGGAACGCATTAATTAAATTTCAATGCATTCCTATGGGAAACCGTGCTTCGCAAGACGAAATTATCGCAACACGAAACGACTCGTGGAACGAATTAATTTCGTCTTGTGAGGTACCACTGTATTAAGGTTTTTGCATAGTGCAAAAGAACCAACATGGCAGGCTGTAAGTCTTCTAAACAAACAAACAAACAAACAAACTGTAGTGTTGTATGCACCAGAGCTTGGACTTCAGAGCTCATTCCATCACAAACTCTGTATCAGCTCTCATGTGAGACTAATATTGTTCTGCTTGAATACTTAGCATTTATATAAAAGTATTAATATTGGTGCCAAACCACTATAGAATCAATACTGTGTCTTTGGCCTTTCTCCCCATTTAAAGTCATCTGATTAAAGTCATCTGATAAGACTGCCATCTAGATGGATGGAAACTGAGCTTGTCAAAGCAAAACTTTAAATTTAATGGGGGAAATGTCCCTCTGAACATTTACTCTCCCAGGAGAATATTTGCACCTTGCACTGCTTCTGATCTGGCCAGGTTGCTTCTTCGCCTTGGTTTTCTTTCCCCCCATCCCATCTGTTTGTACTGTCTTCAAGCATTCTTGTCTCCAGATGGTATCTGCTCCTCTTAATAAATGAGTCTAGTCTCTCCCCGTTGATAAAAATCTGTCATTCTACTTGGTCTTATCTCAACCACGGTGGAACAAACGAGATAGCGGCAGGCAGAGATCCGTAGATGTTATTTTCATTCATTCCATTGGCATTTCAGCTTTTGACTTTCCAAGCAACTCTTCAGCAGCTTGTCAAAGTTTCAAGACAAAGGGGGCACCTAAGCTGAGAAAGGGGAGCTCACTTTCTTTGAAAACAGCCTTGTGGCTATTAAAATGTAGGAACTTAATTAATTACGTTTTATACCGCCCTTCATCTGAAGATCTAAGGGCGATTTACAGCATAAAAATGCAAAATAAAAACACAAAATGCATAATAAAAACAAGAACAAAACCAATCCATAAGCCCCCCGACTCCCACATGTGTTCAGTTCCATCCATGAAATTGTACTAGCATTCCCACCTAAGTTCTCTTCCTTAAATTATGTACAACCAGTTCCCAGGGTTCTGACACATTCTAGCCATCATGGCACCCTCCAAATGCTCTTGCACAACAACTTCCATTGGGGATCTTGAACGCTGTATCCAAGAATACGATTCCTGGATCAGGATAGCTTGAGCATAATGGATCATGCATTGGTAACTTCACAGCTGGGTTATTGCAATGCACTCTGTGTGGGGATAGCCTTGGGGTTGGTCCGGAGGCTGCAGCTGATGCAGAACATGGCAGCTAGGTTGTTTGTGGGGGCAAACTACCACCAGTGTATATCACCTTGCTTGCCGGAGTTGCATTGGCTGCCAATCTGTTACGGGACAAAGTTCAATTTGTTGATGCTAACGCAAAAGTCCTTATGCAGCTTGGGACCGGGTTGCTTAAGAGACTGCCTTACCCCTTCCACGCCCAATAGATTGCTGCAGTCTGTGGGAGACTTTCTCCTGTAAGTTCCAAAGACAGAAACTCACTATCTGCACTTTCCAGAAACAGTTGAAGACATTTTTGTTCTGAGAGGCTTTCCCAGCACATAAATGGGTCTTTGCCAGGCATGTCTTATTTTAAACATACTTGCTGTTTTTGTGTTTTTGCTGTTTTTAATTATCTTATGCGCAAATCACCTTGAGACAGTGGTTTAGAAGACGATTAATAAATACTGGTACATCATCATCAACAACAACAGCAACTGTTTCATTGCTTTCAGATGGTGGTTTAGAACAGGCATCCCCAAACTTCGGCCCTCCAGATGTTTTGGACTACAATTCCTATCATCCCTAACCACTGGTCCTGTTAGCTAGGGATCATGGGAGTTGTAGGCCAAAACATCTGGAGGGCCGCAGTTTGGGGATGCCTGGTTTAGAATGTGATTAATAAATCAATAGTAATAGTAATAGAAATAGTAATAACAGTAATAGTAATCATAATAATAAACAACTGGAGGGCACTACATCGGCTGCCCCTGCTGTGGTGTGGCCAAACAATATAGGATCAAGATCCACAGACAGGAGCAAACATGGCTTTCAATAGCTCTCCTGCTATATCAGTGATAGGTAGATGTTGGAATAAAGGCAAAGCAAAGGGAAGGTTGCACTAAGTAAATAGCACATGAAATCACAAACATATATCTTCCTGGGAAGTGAGTTTGTGCAGGGGAGAGTGAGAAACAAAAGACATGGGGATATCACCAGACATATAGTGTTATGGGAGAGGGACCCTCGGCCTGTTTCTGAATGCAATCAGTTTGCTTTAACTCTATTTTCCTTACAGTTTGCATCTCTTGCAGCCCTTGTTTTGGTTGGGACATATATTTTACAATTCACGAAGTGTTCATATTTCATGAGGAGATGGGGGGACGGACCTACCCCTCTTTTTATATATATAAAAGACTCCGCCTTGCGGTTGAAATGCTTACCGGATGCCGTATTTTTCAATTGAATTGTAACAGGCCAATTCAGATTGCTGGGAACATATATTAGTTTTGAAAGATTTAATTTAGCTTTCCGATGCAAAGCTGGTTGGAAATGTACAGTTCTGCACGCCAGGAGGAAAAACGGAAAACGAGGGAAACTAAACTAATTCTGTGCTGCTTAGTTTTCTGTTCCCATTACCTGAAGATTAATAGATGCAGAGGTGGGGGGTGGTTTTTGCAGTTCCAGCTTTTTTTATTACTTTTTCATCTAAATGTTAAGAGGTGTGAACCGAGCAGCATATAATTCCAAGGAGTGCTTTGTCAAGCGGAAACCTGGTGATTTTTTTTATTAAGCTGATGAATTGTTTTAATTAGTTACCAGAATCCTCTGAAGAAGCACACGACAGCTACAGAACTTGGCAATTTTTAGTCACAACATTATGCACTAATCGCTTCTGCTGATAACAAAACAAAGGCGGTGAGGGAGGGAGGGGAAATTAGGAAAGCCAAATAAATGTTTATTTCTGAGGATTCCACATTGTACTTCTGTCCCAGATTGTCAAGGAGGGTCTCTTCCAACAGAGAGGGTGTGGGCAAGGCTGTCTGTTTGCATAAAGCAAGGGTGGAGAATTTCAGACCCAGAAAAGGGTTTTGTCTATCAGGTTTGTCAATCAGGTTTGTCTATCAGGCCCTCAGGAAGCTTACTTAGGTTGAAGCCTGCCACCAGCCCTGCTCTGCACCCTCCTTCAGTACTTTTGCCTAACTGAAATGTGTATTTGGACTTTATCTTCGTGCCTCTTGCTTGTCTCGATGGAGATATGGACAGGATATAGAAACCTCTGGATTCTTCATGACTGTAATGTAGTCATGAAGTCCAAAACTAAAAGCCACACCCATTGCCCAGCCATCCTTTTTCCATGGCATGTGGCCTCTAGAAGTCTGCCTGAGATGGAATGTGGCCCTCAGGCTGAAAAGGTTCCTTACTGCTGATATAAAGGATGTGCACATAGTATACCCTCCGGTGAAAATAGGGACATCCTATTCCAATAATGATATTTTGACTATTTATACCTCTGAGTGGGTTGCCCCAGCCACTCTGGGCTGATTCCAACATATATGCAAAACATAATAAAACATTAAACATTAAAAAACCCCACCGCTATACAGGGCTGCCTTCAGATGGCTTGGGGGTTGGATAACTCCATACCCTCCAACAGAAAATAGGGACGTCCTGAGGAAAAATGGGATAATAAGGGATCAGATCAGAAACTGGGAAAAGCTTCTGTAAATCCGGAACTGTTCCTGGAAAATAGGAACACTTGGAGGGTCTGATACTGTATAGGGATTACCTGGTAGAGCCACTATCTCCTACCCAGGCCCCTACTTCTCTGACCGCTTTATCTATGCTGCTTTTGTAGTCACTGCTTGTGTCTGCCCAGCCTTCGGCTCTCCTGTGTGCCAAGCACAATGGTCTCTTGCCCTCCATTTCCAGCCAATAGCACAGAGACAATCTTACCCCTCCCCTCACTCCCTCAACAGTGTCTGAGGTTTTGTCCAGCCAAAGTGGCCTTTCACTTCCACTGTGGAAACAGTCAGCACTCTGTTGTGGGCAGATATCCTCTCATCTCCCACATAGCGGAAATGTTTGTGTGTTTTTTTTAAAATATATTTTTATTAATTTTTCCAATTAAAACCAATTATATCACATTCATTATTTCAAATTATACACATATATATCAATCAAACCGAATGTTATGCCAAATCATCTAGAAAAAAATTTTGGGTTCCCATGCTTCAAGAAATTGGGGATTCCTCGCAACCGTCCACTGCCGTCTTTTTTCTAAAGTTCAAATCGTCTCTCCGAGTTCATAATAATCCAGATCTTTCCCTTACAGTCACATAGATGTTTTCCTCTTTCAACCGATTATTTCCCAGCTGCTGAGATAAATGTCAAACAAAGTTTCACAAATGTTCTTTCTCCTGTGTGAGTTAATCGGTCCAGCCTCCCCATAAATCTTCTTGGTCTGGAGCGTCCCTATTGCGTCGACTCTCAACACGAAGCAGCGCCATCTTTAAAAAACTCAAATCACTTTCGTTTTCTCTCATAGATTAACGATCTTTATAAAATTTACAGCTTTTCCAGGCAGAAGAACCAGACCTCACACCATGCATAGACTCTTGGTAAATTAATGGATCTCCTTGCCCTATAGCTGAACTTAGCTTCAGGTCGCTGCTCCAATTCAAAGTGCGTCACAACTCATAAATCCTCCGAACGCGTCCAGGCACTCCTCCCATCCAACTAGAGGGGGGCTTTTCTCGTCAGCAACTCCTCATCTTCAAAAAATATACTCAATAACAACAGTTTATAAAGTTCAACTCACACAGTCTTTTGCTTCTCTTTCACTCCAAACAAGCCAGGACATCACGTCTGGGAAGGTACGAAGTAACTCATATGAAAAAAAATAAAAAAGACTCGCTTCCCTTATCGCTCCGTCCCCATCAATCCTTCTTCCAGATGAAATACAGCCTTTAACTCCTCACCCTCAGCAGCATAGATTTCTCGGCAGTAAACAGCACTTCTGCCCCTCCTTCTGAAGTATGTCCATAGATTTAAGCCTAATTATCTTCTTTAATCATGGAAATCCCCGCCATGCAGATTAGCGTCCGGGAGTCCTGGCCCTCGTAAGTGCTTCAGCCCAAGCTCCCCCCACTCCATAAACAGTCAGAGTGGGTCTGGGGGCATCGCGGGCCAGCGGCCCCTCTCCGTAACCCCCGGAGAGGGTAGGGGGTTGCCATTTACTCCCCTAGCAACCGCCAAATTCCTTACGAAGGTCAGAGGGATGGAAAACAGGTCCGCCATTCCTGCAGGCGGAAATGTTTGTGAGCATTCTGTGGCATCAGACAAGCTCAACTACTGGCTTCAGGGGATTTGGTGTTGGGAATGCAGATAAGAGGCGTCTCGAGAGTGTGTGTGTTTCACTCAGTTATCTGTGCCCTGAAATGATGCGGTTTAATAATCAGATGCCTTTTCTTTCCCCTTCCCACTGGTGCTTCTCATTAATACCTGTCTCTCCTCTTGTCAGCTGTCACCCTCTGTCTGGAGAATGCAACTGCAAAGCCGGCTGGGCAGGACTCTACTGCAATGACACCTGTCCTCCGGGATACTATGGTGAAAGCTGCCAGCTTGCCTGCCGCTGCCAGAATGGAGCAGATTGTGATAGTATTACAGGGAAGTGCTCCTGTGGCCCAGGATATATGGTAAGCCCTAGGGGTGCACATTTCGATTAAGTGATCAGAACACTGGAGAATTTCCCCCTGATATTGTCAATATTGTTTATTCTAGCTCAGAGTTCTATCTGAGCCCCTTTGGAAGGAGAGGGCGATAAATACGGAAAGCTAGTAATGGCAGGAGCAACTGTAGAAGCAGCCTTATACTATTGGTCCCTCTAACTTAGTATTGTCTACACTGGCTGGCAGCAGCTCTCCAGCATTTCAGACCTGCCTGGAAATGCCAGGGATGAGCTAGAGACCTTCTGCATGCAAAGCAGATGCTCTGCCACTGAGCTGTGGCCTTTCCTTGTGGCGTATTTCAAGACATAGGAATCGTAACTTATACCAAGTCAAAGCATTGGTCCATCTAGCTCAGCATTGTCAGCACTGACTGGCAGCAGCTTTACAGGGCTTCAAAGAGACATCCTGGAAATACCAATGACTTTCTGCCACTGAGCTGCAGCCTTTCCCCCAAAGCTCTGCTTGTGTTTTCTATGTTTGTCTGTTGCTGTTTTAAATCAGTAATCAGTATTTTTACTTACATGTTGGCATCCATCTCTCTAGGGAGACAATGGAGGAGTGCCCCTTTGGGGGTGAGGTTAGACTGTTGGACGGTTGCAGCGCCTGCTGTGGCTGTAGAGACCGATGCAGGAGAGACATGTCTTGTTGCAGCCGGGGCAGATGAAGGCGTCCAGTTGTGCTGCTGCAGATGCACCATGGCATTTCTTCTCTCTGCGCTCTGCCCAGTGGTCATTCCTCCTCTGATCACTGCTTTGGATACTTGAAATAATAGCAATAATAGAAATAAAGGAGAAGGGTTTTTAACTGAAATTAGAACAAAAACTTGAAAAAAAATTTGGGGGGGGACACACAAATATGTTGTGCTTTGGGTAAAATAACTATTGGGGAGGAAAGAGGTTTCTGATTATTAAATTTAATTGTGCTGTCACATCTGTGGGACCTGTGCAAAATTTCTGAATCTCTGGTCTCCTGTTTTCAATCAAATGAGATAGAAGAAGATGGAAACTGGGTGGGAAGGACAAGGTGGGTTTTGGGGGAGGTATATAATTTTTTTGTGGCTGTTAGCCGGGCAAGGAGTGAGCTCACTGGGTCACAGCACATAATGTTCCTTTGTGGGGGGGGGGAGGCAATGTTGTTTTAGTGAAAGCATTCCAGCCACCCTATATGTCATTGAATATGTGCAAGGGTACCCCTCCATATATATGTTGCTCCCTCTTGAGATACCAGTTCTAGGGGGTTCCGCTACCCACTTCTCAGCAGCATCAGGTGGCAATCCCATAATGCCGGTTGCTTAGCAACTTAGACTGCACATTAAATCTAAGCCACGTGCATCACTGGGCCGGAACATAACCAAGCACCAACTGAACAAATGAGAATGATTGTCTGCTGCTTAAGATCTTTCCCAGAACCACAAATTACCTTTCAGCTCCAATACACCAGGTATAAGAGAAGCTTCTCCACATCTCCAGGAAGGAGAGCTGTCAGAAGAGTCTGACTACCAAGGAGTGGGACCAATGTTTACTTTTATTATGCCTGTCCCATTTCTTTACAGTTCATTTTTAAGTGGGGGGCGTGGCCCACAGGGTGGTGACATGCTGCAGGACATTCTCAGTGGTGGCCCCTCAGCTGCAGAACTCCTTGATGGAGATCCAGTTGTCCCCCATGCATGTAATTTTAGGTGGCTGCTTAAGACCTTTGGTTCAGGCCTTTGGCACATGTCTAGATGGGAGATCCGCCTATCTTTTGCCGATCATATTGCATTTTATTGTTCTTCTGTATTGTTGCTTTTATGCTATTTTCTCCAGATTAGCTGCCTTGGGCTCTATTTGGGAGGTGGGATATGAAAATCAAATAACAGCAACAATAACAACTTGTTATATGAAAAGTGGAGGGAGGGGCATGGATGTTAGAAGCTGACATCTGCCACCTAAGCTGCCCATGCTCCACCACTTCAACCATTTGTCTGTATTACCAGGATCACTTCTGGTATCTAGATGGCATGCGGGAAAGGAGATGGGGTGATGTGATCAGCTGCTAGGAGGGGAGGTATGATGGAACCATTTCCCTTCTGGTGTTAAATGTAAGTGCTGCTCATAGGACCTCCCACTTTGGTTCTTTTTGCATATGTTTATCAGATACTAAAAAGAAAAAATAACAACACGTTTCTTTCAAAGCAACATTCTTGAAAAGGTTGATTAGGCTCTTCTGGCCCATTTTGAAAATAACGTTTCATCTCCCACTAAAGAGCTTTCTCCGCACTGACATTTAAACAGCTTGGTTATTGAAGATAGCACCATAATCACTGGAGCATATTTAGGCATTAGTATCATTGCTCTCTCATAATATACAATAATCTCTGGCAATTAGTCCAGGAGGGGTTGTTAAGCCTGGGAATTGCTAATTTATTGTGGTGGAAGTGTGTTTGTCATGCATAGGATGAGTTAGAACACAAGGCATCATCTTACACAGAGTTACTGAGCTGTCAGGAACTGCTAACTCTCAGAGCTAGAATTAGCCACGGCCTCTGAGTCAGAGGGCCCCCTGAACATTTCCCATGACCAGGGGAGGACAGAGGGAAACCTCGAGTTTATTCCCCATGATAGTGTGCCACCCAGGGAACTGGTGGAATTGGGGAACATTAAGGGCCCTGAGTGCACTCATCTGACAACTCTGCATCTCCCCACAGCCACCACCATGTCTTCAAGAACAATTGATGGCAATGAGCCCCAAAATGAAGTTCAGTCTCAAGGGCAGCACAAGGCATCCCATCCCAGAGATGGGCCACAAACATGGTTGGGATTAGGGCTCCATAACTACACTAGGAAGGATAGGGCAGCCAGGCTGAGTTCTTGAACCCTAGGCTGTTGCCTGAAAGCCACTGTTGCAGCAGCTGCCATAGGCCTACTCCTAGCCTAACAGTCTTGGTTCATAGTTTGGTTCATAAAAGGCAACAACCCAAACAAGACAATGGAAGCAGGCTCAAGACTGCCCAAACCAGCTTTGCGCTGGATCAATGTCAGGACTTGGTTGGAGCCCAGGAAGCTGCATCAGAGCGCCTGAGCACATCAGGACCATAGACAGCAATCTTGTAGCTGGGAGCAAGTTGTCTCAGCACTGGCTTTCTGCAACTGCCAGGGCTTTATATACTGGACTTGGACGACCCAGACTTGAATTACCACCTTTTGGTTGATGCAGACCTGCTAGTTAAAGTGTCAGTGTCCTTTGCAGCCATTGGCTTCTCCTAGATGGTGTGCTTTTGGCAGTGAAGACTTGATCTGCAGGGCTTTCTTGATCCACTGAAATATCAGAGTCCATAGGCCAAGGGACAGGGAGCTATGTGCAGAATCTGGTGCTGGTAGGTCTACACAGGATAGGGGAAGGGGATTCATCTCCTCTTTTGAGGTATTACTGATTGGAGACTCTGAGGCTGATGGCTCAGAGCTTAGGACCACTGTACCAACAATCTGCTGGACAGCAGAACAAGGTGATTGGAACAAGACATGATTGCTGCAAAATAATAATAATAATAAAGAAAAATATGTAAATGTTACAGAAGACTCAAAGTGTTGGCTCCCAAAAATGGTTGCTTTTCATTACCATTTTTCGAAAGTCATCCCACTGCTAAACTTGTAATAATCCCCACTGATTGCAGTGGGTTTGCAATCCCAAATGCCCATGCGTCACTTTCCAGCATCCTGGAAAAGGGCATGGGTGAGTGGCCAGCTGGAATCCTGAACAGGAGCACTCTGTGCCACAACATTTTGTTGCAGGTCCCACTTGTGAAAGCATACCAGTCCAATCCTTTTATATCCCATCAGCAGGATGAAATGGTGCAATCCACTCTATCACCTTGTTCTGCTGCATGTATGGGCTTGCACCTTTCAGCTGAAATCAACACACCTCTCAGCCCAAATCCTCAAAGTATTTATTGCCTTTCCTTCAGCTTTCCCAGTTAGGTTCTTGCTCTTCATCTTCTGTGTTTCTAGTATTTGAAAATAGCTGCCCAGCCCCACTGAGCTGTTTCCCCCGCAGTAGCAGTTGGCTTGGGGCAGCAACATGCACTTAACCTCCCAACAGTTGCATCACTGCTACTTACTGTCAGCATCCAGAGGGGGTCGAGAGGCCAGCTGGCTAGCCCCCAGCTGGATCATGCCCTTCGAGCCAACATGCTGGACGATCCCCCGATCTCTGGTGCGACATATACCAGTGACCCAGACTTCAAAAGTTTGAGTACACTATATTAGCAGAGTGCGCTGCATGAACAGAAGCAGCATGAGGAGGCTTGTGAAAGCATAATAACAAGTGGATTTATTAAGCATAAATCAGAACAAAGAAAACATGTTGTCTCTCCTTCGTCTCCTCAGAGAGAGTCTCAAAAGCGAAAGCTATACACAAACGGAAGTTCCCAGCAATCTGTGCTGGTGTGTAAACAGACATGTGACATGCAACAGTTCCATGTCTGCACTAAAGGTGGAATGGAATTTCCCAACACTTACTGGGAAGGAGAAGGGGAGGGATGAGGCTGTGGGGAAGTTGGCACAATTCAACACAATGCATTTGCATCATGCCAACCTCCCTGGCACCTCCACCTTTTCTTTCCTGGTAAGTATCTGTAACTTGTTTATCCCAAGCTCAGGAGAGCATCACTGCTCCACCGCAGTCTGCTATGGCTTTTTCCATAGAAATAGAGTGTTTGCTTTCTTCCTTCTCTAATCGTGGTGTGTTATCCAAGAGGCTGCCAACATTTCAGTGGCCATGACATGGAACTGTCAAAAAAATAAAATAATGAGAGAGAAATAAAATTATCAGGTGCCGTGCAGCAGGCTGACCTGAAAGAGGATCTTGTTTGACCATTTCTTTCAGGAGTGTGACACCAAAGTCACGAAGCACCTCTCTGAGTGTGTGGGAGTTTATAAAAGGCGATAGCACAGAGGGGTGGCCTTGAGCATTTAATATCCTGGGTAACTATCTACAAAAGGGTCATCGCCCCAACGTATGACCAAGCAGAGTTGGATTCTGCTGCCAGCAAAGCCAAGACAACTGTGAATGGCACAAAGAGCAAAGAGGGGTGGGAGGGCAATGCTGCCTTATTGTTTAACAGGCCAGCATCTATTTTAAAATAGAGGAAGGTGAAGAAGATGCAGCTGTGAGGAGGGGAAAGTGATTACCTACAAGCAGATTTGCACCTTTATCAAACACACACAGCCTTCTGTGCAGATCCTTCCTTAGTTTCCTGACCAAAGCATTTAGGGTGAAATGGGGTTCTTAATAGTCACAAATATGCCTTCAGAAGAGGCATTTGGAGAGTAAGAGAAAAACATCCCTGGTCTCCGGGTGGCTGTGCATTCCTAAGTGTGCCTGAGCTGAGTTTAGCAATGAGAGGTCAGGAAGTTCAAATGCTTCTTTTCTTTAATTTTGCCCTTGCCAGGTAAAGTTCAGGTTTATGCTGAAATGAGGTCAGAATCTGCCTTCCTGCTAGAATAAATTCCAATTATTTTCCTATTGTACTTTTTAAACAGGGAGGGTGCAGCATCTTTTGACTGCCATAATTGAGGGGGGGGGGAGAGAGTGAGAGAGCAGCCTCTGCATGACAATGGGGGTCACCTGTAATTCAATTCAGAAGTTTAGATTTTAAAAACAACAGCCCCTGATAAACATTCTGGAAGACTCTGGGAAGGGCCATAGCTCAGGGGTAGAGACTTGACCTTGCAAGCAGAAGGTCCCAGGTTCAATCACCAGCAAATCCAGGTAGGGTTGGGGGAGAATGCTGCCTGAAACCCTGGTTTCCTGCTGCCAGTCAGTGTAGACAAAACTGAGCTCACTTGACTGGTAGGCTGGCTACGTATAAGGCAGCTTCCTCTATTAATGATGTTACTTGGGTTTCAGTCCCACAGACCTATTATATAGCCTTGGGAAAGTCTTTAGTCTGGTTATACATGGCATAAACCTTGGCTCATGGTTAGGGAGGAGAAAGCATAACCACAAGCCCTGGCTTGGACAACATGCTAAGCAAAACTGTGACTTAGCTCAGTGCAGGGGGGGGGGGGAGGACCAGGGAGAAAAGCAGCAGCTGCTAGCTCCTCTCTGGGAACCCACACATTCATGAGCTCCCAGTAAACCATAAGTTAAATTTATGTGTTGTGCAAACCAGACCGTTATAACTCAGCCTCAGCTCCCTGCACTGATAAAAGGGGAATTGAGTGCCTCCTTGCCTTAGTAATGAAGTTAAAAGCAGTCAAAATTTCTCAAGAGCTTTTAAGAACTAAACGTACATTTTTTCTTAAATAAGGAATACTTGAAAGAGTGTCTCTACACATATCTGCTAGCTCTGTAACTGAGATTGCTGCTGTGCAGTGGGTTAGGGGTAGACCTTTGTGGCGCCACCAACAGGGGCTGCTCAGCTGGCTGCAACCTCTGAGAGGACTTTCCCTGTTGTGGTGGAACTCTGTAGAACCTCTTAGCCCTGAAACTGCATTCAGGCACCTTCAGTGTGGAGTTTTCAGTGTCAACTGAAAATGCATCTGGGACATCTTGATCACAAGATGTATGTTGATGTGTGTTGTCTTGTCCAAAGTTCATAGTAGCTGGCATAAGTTTTCAAATTTTGGAAGCAGGAGTTTCCAAGTATACCAAGCAGATCAGCATTAACTGAGGTGCTGAAGAACAAGTTGGATGCTGTGTAAGGAGCATCTCAGTTTTTCACTATTTATTTATTTATTTATTTATTTATTAAAAAACCATTTATATAAATTGCTTAATGATAGTTAGCCTGGTAGATGATTGACAGCCAGTGCATACTGGTACTGGCTGTAACATTCTGCACCAGCTGCAGCTTCCAGACCAGTCCCAAGGGAGGCCCCACATAGCCTATGTTACAGGAGTTCAGCCATGAGGTTACCATGGCACAAATCACTGTGACCAAGCTATAGATGCTATTAAACAGACTTGAACCAAAGTCCAAGAGTCAGGAGCAGAGCTGCTGCAGAAACCTACTGTATTGTCTTTTCCAGGATTATAATGTCTTTCCATCTGAGCTTGGAAAACCCTCTAAACCCATGAATGCTGGCGTTATATGCTCATTTATGCCACTGTAAAGCAACAGAAATATATCGTTCAAAGGTTTTTGGAATACATCACCAGCAAGACCTTTGGTCTGGGATTTTCTGTTTGCTTCTGATTTTCATTCCTGTAATTCTGTAAAATGTCAAAAGGGAGGGTCTGGTTCATTAATTAAGCATGGCATGAGACTGTGGGAGTCTTGACCTGCCTTGCAGGGAAGTCTTGCAAAGAACCTCCAGCGCTCACTTGTTAGCTCACAGCATCAATAGATGTGCCCTTGAAACATGGCTGGTGTGTTTTCACTGCTCAGCCCACAACTAATTGCAACTTTCTCAGAGAGGATCATTAGTAAGATGCTGAGTCAACATTCACTGATGGCTCCTTGTTCCTTTTTCAGGACAGGAGAGCCTCAGGCTCCTCTCATTGTGTTTTTCTTTTGCAGAATGTACCTGGCTTTGGATTCTTTGGTTCTGCTAGGTGTTAAGGAAAGATAGAAGTAGAGACTAATTCATCCCATGATGGTTTCAGCCTACTCAAGACTTAGCTCTTGGTAGCCTTGATAAATTGGGTCTTTGTACTTTCCCAATTATTTTGTAAGTCAGTGTGGTGTGTTGGTTAGAGATGAGAGCAGCCAATATGGTTGCACTACAACTCCTATCTGTCCCTCACACCATGGTGATGATGATTATTTAATTTCTTTACCGCTCAATATGTTAAAAATATCTATAAGCCGTGTACAGAAAACTGAAGCAACAACAACAGATATTACCAAAATACAGTTACATATAAAAACATGATATTAATGCTAAGTTACTAATATCATCAACCCCAGCCAGCAAAGCCAATGTTCAGGAATTATGGAGATTAGTCTAGCAGAGTTCATGGCTGTGGTGAGGTTTGAACCAGAAACTTCCCATACCACATCTAGTTCTTAAGCCACTCTGCTAAGCACTTAGAGATGAGATGCTTCCTCTCAGTTCCAGAATTACAAAGTTGATTCTCTCCCTCTCTCCCAAGGGGAAAATAAACCTTGGTGACTCAGATGTACCATGCATACTTTTAAGGTGGCTGTCAAACGAGGTGCCAACATGAATAAAATATGGGGGGCAGGTGAGCCCCACCCCATGTGCCCATCAACTGGAGGGGGGGCTCTAATATTTTGTTGTGGGGGCCAAAGGGATCTTGGCCTCTAGGAGTTGGCTCCTATGTTGTCTTGCCTTAGTTAGTGCTGATTGGCTTGGGTATTTGCAGGTAACTCTAACCCCATGTCCTCCAGGTGTTTTGGACTGCAACTTCCATCCACTCCTGCCAGCATGTCAATGGGAAGGAGTGGTGGAAGCTGTATTCCAGAACATCTGGACAGCCCCAGGTTGACTACCTCTGCTCTAACTCATTGGAATAGCCTTCACTAACCTGGTGCCCTTCAGCTGTTTTGGACTGCAAGCCCCATCAGCCCTGGCCTGTATGAGGGCACAACTGGAGAGCACGGAGTTGGCAAAGACTGTGTTAGGACAACCTGCGCCACCAGCTATACCTAGTTAAACCACCTTAGCTGTGGGAAGCTTGTAATGCAGTTGAGTTCTTGGTTGACATGATGTCCTTCCAGCGATTGCCACGTCGGTGAGCCCTCGTGTCGATACATCATAGCGAGGTGACAGAACTTCTATTGCTTTAACGAGTTCATCTCTTTAAGCTCCAATTTGTTGAAGACCTGTCCACTTTTATCAAACTCAGAGTGGTGTCGAGCAAAACTAGCACTTCATCACCAATATGAAAGGATTTGATATGAAAGGAGTCAACCTGACTTTCTCTCCCCTACACACACCCACACACCCACACACACACACACACACCTGTTTTGACAGTTTGAGGAGATTGCTCTTGTACAATATGAGGATAAAAATGTATTTTCCAGGACAGAATAAATTCCATTCCCACCCCCCTGCCGTGTTCGGACAGCAAAGCCATATGTCACAGACGTCCAATAATAAGATTATCTATGATCCAGAGCGGATTTGAAAGGAGCAAGGTTTTCAAGAGAGGAGTGAACTTCTAGCTCTTGAACCTAGTCTGAATTTTCTCTGGTGGACAGGGGGGAAGAAAGTCTTCAGGACACAGTATGCCAGAGGTGGGTGTGGCCAGAGGCAAAAGTGGGTGGGGCAAAGCGGGAGTCTCTTTCCTTTGGTGCAAAGCTGCTTCAGGACGGCACCCTGAGAGGAGGAGGAGGAGAAGCTGCCACCCAAAGTGATGAGATGGTAAGAGGTTAGTTGGGAGGCTGCACCTCCCACCACCTCGCCAGCAGCAGCACTGCCACCACTCCCCACACCATCATGCCTCCCCCACTCAGTTTGAGACAGTGCCCATGCTACCGCCTCCTGCCCTTCACCCCTGCCAGGTGCCTGGTACTCAACACTCACCACTGCCTGGTGCTTGCTGCCTCCTGGTCCCTAACCCTGAATGCCCTATTGCAGGCATCCCCAAACTTCGGCCCTCCAGATGTTTTGGCCTACAACTCCCATGATCCCTAGCTAAGAGAACCAGTTGTCAGGGCCGAAGTTTGGGGGTGCCTGCCCTATTGCATACTTTTGTTCTCCCAAAGTCACCCTCCTTGACTAGAGTTTACATAGCTTATAGAATCATAGAACTGTAGAGTTGGAAGGGACCCCGAGGGTCATCTGATCCAACCTCCCGCAATGCAGGAATCTCAACTAAAGCATCCATGAAAGAAACTTTGGCTTAAGTGGATGGTGCATATTCTGCTTTTTTATATAAATAAATATGGTGAACTACATATTCTGCGGCCTGTATACATTTTGCAGATTAAAGATAGGTGCATGTATTTCCTTAGGTTTCATCATTCTGTGCATGCCAGTTACTCAGGGGGTCAATGAACTGTGTCATCAACCACCATCGTATCATTCTGGTCCCCTTTCAGGAATGGTCCAACTCTGCTCCAGTTGGCTCTGGCCATTCCTAAAAGGCAGGTCTCAGAAGGTGGTGCTGGGAGACCATTGCTTTTTAAGCAAGGATCAGCTATGCTCCAGAGTCAGGGGTGTAGCGAGGCACCGCGACACCCGGGGCGGCAAATTGCCATGCCCCCGGGGGGGCACGGCGTCGCTACATAACGACACATGCATCATTATGTAGAGGGGGATCGCAACCCCCCCCCCCGTGAATTCAAAATGGAGCCTGGATGCTCCGTTTAGGCTCCATTTAGAAGTAGTGGGGGGCACGATCCCACTCTACCTAGCATGCATGCTAGGTAGATAGCCTACTGGTGCGGCGCACCCGCCGCACCAGTGGGATATCTGCCTGGAGCCTGGGCACTCTATTTAGGCTCTTTTTTGAAGTCGTGGGGGGGTGATCCCCTCTACGTTGTACGCATGCGCAGCATCCCACTGCACATGCATGCTAGGTAGAGGGGGGGTCGTGCCCCCCCGCGACTTCTAAACAGAGCGTCCAGGCTCAGGCGCCGATTGCAGGGTGGGGGTGCGGCCCCGAGTACCACCCCCCCTCCAGCAGGCACCCGCGCGGCGCCCAATCGCTCGGCCGGCGCGCCTGCAGTTTGTTGTTGTTGTTGTTGTTGTTGTTGTTTTCCCCCCAAGGCTGTCGTGCAGAGGCAAGGGGCGGGGGGTAGCCCTGAGTGACACCCCTCCAGGGCAGTGCCCGGGGCAGACCGCCCCCACCCCCCACTTGCTCCGACCCTGTCCAGAGTGCCTGACTTCAGTGGGGCTTGAAGTCACCCGTCAATCAGCTGGTCATTAGTGATGACTTCAAGCTTTGCTTCCAGCATGGATCAATTGCACTCAGGACTTCATAATCAGAAACTCTGGAGTGCAACTGATCTGTGTTTGTCTTGCATTTGAAAGCTGAATGCAAGGTCCACTTGCTGAGGAACAATCAGGAACACACCTTAAGGCCCCAAAATTTTTATTTTGCAGCCACATTTTAATTTGCCCAGATGCCATTTTTTTACATCAGATGTAGGGCAGGTGGATGAAGCTTGGGGGAAACAGCATTGTGGAGCAAATTAGGATGCCTGGAGGGTCTAATCTGGTCCATAGGCCAGAGGTTATGAAGTTGCCTTTTATTGAATCAGGCCATTGGTCTATCTAGCTCACTATTGTCTACACTGACTGGCAGTGGATCGCCAGGATTTCAGATGTGGAGTTTCTCCCAGCCAAGGCTGAAGATTCCTAGTATTGACACTGGGAGCTTCTGCATGCAAAGCTGCTGCTCTTCTACTGAGCTACAAAACTATAACCAAAACTATAACCTTCCAAAACTATAACCCACACCTGCTTTGATCACTACACCACACTGCCTCTCACATCTCAACCTTCCAGGGGACCATATTCAGCATATTTTTATCATCCGTATTACAATTGCACAATGTATCTGTGTTCTTCACATAATGAACAAAACTTTCCTTGGCCTTAAGCTATTGATTAGAGAATGCGGGGAAAGGGAGTTTATAAAATTTGCAAAAAGGCTTCTCCTTTTAATGTCGGAAATGAACCTGGAGCTGAGACTGTCAGATCCATTGAGGGGCTGTGATGGCAATTTAACTCATTTAAATGATCGGTTTCCCTTTGATATGATTCCAGATGTACCTTTAGTGGGGGGTGGGAACCATTCTCATCTGAAGTTTCTGGAAGAAGAAGAAAACTCAGGAGGGGGTGACGTTCAATGGAGCTCCTGTCCTTTTATCCTTGATTTAGTGAGCATATCAGATGCTCCACTTTGTTAACAGCCTTTTTCATTTGTAAAATAAATCCAGCTATTTTATTGGGCTGTTTTTGTTAGCGATCACCAGCATAAATTTTGCGCTATGTGAGATTGGGGTAGGTATTACGGCACAGCAGTTGTCCAATTAAGTGGAGCATTGCTGGCAAAAAAAGCCAGCTTTTCATTTTGCAAGTTATCTATGAGCTCAAGAGGACTTTGTGTGTGTGTGTGCGTGCGTGTGTGATTTTCATTTTGCAAGTTATCTATGAGCGCAAGAGGACTTTGTGTGTGTGTACTAGGACCATTGTACTAGGAACATCTTCTATCCTGTGCTATTTAACCAGCTGTGGATCTCTTACTGCTGGCAACACAGAAGATAAAAGTCACCCGTTTTCTCCTAAAGAAAGGTGCCTTTTCTGCCCCAACATTCAAGAACGCCAAACATTCATAAAGGTTTTTGGGGTTTTTTTGTTTTGTTTTTTTTAAGAGTTAGAAGATACCAGTAGCAGAGAGCTACTTTTGCAGAATCTGTTTTCACACCCATCAGGGAGAATTCAAACTGAATTTCCCATAGATCATTGAAAAAGATCCCAGGAAGTTTACAATAAATATACAATGTGCATTAAAACACACACACACACACACACACACACACACACGAAAACAGCACAAAAGTTTAAAAGAGCAGGATGAGAGCTAAAATGCTTCAAGGGTGTGGGAGGATGAAACATTGTTTGCCTATTGCCCATTAGATGACAAGGTCAAGTGTGCACTTGGCCCTGTTTAGAAAATAGAAGTGATGGGGTGTCAGGACTGGTGGTCTGGAGAGGGGAGGAAATATTCACTGGAAATAATCTGCAATTAGGAAGGGTTTGATCCTCCCACGTTTAAAGCATTTATCTGGTAGACCAATGGGTGTTAGAATTCTATATGAAGGGAGAGGGTGAGTAATTCCTAGGAGGATAACCTTTTCCTATGTCTGGTCATCCAGATACTCTCAGTTCATCTGAGCTTGAGTTTAGGATGGAAAGAGATCTTTGCATGTATTGCTTCTGTCCTGTTTCTTTCTGTATGTAACATTCCGAGTTGTTCAGGGTTTCAGGGGCGTACCCAGGATCAAAACTGGGGGGGGGGCAAGAGAGGGGATGAGAGAGGGAAGGAAGGAGGGAGGGAGGGAGGGAGGGAGGTTAGGAAGGAAGGAAGGAAGGAAGGAAGGAAGGAAGGAAGGAAGGAAGGAAGGAAGGTGTGGGGGAGAGAGAGAGAAGGAAGGAAAAAAGGAAGGAAAGAAAGAAAGAAAAGAAAGAAAGAAGGGGAGAGAGAGAGAGAGAGAAGGGAGGGAGGGAGGGAGAGAGAAAAAGGAAGGAAGAAAGAAAGAGGGGGGAAGGAAGGATGGAGCTCCCGTCCGCCCCCCCCCCCCAGCTCAGGCTGCTACTCCCCCCTCCCACGTTCCTGTTGCTGGCTGCAGCCGCAGAGGGGGCGGAAACAGCCCGATTTCCATAACCCGCAGCGACTTTTCAGTTTTTGGAGGGGAAAAGTGCGGGTTATGGTCCGTAAAATACGATATATATATATATATATATATATATATATATATATATATCCGCGCTTCTGGGGGGCAGCTGCCCCCCCCCCGCCCCTCGCTGGGTACGTTCATGAAGGGTTTGTTGCTCCAGTTTCATTTTGCAATGATTCAGGAACTGCCCTGGGACTTTAGGGTGAAGGCTGGATAATAAATTGTAGCCATAGGAATCATCATCATCATAATGCTTCACCCTGCGCATACTATGGAACTCGCTCCCACAGCTTTCCGACAGGTATCTGGGTGGCCACTGTGAGAACAGGATGCTGATGCTAATGATGGATTAGATGGGTTATTGGTTCATCTTATGTTCTTTAATTTGAGGTTCCTTCCTCAGCCTGAATAAATCTGGTGCAGAGAAGAAAGCATCTGAATCTCACTGCTGATGGCTGTGCTTGAGAACACTTTTGACACATGCCCAGAGGATTGCTTCCCAGCAACCCAAAAGTACTTTGTCACATTTTTGTTAGTTTTCTTTTTTAAAGCTCCCCTTTAACGAGGTCTGCATACTTCCCCTGGTACCTAGGGAAAGGATGGAACTGTCGGTTTGGGTCCTCCAAGTTCCTCATTCTTCAAGTCTTAAATCCAGCTCTCCACATTCCTGCAGCAATTTGTGAATTTCTTTTTTAACCCCCATGAAAACTTGTCGGCATTTCAGTGACGATTTCTCCTAATAAACACATGCCATCTTGATTAATGTACACACTTCCCCTAAAATAATGCATTGTTAGAGTTCTTCGTTGAGGAAGGGTTTATTTCAGAGGGTGGCAGCAGTGTTTGGGTTCTCACATTGTTTCAGAAAGTGAGAGTTAGATAAGGTCACCTTTGAATGTGAACAGAACTGAATTTCTCCCCCATCCCTACTCATGTCAAACTATCTGTACTTTTTAGACCCAGACCCTGACTGTATCCTCCTGCTGCTTCTTGACCTCCCAGGTCTCTTTCAGTTGCACAAAATGTTTAAAAGTCACCAGAGAGAGAGAGGTTGCCTTCAGCCCTTTGCTTCTCTTCCTCCTTGTCCTTCCTCTGCGTCTCCCCTGTGTTCATATTTGTGGCAGTCCCGTGGGATTTTGCAGTGACGGCCCTGGGTTTCGGCTTTGTGCCATGGCCTCTTTGCGACTTGTTGACATGTCTCTTCCATTTGGCTCCCTTAATTGGCAATGTGGGCATGTCGCATTGCATTTCCGTTGCCGCTGCCTTTCGGTACCGCAGGGGCCCAGTACCTTAACTTTACACTTCAGACTGAGTTTATTTCATCTCCATTTCACAGGGCAATCTAGCCTTCACCAATCTCCTTCCTTCCTTTTCATCCACTTTTAACACTTAGGAATTTTTATATTGCTTTGTCAAAGGCACCTGCTTAGAGACCCGTCTGGCTCTTTGCATATCAAGAGCAGGGAGCTGGTTTCGTTTGTGGTTCAGATTCCAAATTGGAAATGGGAGGGGGGTAACGACCTGAGAAATGATTGAAAACCTCTACAATAGAATTAAAGCCTTTTATTTCACTTTCTATTTAACTGCATTCCTCAGGGGCCCTTTGAAAGAAATGTATGCAAATCTTAGAATTTAATTCCATGCCTCACAAATAGCCTCCAAGCAGCCTTCTGACCACTGCAGGGGAGAGAGTGTGTGTGTGTAAAGTATAACATGTGAACAGGGCTTGCATGGATGCTGTCCTGCTGTAGGTACAGACAAATCTGCCACTCTGGCTTTCTCAATCTCCCAGTCTTAAATTCAGCTTTCCCAACTTCCACCTCCACTTCCCAGTCCTAGCTGGAGATACTTCCAGGGATTGAAACTGAGACCTTCTGCATGCAAAGCAGGTGTCCCATCACTTAGCTTGAACCTTTGCCTAAACGCTGATAATAGTCTGTTAGATCATTAAAAGCAACAACAACAAATGCTCTTACCGTAGAGTATAATCCAATTGGAATGAGGTTTCGTTTGTTTGTCCTGCAACTTAATCTTGAATGCTTCCAGGAGCAGATCTTTAAACTTTGCTGAGCTCCTTCACTTAGGTCATCGCCATGGCCTCTGGAAGGACTCCAGAAACTTGTATTAATAGTAAGTTGCAGAAATGTTTTCCTTCCTCTCTCATAATGCTAGAACTGGGGGGCATCCAATGAGACTGAATGTTGGAAGATTCGAGACAGGCAATAGAAAGTACTTTCTACACACAGCACATAGTTAGCATATGGAACTCATCCCCACCAGGGGTAGTGTTGACCACCAAGTCGGATTACTTTACAAGATGATGGCTACCAGCCACAATGGTTAGGTTTTACCTCCATTGTTGGGCTTCCACTTGGAGCATCGGGTTGGCCACTGTGTGAGCATGATGCTAGGCTAGATGGACCTTTGGCTTGATCAAGCAGAACTCTTCTTATGTTCATAGCAGTGGAAAGTGAATGGTGATGCTTATGCAGCCCTTGAAGTTCACTACGCCCTGGGAATAATTTACAACAGGGCATTCATCAATTCAGTAATTTAGGGCAGCCACAAAGCACCTACACCTGCATGCAAAACAGGGTCCCTTTTGCCCATACTTGGTACCTGGATAGTTGCAGTCCTTCCTTTTCCTACTAAATATTCATGGCATAAACAAAGTCCCCGGTTTTCTGTTTGAACAACGCAATGAGTTTGTTTTACCGCTTTGACCTTAAATAACAAACTGATCTTACATGGCAAGGAGGCTGAATAACAATGCGGTTCAGTCAAACGCTTGACTGCACTCTCACTCCTCCTCACCCTTTCCTTTATGAATGTTTTCATGGCTGAAATGGTTGGGTCCACCCAGGCCCTCCTGCCAGGGCACACTAAAAGAGAGTTTTAATCAGAGGAGGTATTTCCAGCTGAACCCATTCCACTGGAAATTGGAATTTGCCTTATACTGAGCCAGATCATTGAATCCATCTAGTTCCACCCTGACTGGCAGCAGCTCTCTTGGGTTACAGACAAGGAGTCTCTCCCAACCCTAGCTGGAGGTGCCTGGGATCGAACCTGGAACCTTCTGCATGCATGGCTGATGCTCTAACCTCTGAGCTATGGCCATTCCCTGTTACTGCCCTGAGAAAAAATAACTCTCCTGGGGGGGGGGGAGTGTTTTGCATTGCTTAAGTGTCTGTGCTCATGTTGATCTCCGTAGGCTCTGTGGCTTTTTATCTGCCAGACTACCAAACATTTCCTTGAGTGGCCTCTTGATTGCCCAACCCTATCAATAGGCAGGGTGAGGCAGCCGCTTCAGATGAGAGATTCCAAGTGGCAGGCAACAGCAGCTAGTCTGCTGCCCCATGTCAGCTTCCGGACACGCAGTATGAGACAGGCAACAGCACAGTTCTTTGCACTTTGCTAATGTTTGCCAGAGAGTGGACATTTGCAGAGGAGTATGCCAGCCAGGATGGGGTGCTTACCCCTTCTCCTCCTGGCTCCCACCCATGGAGTCTCCCCTGAATGCCCCTCTGACTGCGCTTAATTTGTTTTCTGCCCACTAAGCTTTGAGGGAAAAGGCTGGGGAGGGGGCATTTGCAAGGGGAAATCAGCAAGTACAGAAAGGATGAATCCTCCCTCCTCTTGCCTGGCTACCTTCTCCTACAAATGGACCCATTCTCTCTTCCCACCTCCCACCCCGCCAAATGTTCCCACATTTGCATTATCTCAGCATGTTCAGGTTTGCTGAGATATCACGTAGTTCCTCCCTCAGCAGACCTGCAAGTTCTCATCCATGCTACAGGATTCCTGGGGCTGTTTATCTCACATCATGACCCGTCCTCCCTGCCCAGTATTTTATCATTAGCACCAATAACAGCACCTGCAGAGAGCTATTAGCAGCACTCCAAGAGGAAACCCATCCTTCCAGAGATCATTGTTCTTTTTGGAAGGCTAAAGACATGGCTGTCCTGCCTGGGGCTGATGGGCGTTGCAGTGCAAAAACATCTGGAGGGAAGGCTGATTCAGAGTTTTAGATCTGCTGTGTATGTACCTGAGAAACACCCCTCTTAATTTCCACAGGAACCCAATTAGGGAACTCAGTCTGTTCTCCCCACTTTGATATGGAAAGCCATATGTTCCCCTTGCGGGGGATTGCTTGTCAGGAGCTGAGGTGGGTTAATTGTAAATGTTGCCCTTAAGTTAGCAAATACACACATCCATATCTAGGATCTGCATCAGTGCACTGGAATGTTTGAGGAGGACATCCCGCAGCATTTAAATACATCCACGGTTTATGAAATAAATCAGCTTATCTGGCATAGCAGATTCTGGGATCAAGCAGCTCCCTATATTTTGTCACTCAGACCTGCAGAGATAAAGGTGTCTATTGGAACCTTTCACCTACTCTCTGGATTTTATAAACATCTGTAGCCCCTGAAAATTGTACATTTCCTACAGCACCCTCCCTTGATGGGGAGCAATTGGTTTTATTTCACCAAATTCCATATGTGTCTCTTTTAATGTACTCCTCTTCATACCCTTGCCTTCTATAATGTACTCTGCTTCATACCCTTGCTGGGGGGAAAACATACGAGAAAAAGGTGCATTTTGCATTTTTGAAAGAGAAACAGGAAAAGAAGAAATAAATACAACATTCTCCCTAAATCAGTAGTGGGTGACCATTTTTTCCTGTTGAGGGCCACATTCCCTTGGGAGTTATCTGTTGGGGGCCACATCATGGGCAGTGGGTGGGGCCTGAGCCAAAGGTGGGGGAGGCAACCCCATTTTCTCTCTCTTTTGTGCAACCCTTTTGAGGCCCTAGGACAGACATCCCCAAACTGCGGCCCTCCAGATGTTTTGGCCTACAACTCCCATGATCCCTAGCTAACAGGACCAGTGGTCAGGGATGATGGGAATTGTAGTCCAAAACATCTGGAGGGCCGGAGTTTGGGGATGCCTGCCCTAGGAGTCCACCCTCCATAGCTAACTCATCTTCTTTTACTCTTCTTGGCACCAGTCAGCACAAGGGGTAAGAAGACTGCTTCTCCGTGACTAATAAGTCTGCCTTTCATTGCTGATTGGGCATTTCTAGGATGTCGGAGACTGGGACTGCTGTAGAAACACAAACAGGTCTTCATCCTCTCCCTACTCCCCGTGACCCTTGACCCCTACACCTCTGCAGGGGACCCCCTCAAATGTGCACCTGTCTCACCTGAAGCCTGATGCAGTCCATGCAAGCTGCCATTCACCATGAAGGGTGGAAAGAGTCAGGTATCCATATTGTGTCTGCCCCCACCCCGCTAATATGACAATTTCCATTGTATAATTTCAATGAGAAAATACATGGATAAAAACCACAGCAAAAAAAAAAAATCAATAAGAGAGAGAAAGGGCAGTGGGATTGATCAAAGTTTCGTTCTTTGGCTAAAATCAGCCAGCGGAGTGGGAGCGAGAATTAGATCCAGAATCCAGCTTTGGGTGGGAGACTAACCTTTTTGTCTTACGATATCTTTCTCATGGAAATTATATTATGGAAATCTCCATAACAGCCAGGGGAGGAGAGACACATACAATACAGATACCTGTCCTCACCCCCCCAAAAAAAAACATTGTGGCGAAGAGCAGCTTGCATGGGGGGGGAGGGTTAACATGGGGAGGAGGAGGCAAGCATTTCCATTGAGCTCAGGAACGGAGAACAGCCCTTTCAAATCAGCCCTTTAAGCTGAAATCCCACAGCAAACAATTAACTGCCGACGAATCTTCACGTGGTCCATATGGAATCCTCAGCTGTGGGGAAAAGAGGCATTAAATATCAGTCTATTTATGGCGAGATTCCTTAATATAGCCATAACACCTTTCCCCTGCTTCCCATGGGGGGGGGGGTTATACATTTTGAATTTAATTCACCATCCTTTCTCGTTTCATGCTGCCTCCAGTGGTACCCTTTTCGCTGGAATGTTCTGTACTGATTAAGTTGCCAAACTGCCCAGAAGGAAAAGGGTGGGAGAGAAGGAGGGAGAGAACGGTCACCATATGGAGCCCAGATGTTGATTAATTTCGGTAAATGGGATAGGAATCTGAAACACCATATTGCAAGAGAATAGATCCGCTAACACTTGATCCCCAGCCTAATAGAATATATACTCATTAATGACTGGCAAGGAAGAGAGCCTGTTGCAATCATCGTCAGAGGTGGGGAGGTTGCGGGCGCGTCAATTGGATAGGAGTGCTCACGTGCATCTCATTCCATAAGCCCGGCTCCCCAAATTGAGGTGAAAATGTTAATGATTTTTGGAATTTAGAATTAATCCCTTCTTGGAGCGGCTGCAGCTGATTTGAGTCATAAGTTTCCTGGTATAGAAGCTAACCGGGCAATCCTATGTCCGTCTACTTAGAATTAAGCCCCACTGTGTTCAGTAGGCCTTGCAGTCTGGCAACTGTGCATAGGATTGAAGCCCTCCTAGCCGTCCCACCACCCTCAAAAGCTCTGTGGGATGGTGGCCTGGGAGAGGGCATTCTCTGTGGCCACCTGTAAGGAGATGTACCTGGCACTTTCATTGTGCAGTTTTCAGCAGATGTAGAAGACACATGTCTTCATCCTGGCCTTCCAGCAAACCTGAGGAAAGCAGACTAGCTTAGAGGAAGCAGCACTGCTTCTGCTTGCCTCACACAATCCCTCACGCTGCCTAATGGTAGGGTGGAAATGCTTGGCAGTCTGCCTGATAAAAAGCCATAGTGGTCATGGAATAGCACCATATTTTGAACAGCTTCATCTTAATGCTATACAGTTGGGACAAATAGGGGGGGGGTGGCAAGAAACCAGGGAGGGACCCTGATCAGATCAAGAGGTGGCCAGATGTCAAAGAGAAAAACAACTACCAGACTTTTAGAGGACATCTGAAGGCAGCCCTGTTTAGGGAAGCTTTTAATGTTTCATAAATTATTGTATTTTAATATTTCTGTTGGAAGCCGCCCAGAGCGGTTGGGGAAACCCAGCCAGATGGGTGGGGTATAACTTCTTCTTCTTCTTCTTCTTCTTCTTCTTCTTCTTCTTCTTCTTCTTCTTCTTCTTATTATTATTATTATTATTATTATTATTATTATTATAGCACACTCCAGAATGGTGGGGACATGACTGCTTTCTTTCTTCAAAACAAAAGTGACCAGTTTAAGCGCACTTTTAAAAAATGTGTGTTTATCACAAAGCCATGTAGTGTTGGCCTTGGAGGGGAAGTTCCCTCATCCCTCATTTCTTGCTCAGTGAATGCCAAGCTCTTCTGTCTCTGAACTAAAGGAGTGGCCTTGAGGATTATTATCATGCGAAGGTTGATGGAACCCTTTTTCTTCTGAAGTTTCTCCACATACCCCTTGACTTTAACTGCTCCTACCACACATTATTTCGGGCACCATCCTTCTCAACGAAAAAGGTCCACCTGTGTACAAGTTTTCCCTGGCCACTGTGAGAAAAAGATGCTAGACTAGATGGGCCCCTGGCATGATCCAGTAGGTCCTTCTTATGTTTGCTGATTTCCATTGTGCTTCAGTAGATGAACGCAAAAATGTGACTGTCTGACTTAATGTTTTGAGATTCCATAAAGCATATATATTCAGGCCTTTCCATTGCACAGATGGACTTTAGTTTTGAAACTTTCTTGGGGCACAGACATTTCCCCTCCCTTTTATTTGTGCTAATTTGCAGAGCATCTCATACATTGATTTTGCAATATAAATAATACATCATTATGTATGCTCAGCAGTTTCTCTGGGATTTGAAAAATATCACTTCTTTGGGGCCTTGTTTGTTTGTTTGTTTGCTTATTTTGCCTCTGCGAGGAGACCAAGCTTCGCACGGCATTAAGCCCTTGTCGTCTTTTGTGATTAGCGCTTTGTCCGTGATGTTTTTCTTAATGAGCAAACAGCTGTTCAGAGAGATTTGCCATTCTACCTTTCCCACCTCCCGCTGTACGGCTGCCAATAATTTGTCCCTGTTCTCCTTTTGCACCAATCCAAAAGAAACCATTGTAATGCTGTCATTTCCTGGGAAACAATGGACATTGTGTAGAAGGACTTTGTCTAAGCTGGAGGTAGCAATGGTTGGATAGCCCAGGCTGCTTTTCAGACCCGACGATGCTTCCTTAGAATATTGAGAATCTCAGCTTTGCTGCTATGATGTTTCAACCTTTCAAGGATACCTTAAAATGTAATGCAAAACCTGAAAGGCATTTCAACAAGTCAAGAGGCACAGTTTCCCACTTCTGCAGTATTTCATGGTCACTTAAGAACATCATAAGAGCTTGCTGGGTCAAACCAACAGGCTATTTAGTCCAGCATCCTATTCTCACATTGGCCACCCAGATGCCTGTGGGAAGCTCACAAACATAATTCAAGCACTATAACACACTCCACACTCCTGCATTTTCCAGAAACCAGTATTCAGAAAAACTGACACTGGAGGCAGAGCAACAGCCATCATGACTAGTGGCCATTGGCAACCTTCCTCTCCACGAATTGGTCCAATCCTCTTTTAAAATCATCCACGTTGGTGGCTATCGCAGTTTCATGTGGGAGTGAGTTCCATAGATTAACTGTGCACTGTTTAACTTCTGGTGTTATTCGTTTCCTACACAGGATGCTGGAAGCAACATGCAGATTGTTCTGTGAATCTTTTTCTCTGTGTCCATTTACATGTTATGAGATGCTGCAGGCCACTGTGTTGTGACGTTATACCTTAGGGGCAGACTGAACCAAGCTTACGCCCTCTAGTTGCTTTGAACTACAACTCTCAACAGCCCCAGCATTACTGTATATGGCCATGCTGCCTGGGGCTAATGCAAGTGGTGATCAAAACATCTGGAAGTTACCAAGCTGAAGAAAGCTGCCTTAGGAAATTACTCTTTCTGAGCATTCTTCCAGATGCCCTCAGGGATTCAGCTGTATCATCCTTGAGTTTGGGCCTTCTCAGTAGAGATGGGCAAGTTCTACGATCCTCTTATTAGCTTCTGAGCTGGACCTTCTTCCTCTTATTAGCTTCTGAGCTTCTCCTTCTTCCTCAGCTTGGTTTCATTTTGGTTTGCAGGGAGAAGACTGCTCTGTCGTTTGTGCAGCCGGAACATATGGAGGCAACTGCTCATTGGTTTGCAACTGCAGAAACGATGGCGGGTGCTCCCCAGTGGATGGTTCGTGCTTCTGCAGAGAAGGTAAAGGTTGTCCTGCTTTGAGGGCTACCATGAGGTAGCATAAATCATACTCTCCTGTGCTAAAATGTTCACCAAATGGCTCCAGGCTGTGAAGCAGGTCAAGATCTCTCGAGTTGGTAGTAAATCATAACATGGAGTGTTATGCTGCCCTTCGGGGTCGATGTTTGTGTTTTTCCAGGAATCAGGTAACATTGGTGTACTCCTGCTACTATGATATGGTTGACGCATGTCTGTCAATTGACAATAAGTGATGGCTTTCGCATGTTGATGGGCTGTCATAGAGCAAATGCCTAAATCACATTGTGTTTTACTTCCAAATACTTGTGTGTGTGTGTGTGTGTGTGTGTGTGTGCACTGTACACCTAAAAATGTTAACAATATTTCATTTTATTAATAGCTGTATTTATTATTTAACAATGTGACCTCTGATTGCACAGTAAATTGTGTATTACTCTGCATATCATGTAGGTACAAGTATCAGGGATGGCTGCAGTTCTCTGAGTGAACGCTCAGCAGCTGGAACACACAGCTGGAGCACACAGGAACACCAAAAGCTGCCTTACACTAAGTCAGATCATTGGTCCATCAAGATTGGCATTGTCTACACCAGGCATAGGCAACCTTGGCTCTCCAGATGTTTTGGAACTACAACTCCCATGATCCCTAGCTAATAGGGCCAGTGATCAGGGATCATGGGAGTTATAGTTCCAAAACATCTGGAGAGCCAAGGTTGCCTATGCCTGGTCTACACTGACTCTGCACAAATCTATGGCACTTAGGTAGAAATTTCACGTCCCCTCGGACCATGAAGATTTTCAACTGAATGTTCTCACAGACTTCACTTGTGAAAGTTGAACTCTGATGGCTTGATTCCTGTGCTTGTTTTCGGCTTGGCCATTCCTTTGTGCTTAACACAGCCTTCCCCAAAACACCAGCTCTCACCATAACATTCCAAAGCATGTTCTGCCCTACTGATTGGAAACATGGCAAGAAATCTAGATGGCACAGTTGCTGTGGGTGTGTGACATGCACAACTGCTATCATCTCTAAAATGGATGCCTTCTCCAAGAAAGATCTGCAGGGCAGGGTAGCCAAGATGATCCAGTTTTCTAGGGCAAAGGGCAAGATGGTGCCGCCTATTCCATGCACTGAATAACTGGCAATTGACTCCTATTTCAGCACTGGTGACTGGACAGCGCACTTGTACTTCACTTGAACCACATACACACCCTTGTTTGCTCCACACCCCTCAGCTTCTGCCACCTGAGGCAGCTTCCTTGTCCTTCCTAATAGCAGGGTCTGCTCTAACGGGGGTAATGGTTGGCACATCTGACTTGTGCTCTGTCTTGTTCCAGGGTGGCAGGGAGCAGATTGTTCCATTCCGTGTCCGAGTGGCACTTGGGGTCTCAACTGCAACCAGTCATGTTACTGTGCTAATGGAGCCGCCTGCAACCCTGTGGATGGATTCTGCCTTTGCTCTCCTGGATGGCAAGGGGATTTCTGTGACCTGACCTGCCCTGTAAGTCTACTTTTGATCCTTATCCAGGTCAGTAATTAGGGTGCCATTGACCTAAGAACAGCATCCAAACGAAGGGAACAAAACGTGTTTTCAGTGTTGTGCATGAAAATGCCCAGATCAGTGGTTCACATCTATGCTAGGACATCCACCCCACCCCGCCTCGTGTAGGCTGCAAGGTCCCTCCAACTTTTGCAGAAGGAGACACCTGTACACAGAACAACTCTGTTTTTGCTTTGCTTTTCAGATCTACATCCTAAAACAGTTAAAATGTTTGAAAAGCAATCAGTTAAAAACATCTAAAAACTATTACAGTTAAAACATTCTAAAAGCAATGTTATCATTAAAAACATTATTCCATCCAATGATCTTGTGGTTGCCAAGAACAGTTTTCTTCAGCCACCAAACAGGAAAGGTTTCAAATCCCTCCTGAAAGTTAATAATGGTGGAGAAGCACTTTACTAGGGAGGGCATTCCACAACCATGGAGCCACCCCTGAAAAGGCCCTGCCATGAGTGAGTGCCAACCAGGGAGGCCCGGGTGGCAGAACCACCAACAAGGTCTCACCTGCTGATCATAGGGTCTGAGATGGTTGGTACTTGGAAAAGGCAATAATTTCTGTTTCTTTTTCTGGAAGGACGGGACATACGGCCTGAACTGCAGCGAACACTGTGACTGTAGCCATGCAGATGGATGTGATCCGGTTACAGGTTATTGTTGCTGCCTTGCTGGTTGGACAGGTAAAAATGGCAAGCTGACAATTATGTTATCCTGTAGCTCTATCCATGACCAGTTCAAGTGCCACACTTTGCCTTTAAACCTTTTTTAAAAATCCCATTGAGGCCAGTGAGATCTTCATTGATGCCTTAAGGGCCCCTCCAGACTGCTGGTGGTGTGTGTGTGTGTGTGTGTGTGTGTGTGTGTGTGTGTGTTGTTTTGTTTTTTGCAAGTGTCTTCTGGAACATGTCATTGATGCAGTAATAGTGTATTAGTGATGGATTTGTACGGGATCAACCACAGATCATTCTGCTTTATCAGATGCTCTGTGGTGCTTCCCGAATGATACAACATCATATTTGTCACACACATCCTGGACCATTTGTGGCATAAAGGGTTACAGGACTTCAGCATCAACTGATGGTACATGCACTGATTAGAAATGTCCTGAAACTATTTGCAAGCACAAACAATATTGAAAGCACATCACCCCACAGAGGCCTGGGCAGAGGATGCTCCCAACGGAGACTGGCCAAATGTGAATGTGAGGCCAGGATCTTACCTTCAGAGGCAGCAGTGGCAGCAGCAGGGTTGCTGCAACAAACAGCTGTGCAAGCCTTTGGGAGGCAGAGATGCGAGAGGGCATCAGAGGAGGGAGGGAAGGAAAAACAGACAGAGGCCAGTGTTGCCAGGGTGTTGCCAGAGGCCAGAGGCCAGGGTGCCACAGCACAGTGGTTGAAAAGGACTGGTCTAGAGTAAATCCCAGAATTCTCCCAGGTGCTGCCCTCCTGTTTTGGTTGTCAGTGTTACACATGGACAAATATTGCAGCACACTTTATTATTCACATTTTACTGAGTCTGAAGCTGAGAGGCAGAGTAAGGTTGCCCATTTAAGACTGTGTCTGAGGTGGGAATCACTTGCCAACAATGGCTCTGTTTAATTCAAACATCCAGCGGTTTCTGCCGCTAATGGCATTATTTTTAGCAATGCTGGTTCAACGTTGCCGCTGTGACTGCAGAGTCACACTGAGCAACAGCTGTGGCTCTGAAGATACATTAGTGATAGGATTTCTTGGGAGAATTGGCTGCTCCCCTCAACAGGAGAGATCCGGACCAGCATTAAAACCAGCCACCAAGTTTTGGGTTCTGGAGCGCCGAGCCTTAATTACTGGCGATGGACAACTTTGGCCGCCTTCTCTCTGTCGAGCGGTGTCATCATCACAGCAGCAAGCCCTCCCCAAAAAACAATGGGGTTGCAGAAGAAGTGATGTGAAGGGCTCCCAAATCAAAGGGCAACTTTTTATAATTAAACAGCATGGAAGGAAGGAAGGAGGGAAGGAGAGGAGAGTGAGAGATGGGAGTTGTGTTGCTTAGGAACCATTTGTAGCTGGGCCTTGGCAGTGCACAGTTCCATCCGCCGGCCAAGCTCCCCCACTGCCCTTTTGATTGACGGCCCTTGCAGTCATCCCTCTGAAGTGCCAGGTGCTCACTGGCCTCTTGCTGTCAGGGGTGAACTCCATAAGGGCAACTGCACAAGGCTGTTGTCACTCAAACAACAAAGAGCGTTGCTGCACTATTACCAAATTTATTGTGACATAAACAGGGACTGTCAGCAAAATAGGGTCAGAAGATCTAGACCCATTAGAGGAGTCTGCTGCATCAGGCCAGTGGCCCTTCTAGTCCAGATTCCTGTTCTCACATTGGCCAGTCAGATGCCTGTGGGAAATGGAGGAGGGGTCATGCCTTACACCACCTGTTTCTTAAACTGGCAAAGTTCTTGCAGATGCCTCTTTGCTTACTTAGAGAAGAGGCCATGTGGCTCCCAATTAAAGAGGATCATATCGGGGGTGGCCAACTCCCAATAGACTGTGATCTACTCACAGAGTTAAAAGCTGGCAGTGATCTACCCCCTTTTGGGGGGTTCAGGTCAAAGTTATTGAGCTTTTTCTAGGGAGGGGGAAAGCCATGCTTTTTGGGGTGCAGGGCAAAAATGTTGGCCTTTTTCTAGGGGAGCCAAACTTGTTGAGCTTCTTTGGGGGGAGCCAGTGATCTACCACAGATGTCCAGTGATCTACCAGTAGATCACGATCTACCTGTTGGACGTGTCTGATATATGTGACCAGTCCAACAAGCATTGCTGTCTAGACAACATTTGCCCTCTGTGACATCGTTCCAATCTCTCTATGGAGTCCGTGTCTGGCTGGGATCACTCCAGAGGAGCGAGATCAGTGAAGGGAAAATGGCATCCACCCTGAGAAATTAATGACAATAAATAGGAGTGAATGTGGCCTTTAATTTTAAGACCAAAGCGAGGGTGTTTTGGTGATCATTTTGAACTCCTTAAAGCTGGCTTAGTCAACCTGGTGCATCCAGATCTTTTCGACTACAATTCAAGTTGAGCTCAGATGGTATAACCATATATATTGGGGCTGATGGGAACTGTAATTCAGCACATTAGGTTGGCGAAGGCATAATGTTCATCCTGAAACTATTTGCAGATGAACACAGGTTAAAAAAAAAAGCAAGCAAGCAAACTTCCTGTATGTAGAAAATCAGCATCTGTAGGGGAATGCTAGCCCAGCCTTCCACTTGCTGGGATTTTTATTTATTTATTATTTGGGAAACATTATTTTAAACCTACGCTTTCCAGTCCTTGCACTCTGAAGTGGTGTGTTGCTAGTAGCACATAATATTTGTGAACTGCAATATTTCTGGCTTTGAAGTTTGTGTATTAGTGTGCTTGGAGAAACATCTTAACACTTTTAAAATCCTGTTAGGAACATAGGAAGCTGCATTATATTGAATCAGACCATGGGTCCATCTAGCTCAGTATTGTCTGCACTGACTGGCAGCAGCTCTCCAGGTTTTACGTTTCTAATCCCTGCTTGGAGAATCTGGGGTTTGAACCTGGGACTGCCTGAACAGCTCTTGATGGTTTGCTGTTTGCCGCGATGCTTTTGGCATGCTGTGAGATTTCCTATTCCTATTTACAAAGCTTGTAAGAAAATTATACTTGCAGTTTCAAGTCCCAGGGATCAGACATCAGATTCTTATGGCTTTCATATTATTGTTTGAAGTTGTGAACTGTATCATGTTGTCCGTTTTGGAAACATGACATTATCAATAATAGAGTGCCAAACTTGATGGGGTGGGGAGGGGGAGGAATTGCTGCCCTGATTTTTTTACTAATTAGAGATGGCCTAGAAAAGATCAGAAAAGTTCAGGAATTTCTGAAGATTTTGCTCTCTGCAGCTCATGAGGGTAAGCCAGTTCAAATGACTCTCTGATGCTAATGGCCAACGAAAGTCTGATCTAAAAAAAGTTATTCTGTATGTTCAACACCCCCTCCAAAAAAAAAAAATGGAATTCGCATTGATGTCAGGAGCTGAGTGCAAGAGATCAATGGGAGGGGAAATAACTGGGTTTTCTTTCCTCTTTAAAGTAGGTTCTCAAGATATTACTCATTAAAAAAAACCTCACAGAAACTAATAATATGAGCGAGGCAGACAGGAAGCACAGGGGAGAGAACTTGGATAAAAGTCTTCAAGGGGTTCGTTCAGGACTTCTGTGTCTTAATTTTTTCCTTAGCATTTGTCATCCATCTTATCAAGTCAGGTAACAGCAACATACAGTACTGAACAACCCCACCCTGTGATAAATAACCGACATCCATACTGGTAGCAACCACAGAACAAGCTGTGATATCCTGCTTTATCACTACTCTAAGGAGTCTCAAAGCGGCTAACATTCTCCTTTCCCTTCCTCCCCCACAACAAACACTCTGTGAAGTGAGTGGGGCTGAGAGACTTTAAAGAAGTGTGGCTAGCCCAAGGTCACCCAGCAGCTGCATGTGGAGGAGCGGAGACGCAAACCTGGTTCACCAGATTACGAGTCCACCGCTCTTACACTACACCACACTGGAAGTGAGCACAACAGCATTCTCCCCACTTGTGATTCCCAGAAAGTATTCAGAGGCACCCCTGTGGGTGTGTTGGACGTATTGCTATCTCACATTTGCCCTTACTTCCTAAAGCTCTGTGTGACCTCCTGCCTCACTGTTCACTTAACATAAGAGCATAACAAGAGCAGCATCCTGTTCTCACAGCGGTCACTGACATCCCTGTGAAAAGTCTTCAAGCTGGACATGCATGCAATAGCATTCTCCCCTACTGTGGCCTCCAGCAACTGGTATTCAGAAGCATTATTGCCTTCAACATTACTGCACAGCCATTGTTTCTGGTAGCCTTTGATAGCCTTAATCTTCATGAATTTGTCTGATCCTCTTTTGAAGTCATCCAAGTTGGTGGTCATCGAAAGGTTCTGTGGTTGCACAGTGAACAAGGAGAGCACCAGGCCAGACTCAAGCTATTTATACCAGGGCTGGTCAACCCAGAAACTTTATACTGCCTATCATTCACAGGAGCTGAAACCTGCCAGAGAAGTTCAGGGAACAAGCAGATCAAGCCAAGCCAGGCAGTGTCAAGACAGGTCTCTCTAAGGAATTCAGGACTCTGTTCAGCTTCCTGTGGATCCTGGTGCCTGGAAAATGTTGTCTCAGCCAAACCCTGGAGCCAACTAAAGCCTTATGGAGGCTGGCAAGGCTAGCATTACACTTGACCCCCTCCCCCCAACCAGGAGCCAGCATTGCTGACTTCAAGGGTCCTTGTCCAACTCTGCAGTCACTGACGTCTACACTGTGAAAGTGGTGTTAATCCCCTGAGTAAGGTGAGAAGACCAGAAGGATCCAGGGGGAGCTGTTGAGGGGGCCCCTCCAAGTGGAGCAGCTTGTTATTGCCTCCTCATAATATTACCTTATTCAAGGTAGAGTGAGTGGCTTGATTCGGGACTCGTAAAACAGCGTTGCTGACCCCTGTTCCCTTCTGCGTTGAGTTTACATTTTTCATGGTAGCCTTGGATCCTCAGGTATTCTGTAGTTTTTGGTAACAGTGTGCAATTCCCTCTGCCCTTGCTAAGACAGTGTTCAGAGATGCTACCCCAGAGTTGCAGCTGCCTCTTCTCCTGCCCTCTTTCTACCTCCTGCCTGATCCACCAGGTGATGGAGAAATAGTGCTAGCAGCAAGTACCACTAAAAATGTCATGAATGTAAACATGCCCATAAATCTTCAGTGGGGCTGAGCTGGGGCTATGACTTTCCGGTGATGTGAACTTTTTGTGAGAGCCTCTGTGCCCCTGGCGAAGGGAGTTAATGGTGTAGAGAAACGAGTTAACTGGCTGGGCACAGATAAGGTTGGCTTTGAGAAAGGGAAATTCGAGTGTGGGGAGGCGCTTTGGGAAGCAAAGAGCAACATCCTTTACTGTCACTCAAACAGCGAATCCTGTTTCTTCTCTCCTGTGACATTAATTCAGGAGAACTGATAAGGTGCGCGCAACACATACTCTCTCTCTCTCTCTCTCTCGGGAAGGCCTTTTTAATTCTGAGAGAAGCAGCCCCTTTGACTGTGAGCTAGGAGGTATTTTTAACTTTGGATTTGTGAACAGTTGATAGAGGAGAGAAAGCCAAAGAGAGTCATTTTTGATCGGCTTTGTGAGAAACAGAGTTATTCTATAACATCGTTGTTTTACTAATTTGAATCTGTCCCCCTCAGCTGTTGTAGTGCTTGGCTTGAGGTAGTTAGTATTGTGTTCAGAGCTAGCATATGGTTGGCACTTAATTAATGTTAAATAGTCGGGGATGTGTTTTATTCTGGGATTATTGTGTAGAGCAGAAGTTAGTATGAAGGCATGGAGTTCAGCCTCCTAACAATTGCAGCTTTCATTGTACGATTTGTTTTTTGTGCAAAATGCAAGTTTCTAACCCTTATGGTGAAGGCAGCATGTGGGCACTGCCTTGTGAAGACACATGTGTGAGGACTATGTTATTGCTTCTGTGGTCAGCCACTGCAAATCAAACAACTTGTAATGGGTTAGCATGATCACCTCCCTGTGCTTGAAACACAATGGATTTTGGTGGAACAGTCTAACATGTTCCATTTGTGAATTGCCAAGTGTTGGTTCCCATTCCATCATTTGATGGGACAGCAACATGAAGTGGTGGCTTGCTCATGGACCCATCACAGATTTAGCATAGCAACAGAGGAAGTTGCTTCCTGCCAAGTCAGATCATTGGTCCATCTAACCCAGCTAACCTCTGCTACTTTGCTTTCCAAGGGATTTGACATGAACTGAAAGCAGAGCCCCGTCCCCAGTGCTCTGATGGACAGAGAAGAGCTCCATGATTCAGAGGCTCCTCCTGCATTTTGTTGACTGCCCTCAGGGCCGGCCCTACGGCCAGACTGGGTGGCGCAGGGCACCACGGCGCCGGCCCGCCGCGCAGCTGCGCCCATGGCAACCGCACTGTGCCTGCCCGCCGGCCGTGCAGCAGCGCCTGTGGCAGCCGCGCTGCGCCCGTCCGTCCGCCCACCGCGCTGGGAAACGGGGCGGGGGGAGGGTGCTGGAGGGATCTGTTGCTCCACGGCGCCAGGGGCGCTTAAGACGGCCCTGACTGCCCTGATCAGAGGGCAGGAGGACTTGGTGGAAGAAGGCAGCAAAGAATGTGGGGAAGGACTGTAGCTTGGTGGCAGAGCATCTGCTTCGCATGCAGAAGGTCCCAGATTCAGTCCTCAACGGCATCCCCAGATGCCTGGGATAGACTCCATGCCTGAAAGCCTGGAGAGTTGCTGCCAGATGGACCAGTGGTCTGACCCAGTATAAGGCAGCTGCCTATGTTCCTATGTGTGTGCATAGCTACAAATAGAATGGGTGCAGGGCTGTTCAGTGGAACCAGTTTTGCTCATTAGCATGCCAGTCTACAGAGGTAGAGAACTCAGGTAACGTCCATTCATGTGTAAACCAACCTATGGAATTCGTGTGTATGCATGCACATGAGTCGAGCGTAATTTCCAGGGGCAGGGTTTCGATGCCCTTTAGTTAGTTAGTGAATTTATTTATTTATTAGAAAATTTGTTAACAAAGATATCCCCCCACCAAGAATATATTATTGGAATATAATTAGGAAATATTGATTTAGAAATGTCCTGGTGGATTTATGAGCTGTCCTTTGGTATAAATTTCTTAAGGCAGCATGTGTATAAGAGCGCTTGCCTTCCTGTGACTAGCTAAATAAATATTGCGAAACCTAAGCAAGTCTATGCAAACGTTCTGAATATGTGGCACTCGTGGAGAAGGTTGGATTCTGCTGCTCCTGCTGCAAAGTTTAGACTACCTTGGCACAGAACTTCTTCTTTTTTAAAGGGCAGAGTGTAAACAGCTTCATTTCTAGGGGACTTTCCCTCATCTTTTGGGATATAGCAAGCCCTTTCAAACACGCGATATCTTTCCTGAACATTAAGCAAAGGGTGCTTCCAAACCTGTCACTATTTACAGGTGGGATTCAATCACATACTGGATAATTTAGGTTATTACTTTGGGAGGTCTTGTGTGACAAATCCCCTTCCCCAAAAAGATTGTACTATTTGTGATCAGGAAAGTGATGGGGGGATGTACTAGAAAGTGTGAGATAACAGTTGCTTTGACATAACATCTTCTAACCTGACTGCAAACAAATCAGGTTAAATGTTCAATAAACAGACTGCCAGGCAGCATGCTGAGAGTTTCACAGTGCATCTTAGTGCATTGTTGCGTGCATGTTTAAAAGGACCTTTATCCCTCGCCGATTCCTTTTTGTCCTCTGCTGCTATGCTACATAGAAAACATTAGATAGAAACATTACTGCATTCACATTAGCTTGCCATTTTCTGGCTGGCTGTTCCTCTGCCATATTTTCCGTTTAATCACTTTTAGTTACTGTAGCCTAGCTCTTGAAGTTAATAATTTATTTGTGTGATATTCCTGCATCCTTACATTGTCTTTAAAGGAAGGATGGAACTGGGACATTTCAGCAGGATGGGTAAGTTATCACTCTCCCCTTTTACCTACCTCCACTGGGCGTTTTTTTTAAAAAGGGAAGTGTCTTTTCCCATCTGAAAGGGGAGCACTTAGCTTTCTTGCTTCTATCAGTGCCCTCTAAGCCTTTAAAACTGTACCATAAGCCTATTAGAAATCAGCTTTAATTTTTCATTGGCTTAATTTCAAGTGAGATGATAAGATTTTAATGTCCTCCTTTTGCTTAAAAATTCTCTCTTTTGATGGGGAACCTTTCAGGATGGCTCCTGCTGATAGCAGGCTATTTTTTAAAGAAAAAAGTTAATCTGCATTTGCTAAGTTATCAAAGGCTCCACTGATGTCCTCATGTTAATTGAGCCTCTGGAACTTATTGATGAGGTGCCCAACTCAGTAGAACTAGATCGGTATCTTAGTCAAGTTTATTTTTTGTTTACCCAAAAGATAGTCCAAGAAGATGTTTTTAGGGCATGAACCGGAATTATATATTTTTTTTATTAAAAAAAAAGGAGAAGGGAGATTTAAAAAAAAATAGAATATACCATATCTTCTCAAATAAATGGAGAAAAATGGGAGTGGGATGAAGGTGGAAGTGTTATACTTTATAAGTCTACTTATACCTTAACATATAAGGCACCTGTGGTCCTGCAGTTGTTTCCAGACTCCAGTTCTTATCAGTCCCAGCCAGCTTGAGCTGTGATGGTGAGCACCACAGCCCAACAACATCTGGAGGGCCACAGGTGTCCCAACCCTGCTTTAGCCATAGAGCACAGCCCTTCCCCATGCTTAAGTCCCTCCAGATGTTCTGGATTGGAGACCATCAGCCCCAGCTGACACAACCTTCCTTCCCTATTGGGGAAGGCTGGTACTACAAACCGGTAAGCAAGGGATGGAAGATCAGAGTTCCCGGTTCAAATCTCACCTCTGCCATGAACTCATTTGGCCAGTAACATATTCAGAAGTGCCGGGTACCTTCACGAGGCTCACAGCCATGCCCCTTGCAAGGTGATGCAACTTTCTAAGGTCACAGTAACCTTAGAATTATACAGGAATAATAATAATTAGGGATGCTTGCAACAAGAAATGCAGATCTGGCCTTTCAGCTAGATCTACTCTTTTCTGTGCATAAATGGGCAAATGATTTGGAGTGCTCCAATATCTTCTATCAGAGTGGCTTAAGTTGTGTTTTTCCTTGAAGTTCCATGGTACGTAGCAGAACTTGCACATTGTTCTCCTGAAATGGAAGCACCTTGTGTTTTCGTTGTTGCTAAATGCTCAGCTTTGAAGCATACAGCAGCTAAAAAGATCCTCTTTCATACTGATTGGGTGGCTGTAGGCTACTGGAGACAGGGACCGTGCTGCAGAAATAGTAATGGGTCTTCAATCCCGCACAACCCCAGACTGTTACACCACTGATGAAAATAATATGTGAGTGTGTTTGGCGTCTACACTGACTGGCAGTGGTTCTACAAGAGATGTCTGGGGTTGCACCAAAGACCTTTTGCAGGTAAAGCAAATGATCAGCCACTGAGCTACACAGTCACAATCAGACTCAATGCAGGCAGATAGACACAGTGTGGTGTAGTGGTTAAGAGGGGTAGACTTGTAATCTGGTGAACCGGGTCTCCGCTCCTCCACATGCAGCTGCTGGGTGACCTTGTGCTAGTCACACTTCTTTGAAGTCTCTCAGCCCCATTCACCTCACAGAGTGTTTGTTGTGGGGGAGGAAGGGAAAGGAGAACGTTAGCCGCTTTGAGACTCCTTCGGGTAGTGATAAAACGGAATATCAAATCCAAACGCCGCTTCTTCTTCTTCTTCTTCTTCTTCTTCTTCTTCTTCTTCTTCTTCTTCTTCTTCTTCTACAACACGCATGGCAGAAAAAGCTAGGAACCTAGAAAAGGTACATCATCCATGTAACCAGCCGCCAGACAATGATCTTCTAAGAAGACAGAAGGCAGAGCACAGCATGCAGTACATTAGAGGGCACACAAACCTGCTCCACCTTATGGGGAAGACACCAATGGCTTGAGATAGTTGCACCAAAGCACCACTAACAAAGGGGTGTGTGGGCCTTTCTCCTGAATCTCACCCAAAGCACATAGAGCAAGCAAGGGCCCAGGCTAGCATTTCATACACTCACACAGGGCTGCCAACAATAAACCACCCTGTAAGAAGCCCCCCCCCCATGCTTCTATTTTGTGCATGGCTCCTAATTGGACAGAGGCCAGAACTGTGAGGCAAACACAGGCGGACTCCTCTGTCATCTGCTCTCGTGTCTGCTTCACAGGTGATCTAATGATCCAACAGCACCCAGTGCTGAGATGTGGCAGAATTAAGCTTCCGCTGCCACCAAACAAGAGCTGATGACATGGAAGTCCAGTGGCTTGTTCTGATAAAACAGCAGGCCCCCTCCTCTGTGGGTAGGTTCTTTGGGGCCCTTTAATTATTTTCCCGCACCACCCTAATGTGCCCCAGCACTCAGTTCAGGAATGACAGCCTCAGTATGCGTCCACTCCCATCTGTTCCTCCTGGGCAGCTGAGATGGAGCTAATCAGATGCGATTCCTTCAAACGGCCCTGTTGAGTTCCCCTTTATCCAGCCCAGAATGGATGCAGTGGCATGCTAGGTACACATACAACCGAGCGTGCCTCTGTAATTGCTAATGAGTAGATTAAGGTACAAGCGGTTAGGCACTAAGAGGACAGTGTGACGGTAGAGGTAAAACAGCAGAGTCATTGGGAAGGACAAACAGATCACCAGGCACCAGATTATAAAATATAAGTAAGCCCCTGTGCCATCCTGCATTGGCATCTCTGCAGAATAATCTCTTCTAGGCACTTAGGAAACTGCCTTATGCTGAGTTAGATCACCCATCTAGCTCAGCGCTTCCACACTAGCTGGCAGTGGGGGTGCGGGCTACTCCGGGTGTCATCCCAGAGGGGGGTGACAAAATCTCCCCTGGGCAGATTGCGTGCAGCGCCGCAACCGGCCCCAAGGGGGGGGAAGGTTGTCTACCCCTGCATGCAAAACAAATGTTCTACCACTGAGCTTATAGTCTTTTCCCAGTAGCAGTGGTACGCTCATTGTTCTGTTGGGCTGGTTCCTGGCTCTGGTCCTGGCTCTGGTTCTGTAGGTCCAGGTGCTGTGGCATCTGGTTCAGTGAGTTCCTGCCTCAAGTTCACTCTGATCACCAACATCTGTCTCAGAGGACCCAGTCCAGCTCCTTAAGAAGAGCATGCTGGAACTCAGAAGCATTACTGGAATCATAGAATTGTAGAGTGGGAAGGGTCATCGAGTCCAACCCCCTACAAAGCATGAATCACTACTAAAGAATCCCTGACCGTTGGCCACCCAACCTCTGCTTTAAAAACTCCCATGAAGGAGACTCAACCACCTTCCAAAGTGCTTCATTCCACTGTTCAACAGCTCTTACATCAGAAAATTCTTCTGCGTGTTTAGTCAGAATCTCCTTTCTTGTGATTTGACTCCATTGGTTTGAGTCCTACCATCTGAAGCAGCAGAAAACAAGCTTGCTCCATCTTCTGTGTGACTGCCCTTCAGATATTTAAAGATGGCTTTCCTATCACCTCTCAGTCTCATCTTTCCCAGGCAAAACATACCCAACTCTCTCAACTGTTCCTAATAAGGCTTGGTTTCCAGAGCCTTGACCATCTTGGGCACCCTCCTCTGTACACATTCCAGTTCATCAATATCCTTCTTACTACCTTTGACAATGGAGGTAGAGCTTAGCCATCATGACTAGTAGCCACTGGCAATGTTCTCCATGAATTTATCCAGTCCTCTTTTAAAGCTACCCAAATTAGTGGCCATCATTGGCTCCTGCGGGAGCAATTTCCATAGTTTAGCTCTGCAATATGAAGAAGCCCTTTTAAAAATTTACCCTGAATCTTCCAACGTTCGGCTCCACTGGAGGCCCACCAGATCTAGTAGTACAAGAGGAGGAGAAGAACTTTTCTTCTCTCCATTTTACTCTCTGTTGTTCCCGACTCAGTGTCCTAGCCGCTGCTGGGTTTTCGGGGTCACAGCAGACCAAAGGATTGCCTTCCCTTTTGTCTGGGTGCTGGTCTGGCTGAGCTAGGGAGCTCCCAGGTGCCTTAAAATCTCCTTGATACCCAGCAGTTTTGACAGGCTCACATGGCCTGCAGTGAATCAGACCTAATCTCTCTCTGCACTCCAGGAACTGCTATCCAAATGTCAGAGACAAGTGGCTGTTATGACTTCGTGCCATGCTGAGAAGACAGAGGAGAGTAGCAGGGTGTTTAGCGTCAGATCCACCATGTCTATTGAAGTCCTGTCAAAACTAATTTCTGTGGAACCTACTTTGAGATGGTGATTAAAGTGTGGGTTTTTTTTAATGGTGACGAGAGAGAGAGAGAGATCCAATAATAAAATAATTACAGTGCATACATTGATCTATCCATCTCCTCATAGATCCTTCTCTCCTTTCCCCCACTTCGAAACAAGAGGAAAGGAAGCTACATCCTGTAATTTCTCCAGGTCTTACATCCCTGAGAAAATAATTAGATTCAGTTCAGTAGCAACAACCCCCCCCCCAAGACTCTGCCACAGTCAAGGGGATAGGAGGAGGGGAGCCAGGCCGAAGCCTCCAGCTCTCATTTATTCCAATCCACCTTCTTCCTTCTTTCGTTTCTTCCTGCATTTGGAGAAGTGTAGTTGTATTGTCTAGAGGCATGAACAACCGGTTTCATCAGGAGCAGGAGCTGCAGTTCAGCCAAGTTGGATGGAAACACAGCAAGGGCCGCAGCCAGGGGGGAGTTCCCTTTCTCCTCGGCAAGAGAAATTCTGTGCCAGTGGCAGAGTACAAAAATGTTTACATCCTTTGTGGTGATTATTACCTTTATCAATTTGTATTATGCTGATCAATTATACCATCATTATACCAAAATAGGCGTCTGCGTAGCTTACAAAATGTAAAAAAACCCACAAAAAATACATGACATTACTAAAATACACTATAATTAAAATACACCCTAAAACAATCCCATTGCACATAGGACCAGGACTCCCCCCCCCCAGTTCTGGCACCTCTCAGGTGGGCGCCATTGCCATTATAAGAGAACAAGGGTGGTGTTCATGGTGAGTTCTGGCACCTCTTTTTCTAGAAAAACATAGCGCTGCACAGGACTCACAGTTTCTCTCTTGGGACTTGTTGGCTTGTGTGAGTTGAGACTATGGTGGTCCCAGGAAGAGATCCAGGATCTTTCCAAACACAAGGGTGAAAATGCCATGCTTTATTTGCTTGATTCCCCGCCCCCGCCCCCGCCCCCGGGGAATCTCCATGATGCCATCAAATCATTGTCCTCTTTCATTTTCCCATGAACCTTCTCTCTCTTTTAGACCATAGAAAATCTAACATTTTTTAAGAAAGAATGGGGGTGTTTGCTACAGCTGTAGATTGCCTTAGTGCTGCCCTTCCTTGTTTTCTAAGAGGCACACTTCTGACATGTTTGTTGTGGAATAAGGCAGGTGAAAATACGGCCCCTGTATACCTTCCTGGTTGGTGTCATTTTATCAGCATTTTTGTTTTTTCTCTATCCATCTATCCAACCAACTGTCTTTTAATGAGCACCATAACTGTTCTTTGCCTACATTTTAAAAAGAAGATATTAAATTTTCGTTTGAAAGCACTTAAAGGAAAGAGTGTTGTAGAGCTAATTAAAAATTGATCTAATGTAACAGAGCAAAATGCCCCACTGCATTTTCTGTTGCTGTCATTTCTTTGTTTCAGATTTCAGGTAAAACAGTTTGTTTAAAATAAATATGTGTGTATATGAGGGGGGGAGGGAGGGAGATGTAATTGTCATGTCAAATAGATACAACTGAGTTCTGCCTTTATCATATTACAAGTAAACATGGATAGTTGTGCAATTGAAAAGCTTCTAATAAGGGCCACTCCATGTATTTGTTATCTATCTCTCTTTGCTAACCTTTGGAATCTAAACATGCTTAAAAGCTGTGATCCTGCTCTCATCTGTTAGATGTGATTATGGCTTCCCTTCCACCACCTCTGCGTTGTGCTAAGTCAGTATCCCCATCAGGAATCATCTTGCCTTTATTTAGTCCTGGGAAGATACTGCCTCATTAGTCTTCAGCTAGAGGTGACTTCTGTGCCGCGGGAAACAGAGATGCATTTTAATGTTCCTGCCTTTTTAAAAGGAAGGAGCTGGTGTCATTCTCTGAAAAACTCAAGACAAGAAGTAATGTTCCTTAATTGTCTCCATTTATAAATAGCCCGGTTTACAATGAAAGAATTCTAGTCCAAATATTGCTGTCAAAATGGAGGCAGCAACGTGACAACTCTTCCCTTAATCTCCATTTGCACTTAATTCCAGGAGTCGGGGCTGGCAGTATTTAAAATGGTGGGAGGCAATCCATCATTAGGCTATACATTCTAATTGCGCAAGTAGGTCCGTGGTGGATTAAGCCACTTGTCTTGGTGGACACACACACACACCAGTCATTTATTGCCTGTTGGGTTTTTATGGCTGCTGCCAAACAGCTTCTCCCAAGGGATCAGGACCCCTAAGACAACTGAAATGTTGCAAGCATGGTTAGCAAAAGTCTCCCAATTCATATTGTTGCACACACACCCCAATCTCCAAGTGGCAGGAAACTCTAGAGGTTATAGCGCTTTGCCCAGAGTTTGGTTTCCTTAGAATGAAGGTCAATGCTGTATGTGGTGTCTTTAGGATATATGGTTTTATTTACACATACTGTATATACAACCTGAGTATAGCTTGGAGGGCCTCAGTCACAGCATTAACACTCAATGGATCTTGCCTCTCCACTGAATTCCCAGGGAGTTCTCCAAGCCGTATCTATGGGTCTTGCACAGAACAAGACCAGTTTCTGTGTCTCTAGCTTGCAGCATCTCCTGGCCTATTGTTCTCCATCTTGGTGATCTGGCAACCAGCCAGGTGAGGTGGGGAAAGTCCCACCCATTTGTCTCTATGGCAACAAACGGACTTTTCCACCTGGCCCAGTAGAGCAATTCTGATAATTCTGTTATTGTTACTTATTTTTTTCTTTCCTGTTTTATTTTACTCACCTTTTATTTATTTTTAGGTTTGTGTTTGAATCGAAAGGGAATTGAGTTATGGTGCCTTGTTTCCTTATAGTGTACATTTATATCAGTAATAATTTCCAGGGGGAGTAGCTGTGTTGTGCTAATACAGCCAAAAGAAAGAGAGTTTGGTTGCACCTTAAAGACTAATCATTTTATTGGGGCAGTAAGCTTTAAAGAATCAATGTCCACTTCATCAGGTGCTCATCAGTAATATGTCAGTAATGTAGTCAGTCCATGATATAATGCAATATAAAGCTGTGCTCTTCTTTACTTACAACATGCTTCTGAACCTCATGTTAAGATGCCTCTGGCCTTGGTACAACATCCCTTCTGAAATGTGTAATTATTCCTGAACTTGAATAGAGGTGGGTAGAGGGATGAGTCCTGCTATGTTCCTTTAGTGCACTATTCACAGATATTTTTGAAAACTGCCCTGTGCATATGCTCAACAGTGATCGTTCTGTCAGCTTTAATAATCCTCCAAGCAGGATGTCCGAGCGGGTGGCAAGTCCACCAACATGGCATGTTCCTCATTGCAGCCTAATGAAGCCATCAAAAAGCAGGAAATGAGACGAGATGGGGCTTATCCATGGCAGCACACATAATCCAACCTCTGGCTGAGTTCAGGTATTTTGGAGTCGTCGCCCGCGCTTATCCTTTTATCCGGGAGAAACATGCGCTTGGCTGATAAAGAACTTCCGGATGGTGTAGGGATTGCTGGCTTAAATGAAGTCTGTATCAGATCTCAAGGCACACTGAGGCAGCAAACTCCCGAGCTCTCGGTCTGATGCTCATGTGCTTTAACAGGACCTGCGCAGCATGTGACCTGCAGAGCCAAATGCAGCCCCCGCCTCATGGCATGCAGTGTGTGGCCTGTCAGTGCAATGACAACCCTTCTGGTTTTGCAGGGCCAGGCAGACATTAAGAACCGGATGTTGATAAGCACCTGACTGGGTTGCCATACATAGCTGGTGGGCTGCATTCTGCATTGCGGATACGGAACTAAAATATGCAGAAGGCAGTGGAGGAGAGGTTTTGCAAAATATTGTTGTTGTTGTTGTTTAGTCGTGTCCGACTCTTCGTGACCCCATGGACCATAGCACGCCAGGCACTCCTGTCTTCCACTGCCTCCCGCAGTTCGGTCAAACTCATGTCCGTAGCCTCGAGAACACTGTCCAACCATCTCGTCCTCTGTCGTCCCCTTCTCCTAGTGCCCTCAATCTTTCCCAACATCAGGGTCTTTTCCAAGGATTCTTCTCTTCTCATGAGGTGGCCAAAGTATTGGAGCCTCAGCTTCACGATCTGTCCTTCCAGGGAGCACTCAGGGCTGATTTCCTTAAGAATGGATAGGTTTGATCTTCTAGCAGTCCATGGGACTCTCAAGAGTCTCCTCCAGCACCATAATTCAAAAGCATCAATTCTTCGGCGATCAGCCTTCTTTATGGTCCAGCTCTCACTTCCATACATCACTACTGGGAAAACCATAGCTTTAACTATACGGACCTTTGTCGGCAAGGTGATGTCTCTGCTTTTTAAGATGCTGTCTAGGTTTGTCATTGCTTTTCTCCCAAGAAGCAGGCGTCTTTTAATTTCGTGACTGCTGTCACCATCTGCAGTGATCAAGGAGCCCAAGAAAGTAAAATCTCTCACTGCCTCCATTTCTTCCCCTTCTATTTGCCAGGAGGTGATGGGACCAGTGGCCATGATCTTGGTTTTTTTGATGTTGAGCTTCAGACCATATTTTGCGCTCTCCTCTTTCACCCTCATTAAAAGGTTCTTTAATTCCTCCTCACTTTCTGCCATCAAGGTTGTGTCATCTGCATATCTGAGGTTGTTGATATTTCTTCCGGCAATCTTAATTCCTGCTTGGGATTCATCTAGTCCAGCCTTTCGCATGATGAATTCTGCATATAAGTTAAATAAGCAGGGAGACAATATACAACCTTGTCGTACTCCTTTCCCAATTTTGAACCAATCGGTTGTTCCATATCCAGTTCTAACTGTAGCTTCTTGTCCCACATAGAGATTTCTCAGGAGACAGATGAGGTGATCAGGCACTCCCATTTCTTTAAGAACTTGCCATAGTTTGCTGTGGTCGACACAGTCAAAGGCTTTGCAAAATATATGATTGTTTATTCCCTTGCACAATATACATCTCCCAACCCTTTTTCTTCCTTTTCTTTCCCATGCCTTTAGCCACATGGAATGCACTAAGTGGTGGTTAGTGTTCATTAAAACTGTAGACTCAGAGCATAAACTTGCTACTTCTTCAAAGCAGAACAGCTGGCTGCATGGGTGAATCATAGAATCATAGAGTTGGAAGAGACCACAAGGGCCAGCCAGTCCAACCCCCTGCCAAGCAGGAAACACCATCAAAGCATTCCTGACAGATGGCTGTCAAGCCTCTGCTTAAAGACCTCCAAAGAAGGAGACTCCACCACTCTCCCTGGCAGCAAATTCCACAGTCGAAGAGCTCTTACTGTCAGGAAGTTCTTCCTAATGTTTAGGTGGAATCTTCTTTCTTGTAGTTTGAATCCATTGCTCCGTGTCCGCTTCTCTGGAGCAGCAGAAAACAACCTTTCTCCCTCCTCTATATGGCATCCTTTAAAATATTTGAACATGGCTATCATATCCCCCCCTTTCCCCCCTTAACCTTCTCTTCTCCAGGGTGCCTGGAACAGTGGCCATGCCGTGCACCGGGGGGGGGGGGATCCGCCGTGCAGTGGCGGCACAATCCTCCGCACGTGGCTGCAGCTGCGGTGATCCTCCATGCACAGCTGCAGCAGTGGCAGTGCGATCCTCTGCGTGCGACTGTGGTGGTATGATTCGCACCAGCACCTCGCACCGTCGTGCCCTGGGGTGGTGGGCCTAGCCGCCCGCGGTGTGCCTTTTTGTCACCCCCCTCAGAGATGGCACCTGGGGCAAACCGCCCCCACCACACACACCTTCCTAAGCCCCTGAGAACAGCATTCCCAAACTACAGGCTGCTTTTCTTTCCAAATCTACCTTGCCAATGTCAAGGTACCAGTGCATCTATCAAGAAAGTGTTGTGGTGTTTTTGGTCATGTTGAAACCCAACCGTGTGAAAAATGTTGTTTCTTCCATGCTGGTTCGGGCAAGGTCAAGCCCACGGACATTCACACGTAGCAGGCTCAGCGATTAAACTGCAGGCGTAATTCAGCGGGCAGCAGCCCCATGATGCAGTTCAGAGAGTACCAAGGGCCCTGTACTTGCACAGTCTGAAAGACCAAAACCCTGCCACGCATCACAACTGTGATTAAAAGCTATTCCACAAAACAAACTTTATGGAGTTGAATTAGTTCAGATCTATACCCTCTACCATTCCTCAGATGAAAATAGGGACATTTTATTCTACATCAGTATCACTGCTTAAGCATTTCCTCCTCGTCAAGTAAAAAAGTTATTAGAGGAAACTCACAGAACGGCAGTATTTTAAGCACAGAAATCTTTGAATGTACAGTACGTATTGCCTGGGGAGGAAAGAAAACCCCCAAATCAATAAATACAGTGCTACCTCAATTTAAGTACACAGTTGGTTCCAGAAGTCTGTACTTAACCTGAAGCGTACTTAACCTGAAGCGAACTTTCCCATTGAAAGTAATGGAAAGTGGATTAATCCATTCCAGACGGGTCCGCGGAGTACTTAAACTGAAAGTACTCAAACCGAAGCGTACTTAAACCGAGGTATGACTGTACAACTAACTTATAGGTGTGTGGGTGTGAAAACTATGCAATATCATCATGCGTTTACAAGTAGTATTTCGGAAGCATGATAGCCTTGAACAGCTATTATTGTTGCAATTGTGCAGATGTGCCCTATGGGGTATTCTAATGTCTATTTTGGGGTCCAGGGACATACAACTGTTTGATTTGGGGGATACATAAACTTCCTTTTTTACTGTTTCAAACTTCTAAACAAATTGTGAATGTGCAACACCCTGGAGCTGTGGTGAATCCTGGGTGGCTCAGCTGCACAGACACCCCCCACCCCAGGCACCCCCTCCTGCACCTGCCCTGGGACTCCCCTTCACTCAAATGCAAAAAATGGGGAGACTCATCAGATTTCAGAAGGTGCCACCAATTCAACTCATGGGAGAGATCGATGCCTTTTTCCTGTCCACGTGAGAATCCCCCTCTTTTGCATCTGTTAAAGCCACAGGCACCCTTGCTCCATCTCCAATCTGATCAGGTTATATGATTCTCAGGAGTACTCCCATTAATTTGAGTAAAATAAAGTCTTGCCCTCGTGAGTCTTACACAGATGAATGACAGGTCCTTAGAGACCCCCCCGTGGGCTTGCAGGATTGGGCCCTGGTTTATTTTAATTCATTTGTTGACAAGTGAAAGAGCAGGAGCCCTTATTTAAATGTCACTAATTAGAATACTGGAGGACAGAGCCTTTAAATCACCTACTAAGAGTCTCTGCACACACAGAGTGCACTTTGGTAGATTTGAACGTTATAATAAATGCCAAACTATTGTCCTGGGAGCCATTTGGTGCCTAGATTTGCATCTCTGCACGTTTGCAGAGCATACAAATTTATGCGAATAAAGAGAGAGTCCAGGGTGGGATCTGCCCGCTATGCTAAGTGCTCTGCAGAGCAGGGACATAACCTGTGTCCTAACAATCAGAGAACATTTATTTTTCCATTTCATCCATGTATGAAGGGCGGTATACAGTTTAAGCACCAAAATCACAGATTTAAGCTCCTCACCACAGATGAGCATGCAAACTACAACAATTCCCACTTACTTTTCTGTCTCCATTGCAATTCTTTTGACATTCCTACCTGGAGGCTTATTTCCTGAAAGCCCACACTGAAGCTGCAAATTCAGGGGAAGGGTCGCTGCCTTCCTCCACACCCATACCCACCCCTCACCCTCTTATAGCTTCTGACATACGTCTCCCAAAGTGCATGAAGCAGCCTGGGTGCCAAGACAAAGGGTGCCACCATCACAGCGGCCACGCCCATCACCCTATTAGACGCCACTCTGTATGACTTGACTTAAATAATATCAAGTGTTTTATTATTTTGCCAGTTTTATTGTGAATTTAAAATGTAATGCTAGCCTTAAAATGAATTGCTATATTTTGTTTCAAAATTAACTGGTATGAAACAACTTATTGCAATGATGTCCTTCTGCTGGTATTATTATTATGCCTGTTATGAAGTGGCTTTTTTCTGGGGGTACGCAGGGGGATGCATACCCTTAAACATTTTGTGAATCTAAGTTTGGCCTCATTGAGGGGCAGTATTTCAATATGAGTAGGAAAATGAGAGTACCCCTAAACATATTTTTTTAAGGGAAAAAAGCACTGCTGTTATGTATTCAGTAGTCTGTGTTTGTCTAAGCTTGAGTCGGGACTAAGGATTCTGAGCCCCTGTGTTCTGTTTCAATACATGATATCCAATCACAGAACATTTCAGGATTTGGACCTCTTAATCCTTGGCCCTTAAATTCTGAGTCATGATTTGCAGCTGGGAAGTTTAGACAGCCAATCACGTTGGGAGTGGGAGTGGCCCCAGCCTTCAGAACTGTATATAAGCAGTTGGCCAGTTGTTTTGCCTCTTGGGAACCCGCCTACACTTCAATGCCTTCACACCAAGGCTCCAGGCAGTTAACAACAATTAAGGCACAATATGAAAAACGTTTAAAACAACTTGCAGTCACAAAAAGACATCAGTTGTGAAGCATTTTGGATTTGCATCTCTACTCTTCTCCAGGCATCCATTGCGACAGCGTCTGCCCAGAAGGGCGATGGGGACCCAACTGCTCCATCACTTGCAACTGTGAAAACGGGGGGTCCTGCTCCCCAGAGGATGGGACCTGCGAGTGTGCACCAGGCTACCGAGGACCCCTGTGCCAAAGAAGTAAGTTCTCCCCCCAACCCATGGGCGTACCCAGGATCAAAACTAGGGGGGGGCAAGGGGAGGGGCCAAGGCACGGAAGGGGAGGGGCCACAAAGTGGGCGGGGAAAGTGCAGTCAGAGGCGCCGGGCTGATGGGCAGAGGCGGAGCACAGCCCGACAGAGCGCACCGTGGCGCGACCTCCCTCCAGCTGGGAGATTGAGAGAGAGATTGAGAGAGAGAGAGAAAGAGAGATCTGGAACCGCGCAGACGCCCCTCTCTCCTTGCGACCCTGTTCTCAGCAACTGCCGGCCCCTGCACGGTTTTGCATGCGGGCAGATGACGGAGCCAAGCTCCTCCCGCTGCCTCGCGATGGCCCAATCGAAAAGACCCTGGCCAAAGGCGGGCACCTTTGTCACAGAGAGGAAAGCTGGGGAGGCGCCGGCAATAGTGCAGCCGCCGCTGCGCCAGGAAAGGGGGCAGCAAGGCAGGAGTTCGCCAGGGCAGGAAGGCCCCCCTGCCGCGCTCCCTGGTTCCCCGCCATGCATGGCTTTGCCTGAGGGCGTGACGGGGAGCGGGAGTGAGAGCGCGGCGCGACGGGCGGGAACGGCGAACTCACGCTCCGCTGGGCTGTGCCCCTCCCTAGAAGCAGAGCTGGTGGGCGGAGACAGAGCCCAGCCCAGCCCAGCGGAGCGCAAGTTTGGCGTTCCCGCCCGCCGCACCGCGCTCTCTGGTTCCCCGCCGCGCTTGGCCTAGCCTGAGGGCGCGACGGGGAGCTGGAGGGAGGGCGCAGCGAGACGGGCGGGAATGGCGAACTCGCGCTCCGCCGGGCTGTGCTCCGCCTCTGCCCACCAGCCCTGCTTCTAGGGAGGGGCAGCCTGCGGCCCCCACTTGCCCCGCGGTGGGTACGCCCTTGTGGGGGGGGCAGCTGGCTTCTAGAGTAGGGCAGCTGCCCTAACTTGCCCCATGGTGGGTACGCCCTTGCCCCAACCTACGTACTTTCCTCTCTGGATCCCATTGGCCAAATACCCGCCTCATCCCATCCCTAATTCCTCCTCAGCCATTACGTGGGGAGGGGACCACAGGGAAGAAGGTGGCCATAGGAGCCAACTCCTAGGGGCTGAGGGGTCTTTGACACCCCAATAAAACATTTGAGGGGGCCGGGGGGGGCAAAGTTGATGGGCATTGCCATCCAAAGGTGTCGGTACACCGATTATTCAGGGCAGGGCTTATCCCCCCAAAAAACCAATATTTTATTTAAGTTAGCCCCTCTCCCTGCAAAAAAGGCCTGAATGAGGGATTCACAACAGAGGTTGTGGAACTGAGCTTGACCCAGTAATCGCATCCTCAGGTTTGCAGTTTGTATGGCAGGAATACCCAAACACAATTACTGAGTCTACCCTGGAACTGTGCAGTCAAACTCAAGAGTGGCTCTTTACAGAACCAGTGTCTTTAACTCTGCAAATAACTTTTGCACACACACAAAATTCCCAATTCACTTCTCGTTCCCCAGCCCCAAATTTCGCAGGTCACCCTTGACACAGGAACAAGCTCCTTTTCTCCCAAATAACTTGCAGCTGCTGTTTTTCTTTTTTATTTAAAGCCATTAATGGCACTGACCTGGGCCAGGGCTGCCACCCACGGCCTTTGTGCATTTCAATTACAAACCCCTCATTCCCTGTGAGTTCACGGCATTTCTCTCTCTGGCTGTCAAACTGCTCTCTAGACCCGCAAAAGAGGCCCTCAGAGAGTCAGGGAACCAGGGGGGGGGGGATTTCTTCCTCTCTGTTTTTGCAAACTTTATATCCCCAGGGTTTAGAATGTGACAAGAGGAAATTGAAACTTTTCCAGAGAGGGGAGAGAAATAACAGGTTAGCTCTATCAGTCGGTGGTGCACAGGCCAGGAGGGCATCTGAGTGCCTTCATCTTATCCATGTAATCAGGCTGTATAGCCCAAGGTGGTCTGCTTGGAGCTGTGGCAAGAAGAGAACTTGGCTTCCTTTCTCCATTATCGGCAGCCTCATTATGCCAGGAGTCACACCTGCCCCCTAAGTATCCCTCATTATCAGATCCATCCCTGAACTGAACTTGGATATTTCAAGTTGCTGCTTCTCCTCACTAGGCCGGACAGGTATTCCTTTCTTTGCTTCTGATAGTTCATTTGTGTTTTGAATATAGGGATGGAGGAGAAATTTGTTTCTGTTTCCCAATAATAATAATAATAATAATAATAATAATAATAATAAATAATAATAATATAAAGCCCTATACCCGCAGGTCTCAGGATGGTTCACAGAATAAAACCAGAATATAAAAACCACAAAATACATAATCAGAATAAAAACAACAAGAACCTAATACCCACACACATTTTAAAAGGGCATAGGATTTAAATGCAAACCCCCTCCTAATTTGTGCTTTCCAAAACAATACACAAACTGAAACACAGCCATCCTTCGGAATCCAGATCTTGCATTGCAGTTCTCCAGCCAAATAATGGGTGCGAAAATATATAGGCTTAGGAAGGTGTGCATTAAAAAGATATATTCATGAAAACAACGTATAAAAATGCATTCAATTAAGAAAAAAATGTAGTCGGGTGGTTAAACTGTATGGTGCTTTCTTCGTAAACTGCATGCATTGTTGCAAATAACTGTAGTAACGATGAGGACTAGTGTATTGTTTCTGCCTTCTTTACAGTTGTAGTACAGCTTTTGTTATTTATTTTAGTTTGTCCACCTGGTTTCTACGGACATCAATGCAGCCAGCCATGTCCCCAGTGCATTCACAGCACTGTCCCCTGTCATCACGTTACAGGACATTGTGACTGCCTCCCAGGATTTTTTGGGCCACTCTGCAATCAAGGTATGAAGACTCTTGGTGGTCCTTGCTGGTTGCATTTATTTATGAGCAATTGATAGAAGCCAGTGGAAAGGTTTCTGGGCAAAGCTCGCCTTTTTGTTGTATTATTATTATTATTATTATTATTATTATTATTATTATTATTAGCCTTTGAGGTTCTAGATAGCAGCAGGGGAAATAAAACCTGTTTTCCTTTGTAGGCAGAAATGCAAATAAGCACTTAGTCTCCCCTTTGTAAATAAGCTGTATGCTAACATGCTTAAGTAAGGCAATTCCTTCGTTTTGGACAGAATTGCAAATAAAATGTGGCAGATGTTGCAAATGCAGCCGGATATTCAAGGACGTGGTTAAACCACAGAGCCTAGAGCTTGCCGATCAGAAGGTCGGCAGTTCAAGCTCCCGTTGCTCGGTCCCTGCTCCTGCCCACCTAGCAGTTTGAAAGCATGCAGTGGAAGTAGATAAATAGGTACTGCTCTGGCGGGAAGGTAAACGGCGTTTCCATGCGCTGCTCTGGCTCTCCAAAAGTGGCTTAGTCATGCTTACCACATGACCCGGAAGCTGTACGCCAGCTCCCTCGGCCAGTGAAGCGAGTTGAGTGCCGCAACCCCAGAGTCATCCGCAACTGGACCTAACAGTCAGGGGTCCCTTTACCTTTACTCAAGGCTCACATCTCTTTACTGTCAGACCTAGAGCATCTCAGGCACACAATGGCACTTGTAAGTTGTGCTGTTAATTAAATGTAAAAGGTACTTGTCAGTTAGTACAGACTGCACACAGAAGCAAGTACATATTGTCAGCAAGAACTTTTCAAAATGAAATTCTGAAATCTGCTTGTTTGGGTTGGCCCATAGCTGAGGGATGAGCATCGTGGATGAGCTCTTGCTGTCCATACTGAAATTCCCAGGTTTTAACCCAGGCTAGGAAAGACCTCAGGGGTGGGGCTGGCGGTGGGGTGGGGCAGTGCTCCTTGGAAGAGTCAACACTGGACAAGATGGACCAAGGGCCTTTCTCAGCAAAAACACAACTTCATGTGGTCATATATTTAAGGGCTGGGGCCGTAGCTTAGTGGTAGAACACCTGTATTTGCAATGTAAAATGCCCTAGGTTCAGTCCCCAGCATGGAAAAGACTGCTGCCCGAAACCCTGGAGAATGGCTGCCAGCCAGTGCGGACCGGCACTGTTGGGCTACAAGTCCTGCCATTGTTGTCGATTATGCTGCTATAAATGTTAGATTGTAGATTGTACAGCTGACTATTGCTTCGCTGCAGTTTATAAAGACATATATTTTGCCCTTTACTCATCGGTCTACATGTTGCCTCTTTTGGATTAGGTTTGAAGTCTGCAACACAGGGGTTCATTTATTTGGTGCTATAAATGTTAGGGCATGGGTAGGGAAACTAAGGCCCAGGGGCCAGATCCGGCCCAATCGCCTTCTAAATCTGCCCAGCGGACGGTCCGGGAATCAGTGTGTTTTTACATGAGTAGAATGTGTCCTTTTATTTAAAATGCATCTCTGGGTTATTTGTGGGGCCTGCCTGGTGTTTTATATGAGTAGAATTTCTGCTTTTGTTTAAAATGCATCTCTGGGTTATTTGTGGGGCATAGGAATTTGTTCATTCCCCCCAAAAAAATATATATATAGTCCGGCCCCCCACAAAGTCTGAGGGACAGTGGACCAGCCCCCTGCTGGAAAAGTTTGCTGACCCTTATGTTAGGGCTTATTGATATATTGTCCAAAACTGGTTTGAAGTTCATATCGTAATATCGGTTTCATAATTTCTGACCTGGCAATATATTGTGAATATGTGTGTGTCTGTGTGTTATACAGAAATAACAATGTGGGGAAAATTGTGAAGCCAGCCGATGCTTCTCTGTTAACTCTGCTGGCTCAGCTCTCACCTGCCTCCTGCAGGGAGCATTAAATCACAAGAGCAGGCGCTGCCAAAAGTCAGGGTGCGGGGCAAATAATGAAGCCAGCCAGTGCCTCAACATAGTTCCATTGTTATTTCAGACATCATGATATGGTTGTCGAAGGTTTCGGAAGCCAAACAGTCTTCCGGAACGGATTACATTTGACAACCGAGGTTCCACTGTATATCGCAATGTTTAGCTGCAGATATATCACAATGTTGAAAACCAGATATCGCCCAGCCCCAGTAAATGTATATTTCGTATTTGAGTGTAATCTTCAATGTTTTATTTTAATATTTTGTAATGATTCCTTTGATGTTTTCGGTTAGGCTGAAAATTGCTGTGGAATTTTTTTTATTCTCAAAATGTGAAGTGGAATGGAAAATGGGAGACCAAGGCCACCCTGGACCACAATTCCCATCAGCCCTCAGGCAGCATGGTGGCTGAAGGGAGTTGTAGCCTAAAACATCTGAAGGACACCAGGTTGGGGAAGGCTGTTGTGTAGATTTAACAGATAATATGCTGCATGGCATTTGCCTGTTCGGTCGTCATCTTTTGTTTCTTTGGGGATTTTTAAAAGGAAAAAATAGAACTCACTCTTTTTTTAATGCCATGCTTTCCCACAAGGTACAAATTAAAGGCAGTGCTTAGGCAAAAATAATTAAACATAGATTAAGTAGAAACATGTTTTCTTTTCTCCTTGCCACTTTCACCACCAAGATGTAGACCAATTAATATGAGAGCAAGCACTTTACTTTCCCCTTTTCGTTGAATGTGTCTGTCTCAATGCAAAAATCCCAGCTTAGTTTTCACAGTCTGAAGCAGGCCTAATTATCTCATTAAGCAAAACCCTGTTTTCTTGATTTCAATCTGTTGAGCGTCCCTGCCTTCCCTTTGAAATGTTGATCCACCCAGCAGAATTGCCATAAAATATTCATGTTCTAATTAAAGGCAGTCGGTGTTGCAATTTGTCATAATGTTGCAAGCATATGATATGATATATATGCTTTTCTTTAATATAAAAACTGAGAAAGAAGAGAAGGATGCATTTTAATAATTTATTTTAGGCTAACTCAGTACAAATATTGCTGTTTTCAAAATGCAGCTATGGTATTATTGCAGGTGCTTTACTTTTTCGCTAAGTAGAAAGATTATTTAGAGCTAAGCAGAGAGGAGGAAAACTCCTCTCTGTGCTACCAGCCCTAAAGAGAGAGCATAGGTTGTCCTATGGCCCATACCTGTGTCTTGGGTCACACCTCGATCCATTTTCTTGGAGAGGGAGAAAACAAGAGAGAAGAGGAAAGGGCCCATCTAAATGGTGTATGTGAGTAAAGGGAGGGGGATACAATACCTTGGATTGGAAGATGTAGTTCGGGGTCAAATGGTTTCTAGGCTCTTGAAAAATTGATGGCCACAGGGTGGTCCAAAGGGATGTTGTGGTTCACCAGCCATCTTCCAGCGGACCACCTAATTCCTGCTGCTGGCTGATAGGATTCTAGCAGGGATTTCATCTCCTCTTCTTTTATTTATTGATTTTAAAATATTTATTTCCTAGGGCAGCTCAGAGTATGAAATTTAAAGCAAGTCATTGCAACAATAGCAAAACAAAGTAAACAAGTAAAACTACAGGAACCGGGGCTGCAATTTTTAAATTGATTAACCGGTGAGATCAGTCAGCCTTAAAACGTTTTTAATCAACTGAATAGGCACCCCTGAGATACATGCAGAAATAATGTTTAAAAGCGATTGTAAAAACTGTCAGCGGCAAGCAACATCTTCAGTGGGTCTTTCTCCTTTTTCTCTCTTGTGCGTAAGACGGAATCCCTTTTCTATGATGATGCCTCACAACAAAGAAACAAAGGAAATGTGTTTTCTTGCTTTGGAAATATGATGTTTACCTGTATTAATGTGAGTATAGGGTTGCATCCAATGCTAGCCCCACTTAGAGTAGACCCATTCAAGTTAACAGGCATGACTAACTTCGATTGATTCGTTTCATTCTACTCTGAGTAGCACTTAGCTGGATGCAACCCTGCAGTGCCTCGGGTTACGAACTTAATTCATTCCGGAGGTCCGTTCTTAACCCAAAACCATTCTTAACCTGAGGTGCGCCTTTACTAATGGGGCCTCCTGCTGCCGCCGCCGCACAATTTCTGGGTCCTCAACCTGAAGCACTACTTCCGGGTTAGCGGAGTCTGTAACCTGAAGTGTTTGTAACCTGAAGCATTTCTAACCCGAGGTGCCAGTGTATTAGGATTTGCAGCACTGGGGGGGGGGGGGACCCTGTCCTGAGTAAACATAAGGCTAGCCAGCAGTAACACCAGCAGCATCCAGAGCAGTATCTTGCAGGGTCCGAGCTAGCAGAGTTCACAAGAAGAGCCAGGTGAGAAGCAAGAGCAGAGCAGTCAGTGGTCCCTTTTCGCACCAGGAAGGAAATCCATTAGCAGACAGGGCACCGGGCTGGTTCATAGACATTATTCCAGCAGAGTTTCCCAGAGTGGTCAATATTGACCCCTGTAAATTGATGGGGCTGTGAATAAAGACCTAGGAGCCGTCGAAGAAGGCCTGGAGGGGTGGGAAAGAAATTTGCAAGGTATAGTGCAAAAAGAATGAATTAGGAAATGCGAGTATCAAAAATAAAGGGCATGGGCATGTAGAGTGCACCTCCTTTGCCAGTGAAGAACCTCTTTATTGAATAAGATGATTCCACAATACAGCAAGATTCTCAGGCTGTGTTGCTTTACCACCAAAATATTGCATTCAGGCGCACTTTCACTTTTCGCTTTTACTTTTAAATCTATTTTACTTGTTATTGCTTTTGCTTCCTTATTATTTACATTTTATTATTCCTAGCAATGGCGACAGATGGTTAATGTTTGTTTGTTTGTTTAAACAAGTTACGTGCTGTTTAAGTACAGTAGTCTCTAAGTGGTTTACAAAGCTACAATACGAAGAAACGCAATCGGTTAAAATTATAAACTCAAACTTCAATTAAAGTGGCTGCAGGAACGGAAATTAAATGGTATTGAGTAGGAGCCAGAAATTCAGTGGGGGGGTGGGGGGGGAAGAGACCTGTGAACACAGCAGGGGGTCCTTTCCTGGCGGGTGCAATCCATGCACCCAATCTGTACAGGAACCCTGATGGCGACTCCCCCAAAGACTTGGGTTATTGGGCATAGATATAAGCAATTACACAGTCCTTTTTAAGTATCCTGGACCCAGAATTGTTAAGGGCCTGGTAAAGGTAAAGGTACCCCTGACCGTTAGGTGCAGTCGCGGACAACTCTGGGGTTGCGCGCTCATCTCGCTCTATAGGCCGAGGGAGCTGGCGTTTGTCCACAGGCAGTTTTTCCAGGTCATGTGGCCAGCATGTCTAAGCCACTTCTGGCGAATCAGAGCAGCACACAGAAACACCGCTTACCTTCCCGTTGGAGCGGTACCTATTTATCTACTTGCACTTGACGTCCTTTCGAACTGCTAGGTGGGTAGGAGTTGGGACCGAACAACGGGAGCTCACCCCATCGCGGGGATTTGAACTGCCAACCTTCCGATCGGCAAGCCCTAGGCTCTGTGGTTTAGACCACAGCACCACCCGTGTCCCACTAAGTGCCTTGTACACTAATACAAAAACCTTGAACCTAGCCCAGTAGTGTATAGGCAGCCAGTGCAGATTTTGAACACTGGAGTTGATTATATATTGATTTCTCTTGATAAAGGGCTCGCCCACACTTCCGCTTCTCCCATGCCTAGAAAGCACATGTCTGATCAGTTTTCTGCTTTTCCTGTGCTTTCTAGGCATGGCTCCGATCAATTTTCTGTTTGCCCCACCACTTTCCCTGGGAAAACTTGCTCTTTAGCGCTGAATCAGTGCAAACATCAATTGAGGTTTGTTCCGATTCAGCTATAAAAATTGAAGTTTCCCAGTGGAAAGCAGCAGGAAGAGAGGAAGTCTGGATGCACCCTTAGTTCTGTTTACATTCCTAAGATTGTGGTCAATGACAACTTTATAAGCTCAACAGGGGGGGGTCATTGAACCCTAATCTGGATTTATGCAATGGAAGGCCAAAGCCAAATTAAGGATCCCCTCTTTTCCCAAATACCATTAATAGGAACACAAGCAGCTTGGATTGATAACGAATTATAGCTGCCAGAAAACAGCTGATTTCTCAGCAGGGGTTTGAAGTAGTCCCCCTTCAGAGCTCTAATAACTAATTAACATGGCAATTACATCCTTGTATTCCTAATACAGAAAGCATTATTACCCTTTTCTGTATTCAAAATGTCTCAGATCCGTTTAACTATTGTTTGTGCGTAATGCATGCAGATTCAGTGAAGATCTTAATAGGCTCTAAGAAGTGTAAACAAGTCACTTTTGAAAACGGCTCTAGTGGTTTGTTTCCCCCCTTCATGGTTCAGAGAATCTTGGAGAATGAAGATATATAGTAAACATTTTACAGGCAAATATACCCCACAATACCATATATATCCCATTATATGGTTGAGTTGACTTGTTTTCCAAATTGCTCAGCCTTTGGCTTCATAGGTAATGAAATGTGCAACAGTGTTTTGTTCATCTGAGGCCAACTTGCATCAGAACCAGACCAACCAAACTACCAGGTTCTGGACTACCAGCTTCCCAATGCACTCTGGGTTGCTGTTTTTTTACCAGCCAGAAGGGCATTGCAGTTCATCTCAGTCTAATGACAGCATTTGCATGTCGTGGTCAACAATATTTATTATATTTATTTATCCCATGTATGAATCATCACCTATGAAATGTCCCAAAGTGATTGACGATAATAACATCAACAATTTAAATAATTTAATATGTCAAAACTATTCAAATCCAATGCAGGACTGGATTTTTTTTTTTTCAAATCCACTTAGAAGGCTTGTTGAAGGAAAACTATAGGTCATAGTTTAGTGTGACGCAGAAAAGACCCATGCTTTCTGAGCAGGAGCAAAAAAGCCACATTCTCTAGTTTAGTGTTATATCCAAACTGAGGACTGTGGTCTGTTTTGCTCCAAACAGTGGAGAAATTTGACTCAGTTCACATTTAAATCTGAATTTCTCAAATTTGCGCTTTCTGAAAGTAGCCTGTGGATGGAAACGCTTCCATCCTCCAGAATTTGCATGTATTTGAGTTTTGCGATGCAGATCTCCAACTTGTGTTTACAGAAATGTAACTCTTACAGGAATGTGTGCATTAAAATAAATTAGTGAAAATAACATACAACACTGCATACAAATGTTATTGGGAGGAATCTGCAGTGAAATGCTAAAGAATTTTCATGCAGTTTGTTTTTTTAATGCAAATTGCTGCAGCATTGTGGAGAACTGAATTTAAGGTATGAAAAATGAGAAGCTGAGAGAAACCAAAATTGGCAGCTCCTCCTATCCCCAGCTCCAAAAAACAAAACAAAACAAAATCTACAATGTTAATCGAAGTTGGCTTTTGATTAATCGAAGTTGAAGTTGTGTTTTATCTTTTTTGACTGAAACAAACTATGACCACTGGTTTGGACATTACACTAAGGCAGAGAACATAGTTTGTTTCAGCCACTGGCTTATGAGGAAGAGCAAAGCAAAACTCATCTGTGTTCCATGGTTTACCATGATGTGCAAACTGGGCCATTGTCATGTCAGCAGCAAGTCAGTTTGCTATCATAAAATAATGTGTGGATATTGAGTACAGATCCGTATGAAACAGATCGTCCATTCTCAGTTAACCCATCAAAAGGGGGTGTAGCCACTTGTGCCTCTGTTTTAAAAAAGAAAGAGAGAAAGTTAATGTTTATTATTAAGAATAATAAACAAATGAATTGGGAATAGAAAGAGATAAGAGAAGAAAGCTGTTTTAGCAAGAAGAAGTAAGTGTAAAATGACCAGAGAAGACAGATGAAAGAAACTGGCACTTAAGGGGGTAGGGATGGGAATAAGGTCCATGCTAAGTATGAAAGGAGAATGAGAGAAATGAGAGAGAAGGCTAACAAAAATACTTTGAGAGGTTTGTGGAGACGGGAAGCAGGAAACGTCAGAGGAAAAATCATCCTCACTTTAGAGCCTCCAGGTCAACAAATTCAGCCTGAAATGGGGAGCCTGTGTCACAGTACTGCCAGAGCAAACACCTTGAGGAATGCTGACCTATGGAACTCTTTGCCACAAGGAAACTGCTGGGGGGGGGCAAGAAACAGCCGTTTCTGAATATGTATTAGATATTCATAGAAAGAGATGCAAGTAAATGTCAGCTGACCATGCCAAACCCTTACTCTTTCGGTGCCACCGTTTTGTGACTGAGGGTGGGGTGGACTTTTTAATTTTCAGCTGCCTTAAGTGTGGGCCCCAGTAGTAGAAAGATTGAGAAGCCCTGTCTGAGAGTATATGTGATTTCCCAGCAACCCAACTTCTGTAACTGTCGCAGTCCGATAAGGGCCGTATAACATCATTGCCTTCTTTTTATTTTATGTAAATTGGCTTTCTAAAACCAAGCTGTTGGGAACGTCCTCTTGATGGGATTATGTTTTTGCCAAGGATGCCTGTCACTGAATCCATCTCCCCTCCCCCCCCCCAAATAACAAAATTGTGTTATAATATTGCTGAGGTCTGTTAGAACAATGGGCCCGTGCATGAGGGAAGACAGGTGGAAGATTGTTTCGTCCTTTCTCTCTAGTGTGAATATTTCTCCCTTCTCTTCCCGCCTGCTACGTTTTCTCTCATTTCAGTGAGAAAACTGTTCCGTTTAGCATTTAACTTCAAAGTCAACTTTATCTACTCTGGGAGGGAGATAAGTGTGTTTTGAGACTGTATGTGATTGTCTTCCAGCCTATTCTTACCGTCCCTGTCATGGCGGGAGTTGGAACTGGCAGATGATTCCCAGCTCCAGATTTTAATCTCAGACTGAAGCGCTTTGGGAATAGATTGAGGTCATCTCTTGTGAATGTGAATCAGGAAGCATGAATTGTTGAAATGCTAAAGTAGGGAAATAATGCCAAAACAAAAACAAAATACCTCTACCTATTTGCAAGGACATGAGTCCAGTTATGTTTGTGTGCCTTCCATTGCACTGGTGGACTGGGTGAGCTGGTTTTATCTGTTTAGTGAGCGTAGTTATAAGATGCCTGCTTTTGTCAGGAAGAGAATCCAGCAGCCAAGAAGAACAATTTGACAATGCTTCCATTGTCATGCTAAAAAACAGGGACTACGTACTGGTTTTCCATCAGTATTCTGTAGCTATGTTGGGACCTAAGGATATAACTGTCTATATAGAAGAGTTTAATTCAATACCCTCAATACATGCTACCGTTACAGTGTTCCTTCACCAACCTGGGGCAGAGTAGCCAAGGCTGCGATGGCTGGTGCTAATTGGAGTTGAATTCCAAAACATCTGCAGGGCACCAGATTGGCTTTAGAATAAAATTAAAGGTTTTTTCCCCCTCTCCCTGTCTTATGGACTAAGCCAGTGATGGGCAACCTTTTGAGCTTGGTGTGTCAAAATTTGCCAAAAAACCGAGCATAACTCGGGTGGTGTGTCACTTCGAGAAAAACATAATTTCATGATATTTATAGTTTAAATAACAAAAATGTATAATTGTAATAGATAACTTTATTTAATAAACCAAAAACTAATTATTTAACCAAACCAAAAAACCCTTATTTATCACAAAGTGCCCAGAGTTTTTGAGCTTTTTGGGGGGAGCTGCTGACCAAAGTTTAGGAGGTATTTTTGGGGGGGTGCAAAAGTTGCTTTGCTTTTGGCGGGGTGCCCCAAAGCTGCTGCGCTTTTGGGGGGGGAAGAGAACAGAAATAAATGATGAATAATACCTTTTGCTGGAACTAACACGCAGCATCGACATAGTCTGCCAAAGTGCCAAAAAACCCAGCAGAGAACGGGTTAAAAAACCAATCTCTGGCTACTAGCAGCAACAGCAACAACAAAGTATCCGGGTTTTAACAGCGGAGACAAGCTCTAGCACAGACAAGCTGTAGGAGGAGTGGGAGAACAAATGGGGGGGAACCAACAACAACAGCGTGAATGGGCCGATGGGGTGTGTGCCAGCAGTGAGGGCTCTGCGTGTCACATCTGACACACGTGTCATAGGTTCGCCATCCCTGGACTAAGCAGTGCTAGGTGAAAAACTTAATACTGATGCTCTCTCTCTCTCTCTCTCTCTCTCTCTCTCTCTCTCTCTCTCTCTCTCTCTCTCTCTCTCTCTCTGTTTTCTTTTGAAATGACATGTGTCCTAATCAATGGATGGATTTATTTCATCCATCTGTAGATGGATGGATTTCTATGGATATATACTTATTGAAAGCCATGCATAGCAACCTGTGGCCATAGAGGGGAATAGGTATCCTTTTTGTCTCCAGAAAACTCATTCAATGGGTCTCAGTTTAGCATTGTGATTTGCGTTTCACGGTGTGTTTCCAGAATCTCAGTAGCCACCTGGCCATGTGCCTCCTTGGCGTCAGCAGCTGAACCACACCTTTTACCTTCAGGGCATTCTCTCTACACACAAACACATCACACATGCACACACCACAGTCCAGTGACCAATAATGAAGCTCAATGAGACTCAAGACAAGGTTATCTTTGGGTCAGTGCATCTGGCTGTTAACCAGAAGGTTGGTGGTACGAGTCCACCCTGGGACGGCTGTGGGCAGGATTCTTGTATTGCAGAGGGTTGGACTAGATGAGCCTTGGGATCCCTTCCAACTTTACAATCCTATGATTCTGTGTGCATTTCTGTTTCTATACAGTGTGTCCAAGCGGAAGATATGGGAAGGACTGTGCCGAAGTGTGTCTGTGCACGAACAACGGGACATGTAACCCCCTGGATGGGTCTTGCCAATGCTATCCTGGTTGGATAGGCAAAGACTGTTCCCAGAGTAAGGAGCAATTTCTTTTTCTGTCTTTCATAGCAGTAGGTCTGCCTTATTTTCATGTGAAAAACACATTTGCTTGTCCTTCACCCTGATTTGTGGTACAGTATAGCCATCATGAGACGGAGCAGAGCTAGAAAAAATCTATCTGCACAGTTTGCAATCCTGCGGGAGAAACCCCCTTTTCACAGTCTCACCTCCACGGATAGCAAAGAGGGTGGCTTCGTCCCAAGGGCTTGATCTGTGGCGGCAAAAACCGCCTGGGAAAAACCAGATGACCTCCTTCCTTGAACATTTGAATACATTTTTGTTGTTGTTTTTTGGTCATCCAGGCTTTTGGAACTGTCATTTTTTAAGGTACATTTAACATAGTTTTATCAGATTTTTATGTTGTGAGGCATCCTAGGCACTCTTCAGGAAGGAAAGGTGAGATAATAAAATATTTGAATGGGGCAAAAAGGAGAAGGGGGAGAATCCAGAAGCAATAAAGAAGCACAAGTCTCGTGTAATCAGTGACATAAAAGAAACATTGTTGAAGAATGGCAGATTGGAACAAATGAGTCTTCAAGAAATGCCTGTATTGAAGTGGCCTCTCGTAGGTGTGAGAATGGAGGTCAACAAATGTGGAGCCACCATCAAGAAGGCCCTATTCCTTGTGTTCACTAATCTAATATACCATATTTGTGGGCAGTCTATATCTGATCTTATTAGTAGACCAGGTTTGTACAGGCAAAGTTGAGTTTCCTTTAGATAAACCAGCACCATTTAGGGGTAACACCAGTTCTCGGCTGTCACAGTGAAACCCTTTATCCGTGTCTCTCTGCATCTCTGTCATTGGTTTGGGAAAACGTGGTTCTTTCTGTGTAAAGTCTCACATTGTCTAAAGAATGGCTCTTTGTCCAGCTAGTAGCCAATAATCAAATCAAAATGACTCCTCCAAGATAGCACAGGTAAGGAAGCAGCCCTAGTTCAGAATAGTAAATTCAACAACAAAGATTTAAAAATCACTTATGCACAAACCTATCTGCTAGGAACTCTGTCCCTGAACCAACCTTGCTACAAGGTTTTCTACTTAGTATTCTTGTTTGTTTGCATAGGTGAATTTGTACTGAAGTGCGAAGCAAATGCTCCCATTTGTATTGCTAGAGCAGGCTTTGCCAACCTGGCACCCTCCAGATGTTTTGATCTGGAGGGCACTGAGTTGGCAAAGGCTGTGCTAAAGGAAGGTCTGTTCGTTCTTTTCAACGCTTTCCTTAAATCATTAAGTGATCAACAATTCTGTGTTGCAAGGTCCATATGGCTGAGAAAATTAGAGAGATGAGATATTCCTATTACACATAATTTAGTTGTTAAAATCAGTCCTTTCTGGAGGGACGTGTGGTGACTTCTCTGAAATTGCCTAGGTAGAAGATTGACATTTGAGGATCCAAAAACTGGCATTTCCCTAATGAATCCTTAATTGGAGGCGGATCATCTCTGGGAAGACCCAGCCTGTCGTTCAGAAATGTTACTTCATATTCACAGTGCAATGAAGGTATTAGACAGCACTTGCAGTAAAACATATTAAACCTCCAGTGATAAAGGAGGGATCGGATAAAAACAGACAGCTGTAATTTTGCTTTTATTGTGCTTCTTCCGCAGGCCAAATATTTCTGTCACTCAAAACAGAAATTAGGCAGCCTGTCAATTTCAAATATAGTTCATTATATTTAGAAAGTAATTGGGAAACTGCTGTTCACTTCTGCTTGACTTCAGGTGATGGCACACATTTTCTTTTTCTCTTTTTTTCCCCTTAAAAAGTGATTGTGGCTACACATGACAACTGCCTTTAACAAAAGCTACAATTCTTTCTAGATTCCTTGCGTATTTACTGAAATTTCCAGAAGAGTGCAGCGGTGAACATTTCTCCTACCTCTTTCCTTCGTTTCCTTTTTTGTAAACACCCTCCATTAATTAATGAAAAAATAAATTCAAATTGATAAGGATCAAAGGCGAAAGAAAATCTGGTTTATTCTCACAGGTGGGGTGCAGGGTCTGTGATGTGCCTACCTGTCCTTTTGGGATGGCCGAGGGTGTTTGTGAACAGGGAAGTAAGGAAGCACCGTTTTCCATTCTGCCCTCTCACAAGCAGCGCTGTTTCCAGTCCACTGCAGTTCATCTTTTACCAGAAGTGGCATTATTTGTGTTGCCATCCGCTATGGCGAAATTGCTAAACTTATTGCGTGATTTACATTGCCATTATGTCTTTCCACACCATTCTTTTCAGTGTAAAGGAAACCCAATGTGAACGGGGTGGGTTGAGGGAACGTAATCAGCTACCTATCATTTGCGACCTGAAAGCAGAAGCAAGAGTGTATAGAGATTGTATGCACTGAATTGGTTTCCGTTTCAGACCTGAGGCGAATATGTGGGCATCTTCGTTTTCTGCTTCCCTTTCAGCTGGATTTCTCTGTGTCATCCCTGTTTGTGAGGGTTCTTTCTTACATGGCACAACTGTCCTCACCAGTGTTCTCACTCTGCAACCTTCTTGACTTCCCAGGCTCTAACTAAAGCCGAAGAAAGATGCCATGAGGAGGAGAAGGTTGTTAAACAGAGCTTGGATAGCCATCTCTCATGGATTCTTTAGCTGTGATTCCTGCATTGCAGGGAGTTGGACTTGATGCCTCTTTTTGTCCCTTCCCACTACGATTGTATAATTCTATGAAATCTGGGGAACCGGTTCCCATCTCCGCTCCTCCACATGCAGCTGCTGGGTGATCTTGGGCTAGTCACACTTCTCTGAAGTCTCTCAGCCCCACCCACCTCACAAAGTGTTTGTTGTGGGCGAGGAAGGGAAAGGAGAACGTTAGCCGCTTTGAGACTCCTTCGGGTAGTGATAAAGCGGGATATCAAATCCAAACTCCTCTTCTTCTTCTTCTCATGGGGGCTTTTCAGATCAGGAAATACGGGAGGCTGCAAATAGAGTGGATAAACTTTTTTGGGGTGGGTGGGTGTGTTGGAGAACACATTCTCTTTGGCCACCTCACAACAGTAAGGGAAGCTCAACACACCCTGTTCTCACCGATACGCTAAAACGCCACGAGAATGAAGCAGAAAAACACTGAATCTTTTTTTCACCGGGGGGGGGGGCTTTTGAGAAATTTGAGGAGAAATGATGGCATACCACTAGGCATCATGCCCCCATCATCCCCTGATTGTATGCGGGCATGAGTGCACACTTGGAGCTCCCCATTCACTTCTGTGCAATATCCAATTCCATTTTAGATATCTGGTGACAGGCCTATTCATATGTGTGAAGTGTTGCATCAGTTTTCCCAGTTATGATGCTAGCACTTCTACTCTGCTTTTCTAATGTTCCTTTCACCCTGCGGTACCTGTTGCATTATGAAACTGTGGCCTTTTTGGCCAATATACTGGCATGTCCTGCTAAATTTCACCCACACCCTATCCTTTCTGCACAGCCTGCTTCTCTTCCCCCATGAAAACAGCAGGAAATGTGCCTCCCCAAATTTTGTCACTTTACTCCCGTGATTTTCCAGGTAAAGGGAAGGCTACAAACGATTCCCCCCCCCCACCCGGAATCAAATAACATGGGGCGGAGCACTAAGCATGCACCACATTCCATTCATTTTCTGGAAGTGGGTTTTATATTGTGTGAAAGCTTAAATATAACAAAGAAAATTAACAGGGAAACATTGGGGGGGAATGGAGTAAGCTGCTATGTGAATGCAGCCAAAGTGGCTGGCCTTTTTCAGAAACATAGATATATAGAAATATAGTATAATTGTTTTATCTCTCTCTCTCTTTCTCTCCAGCATGTCCTCTTGGCTTTTGGGGTGCAGATTGTTTTCATTCTTGCAGTTGTCATAATGGTGCAGTATGCAACCCTCACGATGGAGAATGCAGGTGCACCCCTGGCTGGACGGGTCCCTACTGTACACAACGTAAGATTTACAGCTTTAAACGGTAGTGGTGTTGTTGTTTAGTGGGAATGTGTCTGTTTAAAAAAAGCATGCACTGCCCCCTTGCGGTAGCTTCCTGCAATACATCATTTAGGGGAGTTGCTAATGCACACTTAATCTCTGCCAAAAAACAAAGCAAAGAAACCAATGTTCCTAGTAAAAAGAGATGTTAACCAAAAGAGAAAAAAAGAGGAGTAAAACTTGATTTATCTGTTTGTGTACATAACATCTTAATTCCCCAGCACTTACTTCCAAGTCAGACACATCAATGTTTCTGCAGTGCACTTAATTTGTTTTGAGACAAAGCCAAATAAGACTACCAGATTTTTTTTGAAATGAGGAGATCACTTACCTGTGTCCTTCCAGGGAAAATGCAGTTTTTAGAACCTGAACATTTGGAATTAGGAGACTTTTTAAATGCAAGCTTCTGCATCATTAGCAGCCAAGCGTTCTAAATTAAATAGTTGAAATTGGGGAAGGGCTGTTGATCAGTGGTGAAGCATTTGCTTTGCATGTAGAAGGTCCCAGTGGCATCTCAAGGTAAAGCTGGGAATGTCCCCTGCCTGAAGCCCTGGAGAACCACTGCTGCCAGTCAGTGCCGGCAATACTGAGCTAGATAGACCAACGGTCTGGTTCAGTACAAGGCAGCTTCCTATGTCACTGCATAAGAGTCACACTTCAACATCTTTACAAAGCTGGCTCACACATTTAAAGAAAACATATCGATTTCCTTCTGGGTCACTCTCCACCCATGCTGTCCCTACAAGTCATAGGAACATAGGAAGTGGCCTTATACTGAGACTATCCAGCTCAATATTGTATACACTGACTGGCAGAGGTTTTCCAGATTTCCAGACTGGGGTCTTTCCCAGCCTTACCTGGAGATGCCAGGATTTGATCCTGAGACCATCTGCATGCAAGGCAGATACTCTACCACTGAGCTACCATTCCAGTGCTGCTGTTCTCCCCTAGTCTGCATTCTGTGTGGTTGCCTCTTTTCCCCATCATGGCTCTTCTGCTGCAGAGCAGCTAGCAGCCACCCTCAGACATCCCTGCAATTTCCCCTTTTCCCACATTAGGGGTGTTCAGACTTTACATTCAACAAGTATACAGTCTGTGTACCTGCGCAGACAATAGCTGAGCTGTACCCTTGTATATGCGACGAGAGTGCAGTCTGTGTGCCTGTGTACACAGTAGTTTGTACAAATTGACACTTGCACACAAGCAAGGGGCAGCTGGTACCTGCGTTCTCTGTAACTTGTGAACACACCTCCTGTGATTTGATCGTGGGCATGGCATGCAGGAACCAAAAGAGAGCCTCAGTCACCTGAGCAATTTTGAAACTGATTTTTTAAAAAAGCTGTTGTTGATTTACTTCTAAGCAGCTTAAGGTAGTGCACAGGTTCTCCCCGCTACACCCAACCTTTTTATCCTCAGAACAAGCCTGCAAAGTAGGTTAGACTGAAATAAGCTGGCTGACCCAAGGTCGCCCAGTGAACTCCATAGCTAGGTGGGGACTTGATTCTTGGCTTTGCAGGTCCCCTGGTTTATTTTCTACTTATTTTTCTTTCCTAATTTCTACCCCACCCCAGGATGTCCAGCTGCTTTCTATGGCAAAAGCTGTGCCAACGTCTGCCAGTGTCAGAATGGAGCGGATTGTGACCACATTACTGGGCAGTGCACATGCAGGACGGGGTTTACGGGGAAGCAATGTGAGCAAAGTAAGTTGTTGTTGCAGACCTTCTCCCCTTCATCCTAGGAGGGTCTTTGCCCCTTGGCTGGGTTCACAATTGAAAATGTGTGTGTCTCCCCACATCCCATGTTCCGTTTCAAGTTGTGGGAGGCAGCTGTTGCAGCTAATTGCAAACCAACTGTAAGGGTGACTTCCTACAGGGAGCCAGCCCCCATCATCCTGACGTCCGCCTCGTCAAGTACAGAAAGCACCAGTGGTTCTGAAGCAGCCAGAGGGGGAGGGAGAGACTCGGAGGAGGAGAGAAATCAGAGGGAGGAACAATGGGAAAGCTCGGGGGGGGGCGGAGGGATGCAGGCAGACGCTTAGGGATGCTGCAGAGCCAGGGCACCGACCGCTGAGGGAGGAAGCTGAAAGGGCATCAGTCCTTCCGGTGCCAGAAGTAAGGAGAGCGCCGCAACGCAGGTCAAGGGGGCGGCGCTTTGGGGTGCCCAGACTACTTTGCTGGCATAGGAACAGACGTACGCCATTGCCGGATTCTGATTCAGGATGAGAGGTCAATGTTTTAAGCTGTCTCTACACTGTAAATAAATAGCACAATAAACGTCTTTGAAGACAAACTGGACTCAGGCGGAGTTACTAGTCTAGAGTAGCCACGACGACCCTCTGACACCACCCTTCCACCTTCTGCTACAGCAGCGCTGGGGAACCTTTTTAAGAACATAAAAAGAGCCAGTGGCTCATCTAGTCAAGCATCTTGATCTCACATTGGCTGTTGTACTATCGAACAGCTCTTACCACCAGAAAGTTCTTCCTGGTGTTTAGTTGGGATCTCCTTTCTTTTGACTTGAATCCATTGGTTTGGGTCCTGCGCCCTGGAGCAGGAGAAAAAAGGCTTGCTCCATCTTCCAGCCCTCTTCTTCTCCAGGCTAAACATACCCAACTCCCTCAACAGTTCCTCATAAGGCTTGCTTTCCAGACCCTTGATCATCTTGGTCGCCCTCCTCTGCACATGTCCAAGCTTGTCAATATCCTCCTTAAATTGCGGTGTCCAGAACTGGACACAGTACTCCACAGAGTAGTCCAGGTATGGCAGAATAGAGGGGGGCTATCCTATTTCTCTTGATCGTGACTTGTGTTGATGCAGCCTAGAATAGCATTAGCTTTTTTGCTGCTTCATCCCACTGTGGACTCATGTTCAACTTGTGGTCTGCTAAGACCCCCTCAATCCTTTCCCCATGTGCTACTGGCAAGCCAGGTGTCCCCCATCTTATAAATGTGCAGGTGGTTCTTCCTGCCAAAGTGTAGAACTACTGAAATTCATTTCATTAGTTTGGGCCCAGTTCTCCAACCCATTCAGTGCTCTCAGACCAACTGTTTAATTATCTGTTCTAGGACTTTTCCTTGTATCAATGTCAGGCTCACCGGTTGGTAGTTATCTGGGTCTTCTCCCCCCCACCCACCTCCCACTTTTTGAAGGTGGGGACAATATTACTGCCTCCAAATGTGGAGACAGAGCATAGCCGTTTTGGCTAGCCTGCATTTGATAGCTTTTTCCTCACTCCCACAGGAGTCAATCTGAATGGCGCTAAAAGAGGATTGGACAAAATCATGGAGGCAGAGGCTATCAATGTTTACTAGCCACAGTGGCAAAGCTTTCATCCGTGGTCAAAAGCAGCAAAGCTTCTGAATACCAGTTGCTGGAAACCACAAGAGGAGAGGATGGTTTTGCACATGGGTCCTCCTTGCAGACCTTTCCTGGGTGGTGACTGAAAACAAGAGAGTAGACTAGATAGGCCACTGGCCTAATCCGGCAGGCTCTTCTTTTGTTCTCATGTTCCTATCCTGTCCTAGCAGACACTATTCCAGTTAAGGCAGCACACATCAACTCCTAGAATCCACCTTCAGATGCTTACAAAGTATAGGTGGTGTGGCTTTAATATCATGTCAGCTTTTGCTGTGTCCTGTTGTTGTGCTTATTTATTTTTTCAGGGTCAGGAGACAAAAGAAAGTCCTTCTTCACACATAGTTCAACGATGGCATCTGCTCCCACAAACACGCAGTGATAGCCGCCAACTTGGATGGCTTTCAAATGATGGAGTAGAAGGCTATCAATGATGATGGCTGTGTTCTGCCTCCAGCGCTGGAAACAGTGTGCCCATCGCTGGGAATCACAGATGGGGAGAATGCTGTTCAGCTCCAATCCTGCTTGCCAGTGGGGCTTCTGGTTGGCCACTGTGAGAACAGGCTGCTGGACTAGATGAGCCCTTATTGGCCTGATGCAGCTGCAGGATTCTTCCTATATTCTTATTTATCTATCTCTTTTATTTGGGGCATTTTTATACTGCCCAATTAACCATGCTCTCTCTGGACAGTTCACAAATTTTAAAAATCAATGCATGGCAAATATAGTCAAAGCTGAAAACAAGCAATACGGAAGCAAAAAAAGAAATCTGGCACAATGATCAGCATCAATGCCACATAAAACCATGAAGAAGTCACGGCGCAAGATCAATAAAAACTATTTAAAAACCACTAAATCCAACAAAGGAGGAAATGAAATAGTCCTAAGTGCTAAAATGCACAAAACCTCAGTGATTAAAAGACCCAAGCGAAGTGCTTGCTTCTCCATTCTGATGAAGAGCTCTAGAGAACCTGCTTACTTTTTGTGGCAGGTATCATGGATTTTAGGCTCCCCACTCCACCCATGGATTAGCAAGAACATAAAAAGAGCCAGCTAGATTAGTCCATAGGGGGTCCCTCTACTCCACCATCTCCTGGGTCTCCTACCAACTCTCAGCACCCTTAACAAACTACAGCTGCCAGAATTCTTTGGGGGAAGCTGTGGCTGTTTAAAGTGGTATCATAGTGCTTTAAATGTGTGGACTGTGGCCTTACATGATAAAACCAGCTCTCCCTGTAATTTAAGACAGAAAACAATGTTGAGGGCTTAGAACAGGTCATTTGGAGAGTTGCCTTCCTCCAGTGGACTTTATGAAAGTGTTGCTGCTGGGTTGGGCAGCCTGTGTCTGATGGAACCAAGTAGGTGGTCACCTTGAAGGAGCTTTGCTGGTTTAGGGCGAATATATAGTACAGTTGACCTGGCGCTTCCTGTAGAACTCCCCCTACTTCTCTCTTTCTCCAGAGTCTCAGGAGTTTCCAGGCCGCTTTGCAGCCTTCCTTTCTATTTGTTACAGAAAGTTGCCTAACAATACATTATAAGTAGCCTCTGGATTTATTGTCCGAGACCATCATGGTAATTGCTTGAATAAATTATGTCATTGGACATTCAATCATTTTGTCTCTGATAGAAATACAGGAGAGCCAAACTCTCAGCATCCAGGAGGAGGGGGAAAAGGGGAGGAAGAATGCAGAGCTAAATCATGGATACTTTTAGGTTTCGCACAATTGCCCAGTGGTGACACTAGGTGAGGGGCATTGTGGGAAATCTTAAGGGTGTCTACATCCAGACACCTGGTGCTCCTTGGGAGTGTTAGGCCAGAAAATATGTTTTTTGGGGGGAGGGGCATGCACAGGGCCGGCATCAGCAGCAAACCCCTGTAGCTGCCCAGTGGTGCCAAGCGCTGGCGCCATCCCAGGGATATTGTTGCTGCTGTCACTGAAGCATCAGAGCAACAAGGCACACCGGTACAATTTAATGAAGTATAAACTTGCTTTGTTTTAGTGGCCCCTGCAGATTTATGAAATTGTGTTTTATGGTTGCTGTTGTTTTTACAGTTTATAAATATTCATAAACAAATTAAATAAATGCAGAAGAATAGATGGCAAGAGCTCTGCTGTCTTTCTGCCCAAGTCATAGGTGGGCAAGCCTATGGGTTGTGTTCAACCTGCAGCCCCTTGGCCTCACTCCCCACCACCACCTTCCCAGCCTCTCCTGCTCCTTCCCTGCTGGAAGAGAGATTCCCTGCCTTAAACCCTGAAGAGCTACTGCCAGCCAGTGTAGGCAATACTGAAGTGGATGGACCAGTGGTCTGGCTTGGTATAAGGAAATTTCCTGTTCTTGTGTACAGTGGTGCCTCGCTAGACGAATTTAATTCGTTCCACGGGTCTTTTCTTATAACGAAAAATTCGTTTAGCGAATCCCATAGGAATGCATTGAATTTTTTTTTGCCCATAGGAACGCATTAATTGAATTTCAATGCATTCCTATGGGAAACCGCGATTCGCTAGACGAATTTTTCATAAAACGAATTCGTCTAGCGAGGCAACCTCCACTAGAAAAATCCTTTCGTTAAGCGGAAATTTTGTTAAGCAGGGCATTCGTTAAGCGAGGCACCACTGTACCATGGAGATTGCCATTACTGTTAGCTGCCTTGAGTAATAGATACATGTTAGAAGAGCAGGATATATGAATCATTATACTGTACTAACAAATCCTCCATTTAAAAATATACCGTATCTTTCCGCATATAAGACTAGGCCAGGGGTTCCCAACAAAATTTTCTCGAGGACCCCTCATCGAGCCGCTATTGTGACAAGGACCCCCATTAATTCCTAATCCTAAAATTAAAAAGTGAGAGCCAAATTAAGAGTCTTTTTATATTTTATATTTATACGTTTTTTACAGTTACGATTTAGGTTCAATGGACACTGACAAGATCGGTTCGAGAGTCACTGACTTACTTGCTTGAACATCAAATGCATTATCTTCCTCTTCATCTGTAGGCCTTTGTCGTTTTAACGAACCACTTTTTAACCAACGGTCCATTTTTAACTATACGAACTGTAGCTTCCGCGAAAAACAACGCTTTGTTTACAAACACTACTGTTTTGCAAAGAGGCAGCGCACGCCAGGGAGGAGGGAGGGGAATGGAGAAGACAGGGTACCTGCGCAGTAGCGCACAAATTAAGCCGACGTGCACAAAGCATCTTGAGGAGGTGAGCGTTAGTAGAATGCGCGCGCTGCCTCTTTGCAAAACAGTAGTGTCTGTAAAGCGCCACCTAACGGCATACAGCAGAACTACTGCCTCTATCTAATTCTAGTTTTGCACTAGACTCTGCTCATGCAGGAAGCGGCCAAAACAAAAAATCTGTTATCATACAAAATATATTTAATATATTTTTTATTCTAATAGCATCTTGCGGACCCCTCTGGCATAGCTCGCGGACCCCTGGGGGTCCCCGGACCACCTGTTGGGAACCACTGGACTAGGCTATATTTTTTCCTAAATTTTTGAAGTTTAAAGTAAGGGGTCGTCTTATACATATATAGTGCATAGTACATTTTCTTAATTTGGGGTTTAAAAAAATAGGGCTCATCTTATACATGGGGGGCGTCTTATACACAGAAAAAAACGGTATGTCTAAAAATGGTCTCTTCTTGTCAGAGTTCTCACCGACCATTTCACCCTTTTTACACACACGCACACACTCAGCTTTCTAGCGGTCCATAGACCCATAAATTTTCACCCTTTTTGAATTTGCAGAATGCCCCCCAGGAACATTTGGTTACGGTTGCCAGCAGCTGTGCGAATGCATGAACAACGCGACCTGCGACTACGTTACGGGCACCTGCTACTGCAGCCCTGGCTTCAAAGGAATCAGGTGTGACCAAGGTGAGACAAAATCCCTTTGCCTTTTCTTTCAAACTGAGTGCCCAAGTTTGTCTTTCATCAGCCTCTCAGATAGCGATGGGTGAGCCCAAGCATGGGACTGGCAAGATGAGAAACTAAAATTGACATTTTTGCCCATCCTTTTGCCCCAGGGTGGGGGGGGGAACCCTTGGATAGGGGCAGCGAGTTACAAAATATTTTGCTGGTATTTCAAATGTTTCCATCCAGTATTTGTAGTCCAGAGATTCCAAAGAGCCAGGAGGGAGGGAGGGAGAGATAAACGCCTCTCCTTGCAAAATGGGTTTCTGCCACTCAATTTAACAGCGCATTGTGAATTATTTTTAACAGCGGCTCTCATGATGGAAGAATTAAACCCCTATACTAAAATTAGTCCCGCTCTTGGATCGGAGAGGCATTCAGTGGGAGCCATCATTGGGATTATTATCCTCCTGCTAATTATTATGGTTCTGCTGGCACTCTTCGTATGGTATCGACGGAAGCAGAAGAAAGGCCACGACATGCCAAGCGTCTCATACACGCCAGCCATGCGGATGACAAACACCGATTACTCACTCTCTGGTAAGAGACACTTCCTTTCCTTATGGTGATGCAATGCGGGCTCTGACGCTTTTACGAGGGAAGGGAAATAAATGTCAGTTTCTTTTTGGCACAAAGGACTTCTTCATTTTCCTCTTGGACGTTGCCATTCCCCAAAGTCTTACCTTGGATATATAGGGAGGTCAGGACAGGCAGAGGCTAGAAAATAGCCTCCCTCCCCAACTCCCCTGCCCCCCAAAAAGCAGCAGCAAGAGAAGGGCCATAGCTCAGTGGTGGAGCATCTGCAGTGGTGCACCATGCAGAAGGACCCAAGTTCAATCCTTGATGGAATATCCAGATAGGACTGGGAGGTAACCCTGCCTGAAACTGTGCTACTGCCAGTTCATGTAGACAACACTTGGGTTAGACGGGCTGGTTGTCTGCCTATGCCCTGTGTTCCAGTGAGAGTCAGAGAGGCTGAGTTTCTCTAACAGCCTTTGCCGACAGCTGTGCTAGCTGGGAGCTGGAGTTCCAAACACCTGGAAGGTGCTAGGTTGGCAAAGGCTGAACTGCAACATTCCAAGGCTTGCTTCTCTAGAGGGAAATTCCCATAGAAGTCCGTGGGAGTTCAATAGCAAAACTATACACGCACACATACACAAAATGCACAGGTTATTTCTGTTCTGGGAGGAGTTGCACTCCCCCTAAAAAAACAAAGTTTGAGATTTCTCAGTGCTTTGCGGCCCAACTCTGTCATCTGAGGGGCGCGAGTGGCCTTGATGGCACTCTTTGCCATCCTGGGCTGCTGCATCATCACCCATGACCCTTTCCGGACAGAGACGCCCTAACCAGAGACGCCCTAACTTCAGCCCTCCATGCTGGGGTAGCTTCTCAGTTGGGCTACTGCAATGCATTGTACACGGAGCTGCCCTTGGAGACACTTCAAAAACTGTGGAGAGTGAAGAATGTTATGAGTGCTACCTAGAAACACCCAACTTGCCAGAGCAGAGAGGGCTGGGATGGATCCTGGTCCATTTCTGGGACCAATTCAAAGTGTTTGCGCTTCCTGCTATAGCCCAGGATGGCTGGCAGTTCCGTCCGCCAGCCCATCTCTACTGGGATCTGCCCCAAAGCTGTGGGGTCGTCTTCAGAAGCCTCTCCCTGGGAATGTGTGCTCTCCCATGTGTGATGGGCAGCAATCGGAGAAAGATGCTTCTGGGTGCTGGGGGGGGGGGTGCCTCTATTGCAGAATGCCCTCTCTAGAGTGGCTTGCCTGGCACCAGCCGGGTTGTCGTTTTTTTGACATCAGCTGCTTTGGTGTCATTTTACCACCAGATGGAAACCTTTATGATAATATTTATTTCTTTAGTTGGAAGATTGATAGACAGTTTGCTCAAAGAGCTGTCTTTAAGTGGCGTACATAATCATAAAACTATAGATAAGACGCAGCTAAAATCTGCAAAACTTTTTTTTAAAAAATATACACATAAAATAATCATCACTAAGACACAGATAAAAGCAGTAAAACTTTTAATAGTGAATAAAGATAGCTGCGTTTATATTTTCATCTCTCCCAGTTTCATCTTCAGTGTTTGGTTCTCATGCTGCTCTTTTATTTACTAATTTAGATTTGCACTGTTATTTTATCACTGTTATTTTAATATGCTTTTTTCATGGTGCATGGTTGTATTTTTATCTTTATTGTGAGCTTTCCTGTGAAAGTTTCTTTAAGGGGTGTGTGTGTGTGTGCAGAGCTACCAATCAATTTCAGTAACTCTGACAACAACCTTGCAAGGTTGGCCAGTCATTAGTATGACCCTCAGGTTGCAGATGGGTGACTGAAACTGGGAGTCGTTTGCCTGGGGTCACTTAGTGTGTCCATGTAACATTTGAACTCGGTGCTTCTGGCTCATAGCTCAGGGCCCCTCTAGACTGGTGAAGGGTAGGGTTTGCAAATATCTTCTTCAGCATGTCATTGATTTAATAATAGTTCACTAGCGGTGCATTTACACTGTCTGCACATCAATCTGCTTTATTAATTGGTTTGCGATGCTTCCTCACTGTTACCAGATTATTGCCACCCTGAAGGGGCTCTTGAGCTCTAGCACAACAAAAGTGGGACCCCAGAAAGCACATTTGGGGTATTTAAAGATACAGAATTTCAGCAGGAAGTTGTGGGATATGCACTATTTGGAAACGAAGCGGTGTGTCCACCTTGAAATGTTTGCGAGTGGAAATGGAGTTGATGGCAAGGCTCATGGATAACTGCCCTAATACCATCGTGAGTGCAGATGATCACGAATGCGCAATAAAAACACAAAGTCTGGAAGGGCTCTCAGGTGCAGCCCAACATTCCACGCAGCCATCCACATTCTGGATACTGTTTTATGCTCCAAAGCAGTGGTTCCCAACAGGTGGTCCGGGGACCCACAGGGGTCCGCGAGCTATGCCAGAGGGGTCCGCAAGATGCTCTTAGAATAAAAAATATATTAAATATATTTCGTATGATAACAGATTTTTTGTTTTGGCCGCTTCCTGCATGAGCAGAGTCTAGCGCAAAACTAGAATTAGATAGAGGCAGTAGTTCTGCTGTATGCCATTAGGTGGCGCTTTACAAACACTACTGTTTTGCAAAGAGGCAGCACGCGCATTCTACTAACGCTCACCTCCCCAAGATGCTTTGCGCGCGCCGGCTTCATTTGTGTGCTACTGCGCAGGTACCCTGTCTTCTCCATTCCCCTCCCTCCTCCCTGGCGCGCACTGCCTCTTTGCAAAACAGTAGTGTTTGTAAACAAAGTGTTGCTTTTCGCGGAAGCTACAGTTCGCGTAGTTAAAAATTGACCGTTGGTTAAAAAGTGGTTTGTTAAAACGACAAAGGCCTACAGATGAAGATAATGCATTTGATGTTCAAGCAAGTAAGTCAGTGACTCTCGAACCGATCTTGTCAGTGTCCATTGAACCTAAATCGTCGGTGTCCCTTGAACCTAAGCCTTCCAAGATCAGTGTTAAGCTTACTGGAAAAATTAGATTAGGAATTAGGAATTAGATTTAGGATTAGGAATTAATGGGGGTCCTTGTCACAATAGTGGCTCGATGAGGGGTCCTCGAGGAAATTTTGTTGGGAACCCCTGCTCCAAAGTATAAATTGGTTTTGAAGAGCTCCAGTTGCTGTAGCTCACTCAATTTTATGATTCTGTGAGATTGTCAGGGAGTCCACAGAACTATAGTCCTTGGGATTACTTGGAGCAAAACTGTGATGGATAAGCCACCCAGCTTGCAAGGAGGAGAGGCAAAGAGGGGGCTATATATCCTCTTCTTCCAAACTGCCCAGACAGTCTTTTGCCAGCATCCTTCCCTGGGGGAAACAGCCATAAACTTCCTCCAGCAGTAATGCTGCAGAAAACTCATTTTTTGATGAAATGCATCCTCCTTGCAGAGAGGGCCGTATCCATCCGTAATTCCAGTGGTAAATTGCTTGCTGTCTGTGGAGAGTACATCTAAATTCCCGGAAGCCACAAGGTTCCCTGGAGAGACCCATTCAGAGTGAAATCACGGGTTGGAGGGGGGGGAACCCCAACTGCATTCTCCCAAATTAGCCCTTCTCACCATGTGGCAAACAAAGCCCTCTTGCCATAGTGTCCAACCTCTCTCCACAGTCACCTTTCGACTATGCTGTGTACCAAGTACGACATTCGTGTCACTGCCAGCCTTTCTCCTGCTAGTGCAGGAGAAAATAGATTTGGTTTGCATTGAAAGGCAATTTAAATATAGTGAAACGAAATGCAGCCACCCTTCAAAATCCACACGAGTCCAAACCTTGCAACAAAGTTTTCCAGCAAAGTAATATGTACAAAAACACGCATATATATTAGGGTAGAGTGTGCAATAAAAGGCATATATTAGTGAAAATAGCTTGCCAAAATGTGTATTATTAGGCAAAATTTCATACAAAATGTGTATCTTGTGAAATGATGACACTAAAATACCGATGGATTTTCACAAGGAAGTTTTTTTTAAAATTGCAAACTGATTTTGAACAGTGGAGAACTGGACTAAAAGGAGACTGAGAGTTTCTGTGACTTTGCCTCAGCCTATCTGATGAACCTAACACGGGATAGGATCCCATGTCAAAGGCCAATTCACTTTCTGCTGAACTACTTTTTTTTTCCATAAAATTTATGCCCCACTTGATTGTAAAAAAACAACCAAAAACCTCAAAGCCCTTTACCAAAATAAACTGAGAAAAATCGCAACCATACTCTACTTTAAAACATAAAAAATTAAAATACTAAAAACAGATTAAAATTACCTACACTTTCAAAGCATTTGGGTAGGCTTGTTTGAACAAGAATGTTTTTATCGAGCAATGAAAAGACTACGGGGAAGGTGCCTGCTTGATCTCAATAGGCAGGAAATGCCAAAGTACAGGTGCTGCTGCTTTAACAGTTCTGGGAGACCTGGGTTCAAATCCTACCCTCTGGTGGAGCCACCCGTGTTAAAAAAAAAAAAAAAGCCAGAAACTGCCTTAAAGGTGAAGAGCTATTTCTTTGCGCTCAGTGCTGCCAGGACTGCCAAACACAGATAAGGCAGAACCAGGCTCTGGGCAACAGGTCTCAGGGAAGTTGATCTGGGCCACCTGTACCTAGAGTGGCCTCCTTCAAGGTGACAAATGCTTTCTCATCTGACTCTCCTGCAGTGAAATTGGTGACATCAGGAACTGCACAAGGTGTCAGAAGTGCCATGTGTATCTTTAAAAAAAACCTCCCAAGTGGCTAGGATTTAAAATGGATCTACTTAGTGCTGTGCCAGAATTTATTCTGTGTTTTGTTTTTGTTTTGCCACTGACCATTTCCCCTCAGTTAATGACAGAAGAAATTGCACTTGAAAATTATCAGAGAGGAGAGAGAATGTCAGGAAAACCCTCATGGGTGATGGGCAGAATTTTTGTTGCGCTTGCCTTCCTTTTGAGGTAACCCAAGGGCTGTTTGCGGGCGTCTTGTCTTTCATCCTACAAGTCGTATTTGTGCATTCTGCTTGTCTGCACTTCCTGGAAATGCTATTACATCCTTGGGTGGGCTTTGCTCTCATCGCAGGAAGGGTTGAGAAGTCTGCCCACTGTGCTCCTGTCGGCTCTTCATTAAAAAGAAAAATGGATAGGTGGTTTCACAGCAAGGGCCACATTCCCTTCTGGGGGCCACACCATGCAGTTGATGGAAGGGGTTGGAGGCACAGGTGGGTTGAGCAAGGAATGTGGAGTGCTTTTGTGCACTGGGCAACTTTCTATAAATGCTCACACACACACCCTCTGCTTGCCATCCAGGCAAGCAAGAGGCATTATGAGAGTTCAAGGACACTTTCCAGTAAGGCAAAAAACACTCAAGGAGGATGTAAAGCAGGGCCTAGAGGGAAAGCCCTGGGGTCCAGATAAAGAGGCTTGGGGCCACATGCTTCCTCCAGGCTTGATGTCCCCCACCCCTGTTTAAAATGAAGTGAAGTCACTTCAGCAGTTGAGGGAACTGGGTAGCCTGCAGACTGAGAGGGAATTTAATAGCCTTCTTCAAATAACTGAAAGGCTGACACCCAGAAGGTGGAGCAAGCTTGGTTGCTGCTGCTGCTCCAGAGGGCAGGACCCGAACCAATGGATTCAAATGACAAGAGACAAGATTTCGCCTAGGCATTAGGAAGAACTTTCTGGCAGCGAAAGCTGTTCAGCAGCGGAATGGCCTGCCTCAGAAGGTGGTGGCCTCTCCTTCCATGGAGGTTTTCCTACAGATGTTGGCTGGCCATCTGTCAGGAATTCTTTAGCTGTGATTTCTGGCAATGCAGGGTGTTGGATTAAGATGGCACTTGGGGCCCCTTTCCAACTCTACAATTCTACAATTTTATGACTTTTTAAGAAAACAGTGCAGTGAGCTTTGTTGTGAGGAAAAAGGAAGGACTTCACCTAAAAACAAAATCTCAAGGGCTTGGTATCCAGCCTCCCTCCGTCTCCTGCCCCATGGTCATCTCCATGGGGCAAGTCAGGAAGCAAAGGGCAGATGCCGACACACCATCCTTGTCCACTGCGCAGTGAGATGGCAACCCCAGTTGCACACCCACCGAAATCAAAAGACCTTCTTAAGCAGATGAGGCAGGGGAAGGTGAAGAAAATTTTTGAGTAATTGGAGGGTGGATTTTAGCACAGTGCTAATTCATTCATTCCAAGTCTGCTCTTCTCCATCTGACAATTAAAGCTTGATTCCAGCCTTGCATTAACCAGAGGGATCCTGCAGAGGTACTGGAGGTCCCAGCAGAGTGCGGCACTCCCACCCCCCAACCTATATATCGTTCGTATCCGTGAATCATGAAGTTTTCACTTAACAAAGGAAGCACCCAAGTGTGCCGGTGAATTTTCCAGTTCAGTTACCAATGTTTTTGTTTTATCGGTAGAGGTCTCCCCCAAATTAAGATTTTTAATTAATACAAGGTAAATGAGAGCCAGCCTGCTTCTTTTTCTTGTTCTTGCTTTCCAAAGCCGCTTGCTGTTCCTTGCATCCTTATCGGTCTTTTAATTCATCTGGGAGTGCTTTAATTGCTAAATTGAGATTGTTTCACTCTTCCGAAGGAAGTGTTGCTATTTTGATCTTTATGGGGTGGCGGTTTTTGTTCAATGGCAAGGCAAATGGATTGCCAACAGACGGTTGTTAAAGTAAGCAGCTCTGCATCCCTTAAATAGTTGGCATTCCTCTCTGGGTTGTCATTGACTTTGGCCGAGGAGAAGGTAAAGAACTGTCACTGATTCATGGATGTTGTTAACCTCAGCAATGTGTCTGTGCAGAACAAGGGCCCAGGAGAGCTGCTCTGTTCCCTCCTATGTGCCTGTCACAATTTTTGCTGGCTCTCTCTCAGGAAGGCGCTGCCTTTTCAATGTTGCACCAAGGGATCAGGCTCCCTCCGAGCTCTGTTGTGAATAGATTTCACTTTTGTACTTTAAAAGAAGTGTCAATAAAAAAAACTCAGACACCCTGTATGCATTGTACAGGTTTGCGTGGTTATTATTTATATTATTATTGTTGTTGCATACTTTATTCTGGTTCTGAGGGGGAAGCAGGGGCTATTAAGAACATAAAGAGAGCCTAGTTGGGTCAGGCCAAGGAGGGGGAACATGCCTATTGTGGCTTGTAGCCATTGAGAACCTAATTCCTCATGAATCTGCCTAAACCCTTTTAAAGCCACCGTAGTTGATGGCCATCACTGTCTCCTGTGGAAGCGAGTTCCGTAGTTCATGCGTGTCAGAGGGTCGTCGTGGCTACTCTGGAGTAACTCCACCTGAGTCTAGTTTGTCTTCAAAGACGTTTATTGTGCTATTTATTTGCAGTGTAGAGACAGCTTAAAACATGACTCTCATCCTGAATCAGAATCCGGCAATGGCGTACGTCTGTTCCTACGCCAGCAATGTAACCTAACCTGCCTCTGTGTGTGTGTGTGTTTTAGCACATAGGAGTGTGCACATAACACTCTCTCCCTCTCTTCCCCTCCTTCCCCCCGTGCAGCTCCAAAAGAATGTTGTGATTACTTGTTTTCTCCCCAGATATATCTCAAGGTAGCAGCAGTGCACACTGTTTTTACAACCCAAGCTACCACACCCTGCCTTGTGGTGTGACTTCACGGTTCTTTCCCAGTAATCTGGATGGAAACCTCTCCAGTAAGGTAGATATGACCCATGTCTTGCCCTCCATTCCTGGCACCGTTTCCCCCGGTTCAAGGAAATATGCCGTAATGGTTCCATTTAGTTATCATGGTTGAATAAGCCTGGGGTAGGCAAAGTGACACCCTCCTGATGGACTACAACTCCCATCATCCCTGATCATTGGTCATGTGGTCTGGGGCTGGTGGGAGCTGGAGGTCAACAACATCTGAAGGGCACCCTGTTGGCTGTCCTTGGAATAAGCTGCCCAGCTCATGGACAATCAACACGGTGCTTTCTAGATACAGCTCCCATCAGTCCCCAGCTAGTACAGCCAGTGGTCAGGGATGATGGGAGTTGTAGTTCAAGATCTAGAGATCGCTATATTGTGTGCCCCTGGAATAAGCTACTCAGCTCATGGACAGCCAATGTGGTGCTTTCTAGATGCTGTTTGACTACAGCTCCTATCAGTCCTCAGCTAGCACAGCCAATGAACAGGGATAATGGGAGCTAAGATGAGACTGCTGGATCAGGTAAATGGTCCGTGTAGTCCAGCATCTTGTTCTCATAGTGGCCACCCAGATGCTCCAATTGGAAGCTCGCAAGCAGGACCTGAGTAGCACAGCAACTCTGGTCACCTATATTTCCCAGTGGTGAATTCAGAAGCATTGCTGCCTCCAACCATGGAGCCAGAGCACAGCCATAGTGGCTAGAAGTCATTGATAGCCTCCATGAATTTCTCCATTCATCTTGTAGTCCAACAACATCTGGACGGTGCCACATTGGCTAACCCTAACTTTAGTTGGGGAAACTGATCATGTTGTTGCAGTCCTCAGCTTGCACAGGTGGATGAAAAGAAGAGTCAGATCAGATGAAAAATGACAGGGAGTCTTCCTTACTGTGACTTGAGGCAACAACAGATTTCTCCAACCTGGTGCCCCCAGATGTTCGGGGCAGCAATTCTCGTCGGCCCCATACCTGGAAGGCATCAGGTTGGTGAAGGTAGGGATACAGTCTCCTTTATGATGCACACCTCTTGTAGGGCATTGCAGCAACCCAGCATGGCTGCCTTTCTGGAATTTGTCTCTTTCAAAAGAAATTCATCTGCAGTGCATCTAACGAAGTAGACTAAGACTCTAAGAGAGCTCTCATGACAACAAAACTCATTAGCTTTTAAGGTGCCGTAAGACGTGGTCCGATCTGTTGCAACGGGTTGAGATGCTCACTCTCTGTAGAAGATTTGGGTTATTCCTGGTCACAGGTGGACCCATTCTTGATCCCTTCTAATTGCATCATTAGCTTATTGTCTCTGCCAGGGTCTGGTCTCTGACAAGGGTACAGTACCCTTTTGCAGGACTGACTAAGGGATTGGCTGTAGCTCAGTGGCAGAGCATCTGTTTTGCATGCAGAAGGTTACAAGTTTAACCCCCCAGCATCTCCAGGTAGGGCTGGGAATATCCCCTGTATAAAATCCTGGAGAACCGCTGCCAGTCAGTGTAGACAATATTGAGCTAGATGGACCAATGGCCTGGCTTATTATAAGGCAGCTTCCTATTTCCCTATCTCTTAAGGGAAGGACCACAGTTCAGCAGTAGAGCATCTGCTTTGCATGCAGAAGGTCCCAGATTCAACCCCCAGCATCTTCGGGCAGGACAGGGAATATCCCCCAAATGAGGACACCCACTGCCAGTTACTGCATAGACAATACTGAGCTAGATGGAGCAATGGTCTGATTTGGTATAAGGCAGCATCCTATATATAGGAACAATGCTTCCACCCTAGGATTGGCTGTCTGGAAAGTCACATGACAGCATTCCACCCTGGTACAGCTAGAGCACTTCTTCATAGAACTCCCACCCAATATACTTTGACTTCCCACAACCAGGTTCTTTGTAACTTCAGTTCCCTGTTCTCACCCCAATAATGGTCAGAAGAGGAGCTCAGAACAGCTGGCCTTAGCTTCTTAGGGAAAATTTGCCATGTGCATTGTGAGAGGTGTGTCTTATTATCAGATGCCACTCACAATGGAAAGCCTTTCCCCCATCCTTATCATGAGACTAGGAACATTTTGCCCTTTCCAAACAATGTGCAAACAAAGCTATCCTCCAAAATTTGTTGCTCTCCAATTTTTTGATGCAGCCCAAAAATGTATAGAAGTGCACATATTAGTGGAACTTATTCATAAGAAGGCATGTATTAGTACATAAAAATACAGAAATGCATTATATTAAGAGGAGACACTTGGGGGGAAGTGTATATTGAGGAAATTTGCATACAAAAATTGTGGGGGGAGAAAGGCACACTATAATGCTGATGAATTTTTGCAAGGACTTTTTTTCTTAAAAAAATGCAAACTGATAAGAAAATGTGCTGAACTGAAGACGAGAAAAATGAGGAATTGAGGGTAACCAAAATTGACCGATTGCCCATCCCTACTTGAGATGCTGAGAAAATCCCAGTTGCAACAGACTGAATTGTTTCTGCAACTACCTCCCGAAACTCTGTTTGGATTTTGCTAATGGATCTGTTTAGGGCATAGCGATCTCCTCCAAGGTTGCTGATTTTTTTCCTTGAATTGGAAGAATTCCTCTCCATTGTGTTGATTAAGTGAACGTCCCTCTTTTCCGACTACTGTAGTTTTGTGACTGCATGCTAATATCATTTTGTGGTGGTGGTTGTTTTATATTTTAAAAAAGCCCCCTCCCCCTTCACTGTTCTCTGAGTTGTGTCTTAATTTGTAAGTCATTTGCACCTGAAACTTCCCTTCTGGGGGGGTGGGAGGCAGTTGTGGCTCCCTTGTCCTCAGCATGCTCTGGTGTAGCCAAGCTCATTTCCTTCCCTTTGTATCTTCTCTGTCCTGCCAGTTTCCAAAGTTCCCGGTGAGTCTAACTAGCCTGTTCCAAGGGAAGGCTCTCAGCTTCACCTCCCCACCTGCCTATTTCAATTTCATTTTTCAACCCCCCTTGGCTTTGTTGGTGGGGCTCTTTAATTGCTTCTGCATTAACTCCTTGCTGTCGTGACTCTTTGAACAGCTCAGTAATAAAATCCTTGACAGACGCACTGCCGACTGGAGAGCTTACGGCTATCTGAGTGATCTAGGTCAGTAATTTTCATCCATTAAGTCATTTAAAGTTCCAGGTCCATTTAAAATATGAGTTTATGCAATCAAATGACCCTTGCACAGTTGATTCCTTTAAACAGTCCGTTGTAGATTTTCTAAAAACCTACCCAGGTGGGTTTTGTCCTACCACAAAGAAGTCTGTTGGAAGTCCAAGACTTTTGTTTTGTATAATGCTGAATTTCACAGGCGAAGAGAGTTTTGTCCAGGCTCAGGAGAGTGCCTGTTTGGTCAGTTCTCTTTATTTAGTGGATGGCTTAATTCTATGAGGACTTTGGGCTTCTCCACACTTCCTCATGTCTTGCTGCTTTCCCCTGGGGGAAACCACTCTTCTGCGCTCAGTCGGAGCAAATGGAAGTAGGGCAGTTCGTGGATTGCTGTTTGTTCCAATTTAAAGCTAGAGTGACTTTTCCCTGGGAAAGGAGCAGGGCAAAGGGGAAAACTGCTTTGGCATGAGACAAGAGGAAGTGTAAACAAGCCCTTTGTTTCAGTGCTGCTTTCTGTCATAGAGGTGCCACTATAGCACTACAGTACTTGTTATATGGAGTCTAATGGTGCAAATCTCATAAAGAGATAGGCAACAGCACTGTAGTGGCGTCTGGTGGTAGAACACATGCAATGCAATGCAATATGAGAACATCAAAGGAAGAAAAAAGCACTTTGATTCCAATCTAACCACAGAAATATTCCTCCTCCTCCTCCTCCTCCTCCTCCTCTTCTTCTTCTTCTTCTTCTTCTTCTTCTTCTTCTTCTTCTTCTTCTTCTTCTTCTTCTTCTTCTTCTTCTTCTCCTTCTTCTCCTTCTTCTCCTTCTTCTCCTTCTCTCTCTCTCTCTCTCTCTCTCTCTCTCTCTCTCTCTCTCTCTCTCTCTTTATATATATATATATATAGACATTTTCCAAGTTGTCTAGCAAGGCATAAGCAGTGTATCAAACTGATATTGTCAGGCTGCATTTATATTTCTATATTTTCTGTTCCTGATTCCTGGCTTTGTTTACATAAAATCATTATTAATTGACATTCTTAGTGAATCATTTTCAGGTTTCATGACCATGAAATGGTATATAAAGTTTGAGAAATGAAATAATTGTAGTATTAATTTTTAATTGTTTTATTAGATACTTTTTATTCCTGTTCATTATATATTTGCTCACAAGGCACCTAAAATTTACTAAGCACTGTGCAGAGATTTATTCAATGCTGTGCAAGCTCACAGTCTACTAGACATGATACAAAAGGGGGGGGAAGAGTGAGAAAGGAAGAGGAAAATCAAGCAAATTCAGGTGCCAGTTCTTTAAGTTGCGTAATTGATCGACTAGCTTGAATGGCCAGTGAGAAGGAGGTGGTTCTGGGAGAAAGGATCAGATGGCAGCTGGTCCCAGATAACCTGATGGAATGGGCTTGGCTACCATGTCCTCTTCCACAGATGCAGCCAGATGGAAGTGGGAGATGTGGCACCAACACCAACATTAACAGTTTCAAGACCTACTACTTTCTGCATACCTTTTTGCTCCTGGTTTTCCTCTAAATTCTCCCACCCTGGTGCAGTTCATACTGAGAAGTTCATACTGGCCAGGATTGCTGAGCATTCAGGAAACATTAGGGCCAAACGGAGACCGCCTCTTGTTTCCTGGGCGCTGAAAGTTCAGAATGACACTCCCTCATCCACATATCACAGAGTGACTAATGCGCCACCACTGATAAATTTCATTGTGGGATGGCGGATCATTGGAAAAGACTTAGCAGGCCAGATCAGGCCAACAGTTTGTCACCTCTAGACTAAGTCCTTCCTCCAGATTTAAGGCCATTGTTGTGAGCTTGGGTTTAAGTTCTCACTCATCACAATGCACTTTTCTTTGTCTGTCTTTTTCCTTTCCATTTTAATGACCCGTTCAGCTAGATTATCCGTCTTTAATTGCTTTGGGGTGGGTAGAGCACTGGCGCAGGTTTGCAACCAGCAAAGAAACAGGGAGAATTCGGGTGTCTGTATATGTGCATTTCTCCCTCCCACAGAGATTTCTAGCAAAGTTAGTTGGGTTGCAAGGATGTAGCACTTTCCTGCGTTTTCTAAAATACCACTTTTTTCAATTCAGAGACTATAACAGGAGTGCAGAGCTTGTGGCCCTCCAAATGTTGTTAGATTCCAGATCTTGCTATTCCTCAGTTCCCATCATTCCTGACCACAGGCCATGCTGTCTAGGGTTGAAGGGCGTTGGAATCCAACAGCTGGAAGCCTGCACTACAGGCTTGTCCAGTTAGTGATTTCCCAATATCTTTGTTTGATGGCTTGATCAGTGTGTGTGTGACTGTAGAGAGTCCAGATGCTTTTCTTTTTGGCTGCCCATTGTAGCCCTATCACCTTTCTTCTTTGGCGATCACTCCTAGCCGAGTAAGATTGTCTTCCATTAAAACGGTCTTAACAGTAAGTCCGTAAGTGACTGTGGAGGTCCAATTTTGGATCCACACATCCGTCCACAGGTTTCCAGGCTGGAATTGATCACGGTGAGGGCTTGTCAAACATGCATTCCCCTTAGTTCATTTCTCCCTTTTGTCCTGAGTTCGTGCTTCTTCAAAGTCCATGACACCTTTGGTAATGACGGTTCTCCAATTGGAGCGCTCACAGGCCAGTGTTCATATATGAATACCAGCATATCATTTTCCACACACACAAAAAAGCACTAGCTTTGATGCAGGCCATAGCCGAAAGACTGGCGCCTTCAAGGTGGCTGATCTAGGGAATGAATGCAGCCCAAACCACAGCATACAAATCAATACAAAACTGAACTGGACCTCCTGGCAAGCTCTGCCAAGCAGGTAATAAAGGGTCTGGAAACCAAGCCTTATGAGGAATGGTTGAGGGAGTTGGGTATGTTTAGCCTGGAGAAGAGAAGGCTGAGAAGCAGTATGATAGCCATCTTCAGATATCTGAAGGGATGTCACACAAAAGATGTTTTCTGCCATTCTCAAAGGTAGGCCCCAAACCAGTGAATTTAAAGGACAAGAACAGAGATTCTGACTAAACATTAGGAAGAAAGTTCTGATGGTAAGAGCTGTTCCTCAGTGGGATGGACCACCACAGAAGATGGTAAACTCTTCTTCATTGGAAGTTTTTTTAACAGAGGTTGGATGGCCATCTGTCAGGGATTATTCAGCTGTGATTCCTGCATGGCAGGGGCTTGGACTAGACGACCCATCAACACAAGTCTTGCATATGGTTGCACCAGCTTCTATTGCTTCATAAAAATAGTGGGCAGTGGTGGCTTGTGCCCATTGGGACTGGTAGGGGAGGAAGGCAGGGAGGCCAACTGTAGGTGGGACCAGAGTCAATGAGTGGTGGAACCAACTTATTCTAGTTTTGTCCCCATCCTGCTTCCCCCCTCCCTCATTGACTTCTGTTGATAGTGGTCTTTGTGTAAGAGAGGGGCCAGGAGGAAATCCTGAAGAAGCCTTATCCTACTCCACATGCACCATCTCTCTCAGGCTTCTGCAAGTGACCCTATTCCATGCCAGGGTGGTTGAGCATGGTCCATGTGCACCAGTCATAGATTGGTTTACTATAAAATCAGCACACCTATGTGCGGCCAGTCCCCTTAATAGCAAATGGCTAGAATTGGGAGCCAAAGTGGAGCCACTGGGGGAAAGATGTAGGCATTAGCATGCTCAGGAAAACCCTAAGTCAGGCATAGGCAAACTCAGCCCTCCAGATGTTTTGGGACTACAACTCCCATCATCCCTGACCACTGGTCCTGTTAGCTAGGGATGATGGGAGCTGTAGTCCCAAAACATCTGGAGGGCCGACTTTGCCTATGCCTGCCCTAAGTTTTGCAGAAGTAATTTTTGTTAAAAAAAACCATCCCCCCAATGAGATTTTTTATTATTGTTGTTTTAATAGTCCTCTGACGGCTGGGCACTTTTAATAGCTACGAAGTGTTGAATCAGGAAGGAAAAAGGGGGGGTGGGAAATGGGAGAGGAGAGTGGAGTAGAGTAAAAATCCTTTTTTGTTGTTACCACCCCAGATTTTGCAAGCGAAACATATTGAAGCTGAATGTCAGCTGCGGACGGGTGTCCTCAAAGTGAGGCTTTTGGGGGGGGGGATTTCCCATCCGCCTCGTTGAATCTGTGCAAATTTTAAGTGGCTTGCAAAATGCCCCCACATCGCATCATATAATAAGGCATCCCATTTTGAAGGGACTAACCTTCAAATCCACCAGCGACAGAGGGCTTCAAAGTAAGTGCTGCAGGTGCATATTTATACCTCCATTGTGTTAGATCGCTCCCTAATTTAGCTGAGTCCCCAGCAGGAGATTTTCCCACTTTCCTCCTGATGAGGAGATTTCCTTGCCAAGGATTTCCAGCTGTAAGAGAGTGCATTGAAAATAGAAACCCATCCATGCTCTCTCCATCTGCAAACAGGTGCAGGGGTAGCGGGATGATGGAGCAGAGGCAGCCCAGCTCCTTTGAAATCAGAAGAAGTTTTGCCATATGAATGTGAACACCCTCCATTTCCCCCTTTGCTTGGAAGAATATAATGGACCAGATTTTTCATATGAATGTTTGCACCACAAAGAGTGGCCTGAACAAATTTTACATGCCAGGCAATTTTTGCATACACTTTAAAAAAAAAAGTTTATCCAGCTAATGATACCAATAAGGGAGGGATCCATAGTTCTGCAGAGCACTGAAGCCACCCTTCTTGACTTTGACTGCTCCCCACAGGTATAGCGACTGCAGGAAGAACAAACCTCTGTTCTCCCCGTCTCATACGAAATAAATCTTTTGCGGCCTCTCTAATGGGGAAGATGCTCGTAAGAGGAACACATTTAAAGCTCTTTTAGTACCGCTTCTTCACCCCCGGTTTCTGAAATTTCGCCAGAAGGGTCAAGTGTTCTCAAGAATGCCTTTGGTCACTAAGAGGCCTAGAAACTTGCCTTTTTCAAAATGCACCCAAATTGGATTAAGTCCTTGCATATTGTCTCACACTTGGGTCTGCTTTCAGTAGTGGGAATTAACGGCATGCCAAATGAAAATCCTCCTCCCCAAGTGCCCTCAGACTTGGGATGGGGGAGGAATTCTACTCACTTCACATATAAAACTTACCTAGTTTGCACTTTGGGAAGCAAGATGGGAAACTGTCATTCGCCCACCCTCCGAAATCTGCAGTTCTCCAGCCAAGTCATGTGTACGTAAATGCACATGCTAGGATAAAGAGTGCATATGCATGCATCTATTAGGAGAATTGCTTGGAAGAAGGGAAAGTGCATTTTTGTACACACAAAAATCAGTGAGCTGCGAAATTTTGAAGGATGATTGTGGGACAGTCCACGGGTTGTTTCAGAAAGTGAAAAGTAGGTAGATCTGCCTTCAAATGTGAAGAGAAACTCGTTTCTCTGCTACAGCGACTTCTGGAGAGAGAGATCCAGACATCTGCATGCCACTTGCTCTTTGCTGAAAAGCAGCAAGATGATTCAACACACTTCTCCCTCCCTCTGCTTATCCCCCCCCCTCAAAAAACAAACCTTGTGTCAGCCAGCAGAGAATATTGGGCTCCCCCACCCCCGGTGGTCAAGCCACCAACCTTTCCCTGACTCTGCATCACAGTGAGCCAAAGGAGACACATCTTTCTGCTGCACAAGTCCAGTTTGCATAAAGTTATTTATGCATTTTCCATTGTATATTATTTTTGTGCAGGTGCTTATGGGATGAATAGACGTCAGAACACATACATTATGGAAAAAGGCTTCAAAGGTATAGTATCTGATGCTGGCAAGTGACCCCATAGTGGCCAGTGTGGGTAAGGCAGGAGAGGTGAGCTTGCCAGCCCCAAACATCTGCAAAGTGGTTGTTAGTCGGTCGGCAAACAGGCAGGCAAGCCGGCATGTTTTTTGAGACCTCTGGCAACAGCCCAGCTTTGCCATGCCCATTGATCTCTGCCCCACATTCCTGCCATTACTGCCTTCCTCCTCTATTGGCAAACAAATTAGAACTGAGCTCTCTGTTTAGGAAAGCCAATGGAGGTAGCACTTGGTAGATGTGGGTCCACAGCCCACCTCGGATGTGGACTCGCCATGTGGTTTTGAGGCAACTCATACCTTGTGCCTCAGTTTCCCTACTCCCAAGGGTGCCAACCTTCCTTCAGCCTGAGGGCTGCATTCCTTCTGAGCAACATTCTGGGGGGGCCACGTGCCAGTGGTGGGCGGAGCCAGAAGCAAAGCTGGGCAGAAGAACGAATGTAAATGTTGCCTTTGTACAGTGGGATAGTATCTGCATATGCTCAACACACACATCCTCTGGAAACCATCTGGTTTCAAGGACATATTCCAGCCAGGCTAAAGCACTCGAGGAGTGTGTGTCCTGGGGAGAGCTCCAAGGGCCTGATAGAGAGGCCTGGGCAGCCGTATTTGGCCCCTAGGCCTGAGGTTCCCCATCCCTGCCCTACCCTGAAAATGGAAAGAATGGTGGCTTACTGTTAAAATATCTGCGCGAGAAATAAATTTTTTCCCTGAGCCTTAGAAAGACTAGATTATAAGAGCACTGCACTGAACTTTTGTGGATTTAAGGGCTAAAGAGAAGGGCTCAAAAATGGTGGCATGAATAGGCTTTTCCTTCTCTTAAGAAATGCTTTATTTTCTTTGCTGCTTTTTTTTACTTGCTGCATTTATATCTCATATTCTATCATGGTGCTCAAGGCAACTCAGAACTGGGCTCCAGGCACTAGCCAGGCTCCGACTAGCAGAAGCAAAACCCCCATTTTGAAATATTTTTAATTTCTCTCTGCAAGCTGCCCAGATAATCTCTGGTTATAGGGTGGCAGATATACGCTGAAAATAAACAAGGTCCCTGTATCATACACTTTAAGACCCGTGCACCAAAATCAGGGCCAGCGCCAGAAATAGTCATGGTGTGGTTCTACACAAGGGGGAGACACAGACCACTAGATTTATGTCAGGAATTAGATTAAAATAAAGGTAAAGGGGCCCCTGACCATCAGATCCAGTCGTGTGCGACTCTGGGGTTGCGGCGCTCATCTCGCTCTATAGGCGAGGGAGCCAGCGTTTGTCCGCACACAGCTTCCGGGTCATGTGGCCAGCATGACAAAGCTGCTTCTGGCGAACCAGAGCAGCGCACAGAAATGCTGTTTACCTTCCCGCCGGAGCGGCCCCTATTTATCTACTTGCACTTTGATGTGCTTTCGAACTGCTAGGTGGGCAGGAGCTGGGACCGAGCAACAGGAGCTCACCCCATTGCAGGGATTCGAACCGCCGACCTTCTGATCAGCAAGCCCTAGACTCTGTGGTTTAACCCACAGCGCACACCAAAAAGGCGTGTAAAATTTCTCTGCTCTCTAGTGCCATCTGGTGTTGCATCTTTATAGCACCTTCAAATCGTTGTTTCTTTACCAGTGTAGCTGAGTCCATGGTTGGTCATATTAGCAAGGCCCCTCGGCCCAGTGACGAGAGTCCCCTGGACGTGTTCCTCCTCCCAACAAAAGAGCATAAGAAGAAGAGTCCTGATGGGTCAGGCCAATGGCCAATCTGATCCAGCATCCTCTTCTCACAGTGCCCCACCAGATGCCTGTAGGAAACCAAGGAGCAGAACATGAGCACAAGAGCCCTCTCCTGTCCTCTGGTTTCCAGCAAGTGGTATTCAGAAGCATTGCTGCCTCTAGCTGTGGAGGCAGAGCAGAGCCATCCTGGCTAGCAGCCATCAATAGCCCTCTTCTCCGTGAATTTGTCCAATCCTCTTTTAAAGCTTTACAAGTTGGTGGCCATTGCATTCCATAGTTCAACTATCCCACCCCGACCCCTTTGTCCTGAATCTTGCAACACTTAGACCATTGCAACCTGTTTGCTGGTTTATATGCCTCTTAATCTGGCTCAAGAGAAAGCTAAGGAGGAGCAGGAGAGGCCGTGGTTAAAATTTCTGCACTGGGTCATTAGGAAAACAACCATAGTTGTGGGGGACTGTGAAGTCTGATTGTATGGTGTCAGGTGATTGACAGGTAGAGGCCAGTTCTGGAGGGTGGGTTCCACCTGGATCCAGCTCCAGATCTGAGTAAATTAAAGGTCTCAATTTAGCACCAAAACTGATAATGATGGAAATAGATGTGCTTCCATGGTAAAGCATCCCAAAGACTTTGCAGGGGGGCGGGCACCACTGAAAAGGCCCGTTGGCACGTCGCCGCCACCCCCACACCTCCCTTGGGTGAAACCTCTGAAGGAGACTACAGGGTTGGGCTGGTTCATATTGAGGGAGAGGCAGCCCTTGTAGCATTGTGGTCCTGAACAATTTAAGCTTTTATGGGCCCAAACTGGACCTTTGAAGTGACCCCAGAAACTAATCCGTAGCCAATGCAGTCAGCCCGCAATTGGGCTAATATGCTCAGGTCTTTTGGTCTCAGTCCGTAATTCGGCTGCTGAATTCTCCACTAGGTGCAGCGTCTAAATTATCTTCAAAGGCAGCCCCATGTATAATGCATTATAGTAATCTGAGAGATGCTGAAGTGTGCCTAACTCCCCTCCCCCCCCAAAAAAAGACAAGAAAAAAAGAAAAGGGAAAGAACTTTTGAGATGGGATTGTGAAGTGTGGAGCCAAAACTACTATGGGACCTGGAAAATCTGATTTCCCTCTGTGTGTTCTTTTTCTCATTTAAAACCCACATACAAGAGCCCCCTTGTTTATGGGTAATTGAAGCCGTGCAGCAGCGATAGCCAAGGAGAAGTGGGAGAAGGAGTGTCAGTTAACTCCAGGCACACAGTAATATCAGTTGCTGGAAACCACGGGAGGAGAGAGAGTGCCTTTGCTCGCTAGTCCTGCTTGCAGACGTGCCACTGGGGCCTCTGGTTGGCCACTGTGAGAACAGGATGCTGGACTGGATGGCCCATGGGCCTGATCCAGCAAGCACCTCTTTTAGGAAAGGGGGTTTGAAAAATTGTAAGTAAGAAAGAAAGAAGCTCAGTCAGTAGAGCAGGAGACTTTAAATCTCAGGGTTCAAGCCCCACATTGGGCAGAATATTCCTACATTGCAGGGGGTTTGACTCAATGAGCCTCAGGGCCCCTTCCATCTCTGCAATACTACGATTTGTATGCTTGCAATGGCCCGTGGTACAATTTGCATGAAATTTGCACACAATAATTTCTATGTATAGATATTTCAGGGCAAAGTAAGATGGTGGATGGGGAAGTGTCACTACATTTCACAGTGCGCCCCCCCCCTTTTTTGGCCCACACAGCCCAGAATTGAACTCAGTAGTAAAGTGGAAGCTTTACACCAGGGGTCCCCAGACTTACCGGCGTTTGGGCCGGTTCCCACCGCGCCGATCGCGCGGCGGGCCGGAGGACGGGGGAGTGCGCGCCCGTGCGCATGCACGGGCGCTTACTGGCGCGGCGGTGCGCTTCCAGGGTGGAAAAAGCGCCGAAAATCCGTTGTGCGCATGCGTATGGGCCTCCCCGACCCGGAAGTGCACCAGAAATGACCTCTTCCGGGTCGGGAGAGGCCCATACGCATGCGCACAAAGGATTTTCGGCGCTTTTTCCCCGACCCGGAAGAGCGCTGCCGCGCTGCGCGCCGTAAGAGCGGGCAGCGGCGGCGGGTGTCGTCGCGGGCCGGATTGGCAGGCCAATTGGGCCGCATCCGGCCCCCGGGCCGTAGTTTGGGGACCCCTGCTTTACACTGTGAGGCTCTGTTAACAGTAAGAAATAAATGGGCCTCTCTTATTAATAAATAAGAAAGAAATAATATATTCAGTTTACATCATACCTTTCCTGCTGAAGGGACCGAGGGCAGCAGACGCAGCAATGATAAAGCACTAGCAAAAATTAAATCCAATAGCAATCGGTTTTAAAGTGCCCTAAGGTAGTTAGGAACATTCTAAAAAAGTGTATCAGTTATTGGTAAGACAGAGTATTTTTGTTATTATTATGACCAGCCCTTCACCAGCGGGTCCCAGGGCAGGTTACAACAATTTAAAATTCAGAACTAAAAACAGTTAAAATAGATTACAGTCACAGGATGAGCACTGAAAATGCACGTCTCAGGTGTCAAAGGCCAGGGTGGAAGTGCATCTTCAGCATTCGCTGAAAGATGTATAGAGAAGAAGCCAGATGCACTTTAACCAATCAAGACGAGAGGCTCCCGCTCTCAGAAGGGCAAATGCAAATGGAAGTTATGACTCTGTATGCAAATATGTGACCTCACCTGTGAATTCCTGTGTGAGGAAGGAAATGCAAACATTCATCGCTCTGCAAGCACTGAATAGTTGAGTTGGAAAGAGACCCTGGAGGCATTTTGTAATTTCCAAAGACCATGGCAAGCACAGCCAGGCCAAAATGGCAGCCAGTTGAACTAGGACATTTCCTCCCAATCCCTACTTAGTCATAAAGTTCACTGAGGCTGTTGGGCCCTTTGCTGCCTCTCAGGGTTTTTCTGAGCAAAGAACATGCCAACTTGAGCTCCTTGCAGGAAAGGTGTGATATAAACGTAACAGTCATTAAAAACAAAAACAAAAGCAGGCTGTTCCCAAAAGAGAACATAAGCATCCAATATGGAGCTAGTTCACCAACCTTGTTAAAAACTCAGGTACTTTCCATCATGAGAGATTTTTAATCCTCTCTAACTGTCCAAACCAGTTCCCTGGTGAATTGTCTCTCGCCCTCCTTCACACCTTGAAGCTGATCTTAGCTGGAAGCAGGGAGATGGGTACCAATATCATGCCTTTAGTTGTGTCAGCCTAGTGCCACCTTCCCCAGCCTGGTGTCCTCCAGATGTTGTGAACTACAGCTGTCAGCTGGGGCTAATGGGAATTGTAGTCCAAAACATCTGGAGTGTGGCAGGTTGGAGAAGTCTGTGTGTGTTGCGTGGTGGGTGCAGTAGCTAACTAGGATTGGAAAGAGCCAGGTTCAAATAATAATAATAATAATAATAATAATAATAATAATAATAATAATAATAATAATTTATTTATACCCCACCCATCTGGCTGGGTTTCCCCAGCCACTCTGGGCGGCTTCCAACAGAAAAATGAAATAAAATAATCTATTAAACATTTAAAAATTCCCATTCGTCCACAAAGCTCGCTGCGTGACCTTCAGACGGTCATTTCTCCCAGGTCAAAATAACTTCTGGTGTTAAATGCATGCAGATGGTTAAGGAATGCAGATAGCATCAGAAGCAGAGAGAGAGAGAGCTATCAAGATGGCAGCAACTGGGGCAGTGGAATGCCTGTATTTTCAGCAAGAAAACCCAGAGATCACAAGAACGTGAGAGTAGCCCTGCTCTCAGAGTGGTCAGCCAGGTGCCTCAATGGGAAACCTGCACAAGAGCCCTCTCCCCTCCTCCTGTGGCTTCTAGTAGCTTGGACTCAGTAGCATCACTGCCTCTGACCACAGAGGCAGAGTTATAGCCAGCCAGGGTGGGGTGGACTTTGGGTCACATGACATAATTCCTCTGCATGCTCCTTAAGAAATCTGAGGGGGGAGAGGGAACCCCGGCTAATATCCTTAAAGTGACAGGTAAGTGACCACCACCCGTTGTTTCCTTCTTTGTATCCACAATAGAGGCAACCAAGCTTTTTTTTTTTTACCTTGTGGTCTGAGGCTGTTTGCAAGATCACAGAGCTGGCATTCTCCTTTGCACCTGAGATGAATGTTTCCTGTATTACGATGAGGTGGTGGTGTCAGCCTTATTAATGATGTTGCCGTGTATAATGTCAATGGTGATTTGCAGGACCACACAAGCAAAACAGAAATGCCAGGTCCCTGCCCCACAGAGCTTCCAATATCCCCAGTTGGGAAGTCAATGAGGGGAAGGAGAGGCAGAGATAACAATGGATCTATTTCACATTTTTGGGAAGAAATGCTGTTTTGTCTGAAAACAGGCAGAGGAGGGAGGAGAGAGAAAAGGGAGCATTGTAAAAACTGGATTTTACATTCCCGTAGAGATCACAGAATTTCTCTGCTAGCAAGCAATCTTCCTTCTAAACCTATTTTAACATAAAAATCTAATCATGCCATTCTGGACTTTTCCCTATAAAGCAATTAAAAACAAAACAAAGAACCCACGTTGCATTAAATGTGGTGTTAGATTTCCGGGTGCCACCCCTGAAACAGGTATTATACCCAGTATGCCAAAAGACTTTGCTTGCTAGCATGGTTCTCTCTGCCAGGGAGAAGGGTGGGACTTGTGCATGATCTCTTGGTATGGAAAGGGGGACCTTAACCAGTGTTATCCTTTAAGGCACGGGTCGCTGGTTCATGGCCCTCCAGGCATTAGTGGACCACAGTTCCCATTAGCCCCAGCCAGCATTGCCAATGGCCAGGGATTTATGGGAGCTGTACCCCCACAGCATCTAGAGGGCCGTGGGTTGTGCCAGCCCTGCTTTGAGGGATGTGGGGAATGGTGGCATGGGGTGGTTGTGTGTGTACAAACTGATGTTCTTATTGTAGCAAATGAGACCCTTTTGACAGCAGAGTCCGTGGCACTGAAGGGCTGTTTTCTTTCCTACTGAATGTTCAGGAAATGACTTGCGAATGAGTTTGGATGAGCAGATGGTTTGGAGAGACAGTGGTTCGGAGATCCCTGAGGCGTAACTGGTGGGTCCCTGTGCTGTGCGCTCTGAGGGTTAGAGACCCCCTCCTCCCCTCCCCCTTCTCCTCGAGGTCCGGTCGCATGTGTGCTAAGAGGCCGGCCCGGCTCTTGTCTTGCAGACTATATGAAGGGATCTGCCTGCAGCTCCAGCACCTGTTCCCTCAACAGCAGCGAAAACCCCTACGCCACCATCAAAGACCCCCCCATCATGGCATGCAAACATTCCGAGAGCAGCTATGTGGAAATGAAATCTCCCGTTCACCGGGACGCATCCTATTCTGACACACCAGCCTTGTCAGCAGCTAATAAAAACATATACGATGTTGGTAAGTATCTCCCATGATCCAGCTGCAAGCAGGGAGATCCAGCTGGTGCTGGGTCATCAACGGTGGTGCAATCCAAGTGTTGCTGCGTTAAAACTCCCCATGGCCCCCTGCCCATTCATTGGCCACACTGGCAACCCCTGGCAAATGGGCAGGCAAAAAAATATACACCAACTGCTCATTGCCCATTGAGTTGGTGTGAAGTTACTACTGTTTCCTTTGCAAACAGGCAAAGGGCTTTCACAAAGTGTGGTTAACTAGCAGTGGCGTAGCGTGGTGGACAGTGGGCCATGGCCCTGGGCACAAATTTCCGAGGGAGTGCAATGAGACAGGCTCCTTCATCAAGGCTGGGGCTGCAGGGAGGTAAGCAGTGCCAGGGCGGGACCTTTGGGGCTGGGCTGGCAGCGACAACACTTTCACCTCACGGCCGGCAAAGGGACACCCGCTTTTGCCCCGCCCCTGGACCAGCCAAGAGGGAGCTGCCACCGCCACCCACCAAGGAGGGAGGGAGGATGAGAAAGGCAGGAAAGTACATTGCCTAGACTAGAGCACCACAGCAGCGCTCCTGCTTTTGTGTTCCGCTGCCTTATCCATGCTCCCAGGGTGGGGCTGGTTTGCAAGGAGAGGCTCCCTTGATTAGGTGCTGGCCAGTGAAGGGACTGACCGCTACCCAGTCCACCAGCGGTGCCAACACTTAGCCAGCCCTGGGCACCGGTAACCCACGCTATGCCCCTATTAACTAGGGCTATGTGGCTTCTTTGTCCAAGAATAATTATTTAAAGTTCCACATCCACGCAATCCAAATTGCATGCCGTGCCAAATTTTGCGCCGGTATGCTTAATTTATTTGTTTTTATGCACATGTCTGTGCTTCTCTTAATGTTTTCACTGTTCTACATAATTTATTTGGGGCTTCCTTAGCCATGGGAGGGACCAGTGTGGGGCTGCTGAAGCCTCTCTTCCTAGATTGTTGGCAGGGGTGGGTGGAGCAGCCTGGTGTTCTGGCCTAAGTCTGTTTGGTCCCGATTCCAAATGAATCTGCAATTAAATAATAATAATTCACCTGGGAATTGGTATAGGAAGAACATGTTCATCTCAGTGTATGCATTTTTAAACAGATTTTAGCCTAATGTATTTCGTCCTTTGAGCTGAGAACTATATTGCAAACTCTGGGAAAGTTTGGAAGCCAAAGGATAGTTAAGTTCCAATTCACACATCGGTTGTGTCAGTGTACACCAGAATTCACTAAAAGAGAATTCCTCCAGCTTCCATAAATATTAGTAATCACCTAGCAGCTTGTGTGCGGCTTTTGCTCACACACTTTTGGCTGGAGGCACTAGAAACCTTGGTATATTTGGGATTTAGAGACAGGGGAGGGGAAGAAAAAATGGGGTTCTGAGTAACCTGAGCTTTACATCCATTGCCACATTTGCTGTGTGTACGTTTTTCTTAGAGATGAGTGTTTCTGTCAATTTTGGTTTTATTTTTCTAGACTTAAGTACATTTTGCCACACTTCTATATCAGTTTGCAATCTTTTTTAAAGTCTTCAGTTTTTCAGCATTTTTGTGTGCATTTCTCCTAACATTTCTGTGATAAATTTCTTCTAAGATAATACATTTGATATATTATTTTCTTTTTAACATTATTATTAATTTTCTTGCTTCGGGATTTTGTTTTAGTATTTGCCCTAATCTGAGGAGACCCATTGAAAGTAATGGACCTTGCTAACTAGGTCCATTAATTTCAGTGGGATACATTTCCTAATTCAGTTGGCTACAACCCAAAGCTTTAATACTAATGATCTGTGTTATGCTTTTATATTCTGTTTTCGTACGCTACTCTTGTGTATCCTCTGATTTTGGAGCAGTTAAATAAATATAAGCATATTTATGCTCACTTTCACCTACTAGTTTATTGGAGAAGTAAAACAAATAGAACAATAAACAACAATATCAGAGAAATAACAACCATCCTCTTCCAATACTGGGTAAATCAGAGGTACAGACTGAAATGTAAACTGTCAAAAACAAGAGATCTACAAAAAAATAAAGTTCTGAAATAAGTTTTTTTTTTAATGTGATACAGTACGTATGGGAGCCCTCAGAAAGTAACATATAAGCCCAATAGTGTGTAACTATCTTCAAATAAAGTCACACACAGTATACACTAAATCTCTTAAACACAAAAATGCTGCAGGGTATATATAAAACATTTTTAAACCATTCATAGTGGTATTTTTCCATCTCTGTGGTGGCAGAGTTCAACAGGAGTCTGTGTGGTGCTCTCTGGATGGTGTCGGATTCCATCTCAGCAGTCCTAGGAAGCATAGCCAATGCACAGGGGATGGTATGAGTTAAACATCTGGGCAACACTGTGCCAGCTACCTATGGGGGAGAGAACAGACATTGATGCGCTTTTACTGCCAAAGTTAACGTAGAAAGAAGCTTTTGCTAAGGGAATAATTGTCTGAAGCAGTTCATGGTAGAGGTAGCCAATGTCTTGCCCTGCAGATGATGTTGGACCACAACTCCCATCCCTCTTGTCTGTAGGCCACACTGTCTGAGGCTGATGGGAGCTGGAGTCCAATAACATCTGCAAGGCACCACATTAGCTATCCCAAAGCTTGGTAGCAGAGCTTAGGAGCCTCGGCTCCTTACTAGAACAACCCATCCCAGAATTCCTTGTTTAGAGCTAACAAGCTTTGGAATTGATCATACTCACGGTGTTTGCAGAGACATCTTTTGTCTTTAGCGTCTTTCCCCGAGTCTTTTGTTTCTGAAGAGGTGGCTGCTTAGAGGAGGCTATTCAACGAGTCCCTGTTTGTCTTTGCAGAGCCCACCATCAGCGTCATCCAGGAGGCTCGTCTCCGCAATGCTGTCTACATCCAAAACCCATACGACATGCCCAGGAACAGTCACATCCCCTGTCACTACGACGTTCTCCCTGTAAGACACAGCCCAACGCATGGGACACTTTGGGACAAGCAGTCTTAGAGGGCTGTGCGTGCTGCTGCTGCACTCATAAACTTTGTTCCCCGATGCAATGACCGAAGAGAAGACAATCCTTTCTGTTTTGTTCTGCTACATGCTGGATAAACAACAACACAACGCAAGGAACCCGAAGACAAGACTTTTATTGGGCCAACTTCCTTCTGCATGAAACACTTTCTTTTTACGAGACAGTTTTATACCGATCACAGGAGAAACCAAGAAAAACTGCTCTTATGTACAAACTGGGAGTGGGGGGAAGGCTCCCAGAAGCAGTTTCTCATGCAAGTCTAGTGTTGGACAAAGTGTATCTTACTGACTTGACTTTGCTTTTTAAATTGGAGGGGTGGGAGGGGAGGGGAGAAAGAGACAAAGATCCCTTGCTGTAAGTTCTTAGAGCTGTATGTACTATAACTATCACTTGCTTAAAAAGAGGGGTTTAAAAAAAGAACTTTTAAAGACAAGACGGTAGAGGAGAAATAAGCTCTGCATCAAAGAACCGCAGGAGGGAGCAGGGCTAAGGTTGCTTCTGCCATCCTGGCTAGACAAAGTGCTTGAGCTCTGCTTAGTTCCTCAGTGTTCGCTTTGAGTGTGCACCTGCCATTCTGCAACTGTGCGTGGAAGGGGGCAGACGGAAGAACCAAACTACCGTATCTGGTGCTCATGCGCTTCCACTACTGCTTCAAAAACGCTGCTTGCTCGCAGCGGTGGAGAGTGCCAAAAAGGTGAATTTCAAGTAGAGAAAAAACCCTTGAGGTGCTTCTGTTCTCCTTTCCCACACTTCAGCATTCCACTATAAACAAGGTTCAGAGACAAAAGGGGCAGAGAGATACTCAACCACATAAAGAAATGCCAGGGTTGGCAGGATAGATGCAAACATAGGAAACTGCTCTATATCGTGTCAGAACATCTAGCTTGGTACAATTGATGGTGACTGACTACAGCTCTCGCCAGGATTTCAGGAAAAGGCTTTCCCAGCCTACCTGGGGATGCTGCTGGGGATTGAACCTGGGACCTTCTACATGCCAAGCAGCTGCACTTAACACTGATCTACGCCCTCCCTTCAAGCCATGCCACCTATAACAGTCAAATCAACAACATACAATTTCCAGAAGATTTTTTTTTTTACTGGCTCTCTCCCCATCAGGCAACTGCTCATTCTATATATTTTGCTGTGGTGTTTCCTTTTGCACGTATACTGCCATGGCAGCAGACATATAGAAATTTTCATGGTTCAAAACTTCCATTTTTTCCTGTAGATTGTTTTGAGCATGACCTAATGTTGGGACTCAAATGTATTTTTAAATTTTTTTTAGGGCACGTGCAAAGAGGGGTTGCAAAGAGGAGGCTGCTTCACCAGGAAATACCAATTTAACAGTATCACAGTTCAGTAGGAACCAGATATGTGGGGAAAACAAAAGGTGTTTCTAGAAGAGGATTGAGTAAAACGAAAGGCCCAGGAAGACTTGGGCCTCAGTTCTGGGTCTGCGAGAATTCCCACACTCCAGCTGGCTGTATTTTCCCAAAGACAGCGGTGCAGTAAGCCAGCACTGCTTAATAAGAAACATGCGCATGCCAGGAGCGCAGTTATGTTATAAAACATGGCCATTGATGCTATTCCTTAGAACACAGTGTGGAAAGGCTGCAGCTCAGTGGTAAGAGTACTTGTTTCGCATGCAGAAAGTCTCAGGTTCAGTCCCCGGCATCTCCTGATGTGGCTGGAAATGTCCTATGCCTGAAACTCTGGAGACCTGCTGCTAGTAGGTGTAGGCAATACTAAACTAGGTGGTCAATCATCTGACTCAGAACATGGCAGCTTCTCACACCCTCATTCTGAGAGCTTCAAGCGAGTCCCCAGCTGGAGTGGTAATTTGATAACAAATAGTTCTTGTTGTAGAAAGGCCATTAGTGACCCACCACACTCACTTAGGATATCTACCTGTAATAGCTAACAGGCTCCCCTTACAGAGACAATTGCTTCTGATTTTTGGAGATGGGAAGTGCTAACGAGTTCCCTCTTTGTTGCCTTCAGTGTGTGAGCAAACTACTGTACGTTACCTGTCCGTGGCTGTAGATATGTGCTGGCATGGAAACAGTGGGCGAATTCGGCTGCCACTCAGTGGCAGAGCATCTGCTCTGGTTGCAAAAGATCCTTGGCTCAAACAGCAGCATCTCAAACACCAGCAACTAGGAAATACCTCTCTGAAACCCTGCAAAACCAGGGACTTCAGTAGAAGGCAAATCCCTATGTTCCGAGTGCAAAAAGGCAGGACATTACTCCTGAAGAATGTACTTCCTATTTGGTGAACACAGGTGTACTGATCTTCTACAGGCAAGAGGGAATGCCAGACTCTATTTCTAAGCCAGGCCCAAACACATTTGAGGAGGATGGAGTAAATGTTATTTGCACATAAGTTGCCAGGAAGAGCTGCAGCCTAAACAAACACACCGTTCTCTTAAAACTGAAGCACCTTTTGTTTTCAGTGTTCCTGAATGCTTATCTTTGGAGCACAGTGGCCAAAAACGTCCCCTTTCATGCTGATTGGGCAGCTCGAAGATGCTGGAGACAGTGGCCCTGCTGCAGAAATAGTAAGGGGTCTTTGACCCTCTTTGACCTCAGACTACTACATCACTGAGGTACAGGATCGGTTTCAGCCAAGTAGCAGATGTGGGTGTAAAGCTCAGTTGAGTCAGTGCCAGACTTTAGCCCACGAGTGGTAGACCTTATTGAGGCTGAAAAGTTTTCTGAGGGCCACAGGGCAGTAGCAGATGTGGCCAGAAGCAAAAGTGTGCGGAGCAGCGAATGTCAATTTTGTCTTTCTGCCATTGGCTAGATTCCACTCTATCATTCATCTGGACAAGCAAGAGGCATTACTCAAGTTCAAGGACATGTTCTAGCCAAGCAATAATAATCTAGGTGCAAAGCAGGGGCACCGAGGGTTCTTGGCCCTGGGGAAGGTGCTAAAGACCAGAGGCAGAGGCCTACATTTGGCTTGAGGTTCCCAACCCCTGTTCAACCCATTGAACTGTTCAACATCCACCGGTAAGTTGAGATAACTAATGGCAGCTTAATCCCTCTCTAGAAGCAGCAATGAAGTACTGAAGGCCTCTCTTTCCTAAAGCAGGGAGGGAGTATCTTATGAAATAACAGCAAGGATGTTCCCCAAGAAGGATGACAAAATTTATCCACAGCACAGGAGGAAATATAGTTATTTACCCGAATGCTGCATGTGTGCATGAGGGGTGGGGCGGGGTGGGGTAGGCAAATGAGCCATTTTACTTTCCAGGAAAGCCTTATGCAGATGACGAAAAGTAGCAGAACCTTATTTTGTAGGGCCAGTGGGGATATATATTTTAATTACATGTATAGAAAGAAAAAAGTCTTACCTCAAGAGTTAAGTAATGGGAAAAGTCCTCCATGAAGGCTTTTTTTCAGACAGGGTAACTTCCCAATTGTATTCACGTCTCATTTGGAAGTTAACACATTTAACCCAGATGGAGCAAGGAAACCGCTGCACAAATTTGGAGTGACATCATCCTGCCTCTGCGCCGCATCCTGGACTGTAGCAACGCGTGTTGACTGGTGAAATTGTCCCCACCGGCAGTTTGGGCACAATGGAGGCATAGATGGGGGTAGGGGGAAGGCAACCTAGTGCTACCCCATCAGAGGGTGCAAGCTTTCAGATCACACAACTCTCCCTCTAGTAACCACATGTGTCATGTGCTGCACAGTTGAGACTGCACCAGGTAGCTGAACGTCCTTTGGCTTTTAAAAAACTGGATGGTTAAACCAAATTGAGAGTTGGGGGGAGGGAGAAGAATACTACTAAATCCAGCAGGAGACAGTGAAAAGCAAATCCAATTACACACACACACACATATATACATATAAATATTATATATATATATATACATACATATATATATATAGCATTCCTTTAAAAAGGAATCTAGACACTGTAATGGCAATACTTTTTTTAAAGCAAGACAGATTTGTAATATTTGTTGACCGTATGACGGTGGTCTACCTTGTAAAAAATAAACTGAATTTCTCTCAGCTGTGTACTTCTGTAATACAATCCTTTGTGAACCTTGCAAAGTCGCTAAAGCTATTGTCATTCATGAAAACCTTAGTGTGTCAATTGGGAAAAACCGATTTGCGCCTCCCTCCTTCCTAGTGTTCTGGAACTGAGAACAGTTATGTTTAAAAGCAAGCGAGAAGTATTTTGTTGGCAGTCATCAACCCAACTGATCTCGCTCCTGGGAGGAAAGGAGAACGAAGACCAGTGGCTAAGCTTTCACTCCACTTTCAGAACAAAAAAATAGTAATTCTGTGCATGCGCACTCAATCTCTGGAGAGATCTTGGCTTATGTATGGGGCCCCCCAACAAGCCTGGCCAGCTGACTTTTCCCAGCCAATCTTTTCTCGCTAGTAACTGTCAAAAACTTTCAGCACCTGCAAGAGAGTTTCAAGGTGTTCAGGGAAAGGAGCTTTTTGTTCAGGGCCTGACTTTCACCCTCCTTTGTGATCTTACATACAGATCCATAATGCAAGACAATCCAAAACGCACGTTTTCACACACACACGAAATGTAGCATGCAAACTGAAATAGCAAACAGATTCAGATTTGCATCTCAAATTGATTTGCATAATTTATTCCGATTAATATCTGCACTTCATATAACGTTCAGGTTAATCATCTTCATATACTTAAGTGCCATGTTTTGAATACCAGAATGCCCACAGCAGCATAATTCCAAAGAAGTCCACTCAACAACAGCTGAACAGTCCCCCTGCGATTCTTTTATTAGAATTCCAATAATGAATAATTTCAAATCAATCATAAAAAAATATTTGAGGTACAGAATGTGCATAAAGTACAAAGCAAATTTACAAAAAGATCAGGGGGGGGGAGAGAAAGACACAAACATGAAGGGACTACAGCAATGCCTTCTGTGCTCCTCACACGTCATGAGCACCGCAAGACCGACAGGCTGGCTGAGAGATTCAGCACTCTGTACGTGCCCTCGTAGGGGGTGGGAGCAGCAGGAAGGAAAGGACACCGTATGGGTCCATGGCATCTTTGTGATAAGCCTCTTTCCTTCCTCTCCACTCCCCCCTAACTATTTCCTGGAGCCATTTCCTCTTCTGGTTGCAAATGGGCTTTCCAAATACCACAGTATTCCATGCGTGCTTGTATGTGTAGATATAAAAAACACTGTTTGTTTGAACAGTGCTTTAGAAGTAGGGACATCCACGGTTTGCTTGAAAACTGCAAAGAATCCAAGAACAAATCTTCTGGGATGTATTTCTGGATCTCTTCAGCAGGGCTCATGCGCATGGCCTGAGCTTCTTTAAATAAATGAGGACGGGCGAGGAGGGGGGGCCAAGCACAATCCCCGGGCAGTAACGGGGAGGTGCAACAGAGGCCTCTTCCCAAAACTGCAGACTAGATTTAATCCCATCCTGTGCCTTGAGTGGTTGCTGGAATCAAACCCCGCTTTCACAAGGACTCGGGACTTAAAGTGAAGGAGGTGCAATGATGTCCCCATCCTGCAAATATTCTCCATGCCTTTTTGAGAATGACAGCAAGCATCACTGCACAGACCAAGGCGCAAAATGGACCAGAGGCCCAGGGGTGCATGAAATGAAGTACTGCAAGCCATAGGCACTTGCAAGAAAAGCAGATGGGCTACTGAGCTACGGCTTACTGCTTCTTCTACAGAAGGCACCCATCACCAACTCTTTGGGCCTTAAGACAAATGGTACTGCATTGGCTCAATATAAAACTACACCCACCCTCCCCAACATGCAAAGCAACTAATCTTCCACTTGCTTGCACAAAGATGATTATTTGAATGCTGTGACTGGATAAACATGTACCTCGCTCCAACTAGCCATCTTCATGAAGTGGCACTATTGGCTATTTGGGGACACAGTAGATAGGATGAGTGAGCAGTTTCTTCTGGGAACGTTGTGTACGTACAACTCTAATTCATTATATCAGCCTCCCCTAACCCGGTGATCCAGATGTTTTGAACTACAACCCCCATCAGCATTAGTTTTGGCTGGGGCTCATGGGAGATGTAGCCCCAAAACATCTGGAGGGCACCAGGTTGTTCAGAATGCGTGCGCCCACCGATATAACTATAAAGAACTGAGAAAACTCAGCCTCCTGGGCCAGGATCCCTCCTCTTAGCAATAAATTAGAGTAGTTTCTGCGTACTGTTAAGTGTGGGATACTGCTGGGAGCCACAGGATAAGCCACAAGATGCTCATTCCATGAGATGCAACATCTAATATTGAGGCTGAAAGGATGTTTAAAAGGCTCGGTCAGAGTCTCAGGAGTATCAGAATTGCAAAGACTTAAGCTGCAGCAATCTAGTTCTTTGCTGAATGAGCCAACCTGTTTGGAAAAGAGATCATGATTTTTTAAAAACTGCCCCGCCGGGATAGCATTCCAATAATGCTGCAGCCACATGCAAACAAACTTGATGATTTGTAATACTGAAATAAAGGGGAAGGGGAAGAGTTAAGACATGGAGAAATTCAAAGAGAATAAAAATAAGGTTTCATGGACAAGGGGGGGGGGAGGGAGGGAGAGAGAGAAAGAGAGAGAGAACCAAAAAGAGGACAATGTGAACTAAGAATCTATTTCCATCTCAGACCTGGGGAAATATACACCGCTTTCGAGGAATGGAACCTGCTATATATTTTGACAGCACTGCATCTTTGGTTTATTTTCCGTGGTCGGAGGGACATGGATAGGGACCACATTGTTGCTTGGTGACATGTCGTTTTCGCGTCTGTCCGACATTTGCTTCTGAGACACGATGCGATAGATTTCTGAAAGAGGAGAAAAGGTGTCACTACAGAGGCGGCACCTGCCCTACGGCTGAAGCCCCTCCATCCCTCCTATGGCAAGCTGGGCAGTCCTGGATTGCAACATGCTGCCACCTCCCCTCACTCCCAACCATTTTTGTGGGCAAGCAACCCAACATTCCCACTTGCAGAATTTGGGCATAATGTATGCAACTTGCCACCAATTCAACTTGTGCAGTGATGAGTTCTCCCTTTTGCAGAATTTGGAATGTATTTTAAGGTGTGTTTTAAAAGCAAAAACAAAACAAAAAGGATCGTTAAAACCAAGTACTATAGCAGTGAGGGGAAACTTGAAGCCCTCCAGAGATGACCAGACTTCCATCAGCCCCTGCAGTCAACTTGGCCAATGATCAGGGAATGATGGGCACTGGAGTCCAGCAACAGATGAGGGGCTGCAGGCTTCACACCTTGCACATCCACTTCCAATAAGTCTGCCTCCACTGGGCTTGCCTCCCACAACGTTCACCTGGGATGGCACACTCCTATTCGGCTGCCCCACAGGGAGTGAGAAGAAACTGGATCACTCTGTTGGCTGTGCCAAGACCCCCAGCTCAAAGGGGATCCTCCTTTCCCTGAACAGTCACTTGGCACTTGCCATGCCACCAACGGACAGCAGAAGGAGAGAAGAGAAGCAGGACAGCTCCATCGGCTCTGCTGAGAGACGAGCTGCCACTGGTACCCAGTTGCCACCTATCAGCAGCCGTTCTATGAGGCTGCAGAACAGGGAAACAGATGAGAAAGCAGGGCCACTCCACTGGACTCACGGAGGGACCCAGCTGACTTCAACCCCTCCTCTCCTTCAACTGCTTCCATCCCAGCTGGTCATTATGAGAACTTTGCAACCTAAAGGACAGGTGCCCAAGTCTGCTCGTTTTCCTCTTCCCTCCCCATCTCTTTCGTTTTGTGTTGCGTCTTTTAAGATCGTAAGCCTGAGGCCGAAGACTGCTCTTATTATTGTTGTTGATCCATAAACTGCTCTGGGAGCCTTTTCAGCTGAAGGGGATAAAATGCATTAAACGGAGTCATTAGCCCATCGTTTATTCCCTGGCCTATCTGCCAAAACATGCCTGCATTGAGGACAGGGGGAATAAATTGTACACTGCAGCTTCTGTTCAATCTGGCACTAGCTGCAATGGGTAGGATAAGGGGACAGAGAAATACTTCCCTGCCTCATTATTAGGTTTTGTAGTTTTCTGGATATACCCAGGTGTGAGGACATGGCTGGATAGCTATCTTTAGAAACACATTTAAATAATTTGGTCAATGGAGTCTCTTCCCACCATAAACTTGTAAACATCATAATAAATGCTCATTTCTAATAAGCTGTATTTGTTCACAGCTTCTTTCAATTAAAGTGGACACATAATTGGATTTGATCCGCTGAAGGATTGCTTTCTATCATTCCACTGAGGATACTTTGCTGGTAGCTGAATAGTTTGTAGAGGAAAGACCCACTTGGTACTGCTATTCAGTGCCTTAGGCAAAATGAAGAGGAGTCATAGTTCAGTGGCAGAACTTTGTATGCAGAAGGAAGGTTTCAGCTTCAATCCCTGGCTGCTCTCATTGAAAAGAGATCTTAGGATAACTGTTGGTGTTAACTTTCACTGCAATGAATGTAGACACACCACTTGGCTCAAAAGGCCAAGGGTCTAATATCAGGCAACTTCCTATGTCTGTTCATTTCCACACAGAGGAACTGAGCAAATCTACAGTGATGGCAGGAAGCAGAGGATGTGCTGTTCCACACAGAGAACAAGTGGCTCCGCAGTGATCTCAGCACCGAGGGGGCCAGGAAAATGTTGCTGCCAACAGAGATGAGCAGCCTCCCTTGTTCCTCCGCCTCTCAGCGACAGGACACTAAAGGTGGCCAGTTAAGAGTTGACTGCCAGGGGGCCCAAGAAGACATCAATAGCGGTCTATCAGCAGGGCTGCTATGTACTCCGTGTGCTTAAAAAAAATTCTGTGCCCAGGAAACCCCCGATGCTGTGTACGAACTGGATTCTGCAACTAGCTTCAATTATGTTTATTTCCAGGTGCTTGCTTACTCTGCATAATTTATCCTGCTGTTTTAGTTATGGGACAGGCAAGGAGCTATTAACAATGGTAGAGCACTTGCTTTGCATGCATAAGGTCCCAGGTTCAATCCGTGGCACCTCAAGATAGGGCTGGGAACACCTCCTGCCTGAAACCCAAGAGAGCCTCTGCCGGTCAGTGCAGACAACAACAATGATCTAGTTGGACCAAGGGTCAGACTCAGTATAAGGCAGCTTCCTCTGTTCCAAAGAAGTACTGCTCCTTAACTGCTGGAAATCAGTTTATGGCTTCCACTATTTTGGCAGGCGTTGCCCACCCCAGCCTTCCCCAAGCTGGTGCCCTCCGGGTGTTGTTGAGATGACAAGTCCCATTCTGCTTGATCACTGGGCCACGGGGCTGATTGGAGCTGGAGCCAGAAACATCTGAAGGGCAGCAGATTGGGCAAGACCAGCCTGCACACTTCCGGACATGCCTATCAAGGGACAGAAAGCAAATTCTGTTGACAGGCTGGGGAAGGGGCGTGCTCAGAACAAAGTAAGATCTAGGAGGAAAGTGACGGATTTGCTTCAAAATGCAAGATGATAAAAAATGTTGCCACAGCAATCTTTCCCACCAAGTAGGTACATAGCCAATCTCACAAAGAAAAGACTCAGTCCTGGGGTAGGACTTTCCTGGAAGAGCGTCTCTAATCTACATACATATTATGTGCCCCAACAGGGAGGATCAATGAAGGCATGGAAGAAGATCCCAAAATCCTCCTCTGTTCCCTAGAGGGGGAAAACAGCCCTGAGGTACAGCCTCTCTGCCTCCAGCATCGAAGACTCTGAGGTTTCCCAATTCCCAGCTTAGAGGCTCCATATTTCGTTATCACGGCCTACACAGCTCTCCCACATCAGTGCCAAGTCACCTGTCAGAATGGTCTGGAAAGCAGCTTCCACATTCGTCGAGTCCAAAGCTGAAGTCTCAATAAAGGAAAGGCCGTTCTTTTCTGTGAGAAAGAGCAGGAAGTTGATTAGATCTGCCTGTCCAGTGAAGAGGCCTGAAAAAAAGGTTGCCTTGCTTCAAGCTCAAGAGCTTCACAGCTTCCCATCGCAGCCACAGAGACCAGGAGCCCAACTTCACACCCATTTCTTTGGCTGTGCTGTGTGTGACCTCCCTAACACTATGTCTCCCTCTTCCTCCAAAATGCTCCCCAAGCCTTGCTTTCCCCCATATTTTCTGCCCTACCAGCTGCCATTTTCAAAACTTTGCACAAACTCAAAAACCTCAAATAACGGAAATATACCATTGTCACAGAAGAAGCTGGTCAGTAAATCACATAGTTCAAAGCTGGAGTTAACTCTTTATTAGCGAAACATGATCTTTGCAGACTTGGATGAGCTTCACACCTAATGAGCATAGCAGCTCAAGCCCTGTGGGTCATGACATCAGTTTGCTGAGACTAAAACTCCTTGCCTCCTCACAGCAGCCTATGTCTCCGCCTCTCCAGGGATTCTTGCAAGAAATCAGAGTGCAGCTTGTTTTTGCTCCTCCTGTTTCATACCTCTCCTAGTTCTGGAGTCAGGGGAGTGGAGAGCCTGTTGCAGCAGGAGGGGGAGACCCCCTGGCTTCTTCGCCAGCCTGACTCCTCCCACTCGCCTGCTTCAGCTTGCTCCTCTGATTCTTGACTTCTCTCTGCCATAGGCTCTCCCAATTCACTAAGCCCTGCTACCCCTTCACCTTCCAACACCTCCTCTTCAGAGTCTTCTCCCTGTCCCAGCACCACTCCCCGGGCTCTGAACCTTCTTCCTTTGGTGGTTCCCAAGCTGGTTCCTCCCATCATTCCTCTGTTCCCAACCAGACCATGAGAACTATATTGTACTCAAGAAACATATACGAAACAAAATACACAAATAGGGTACTAAGTAATGCATGATGGAAGACGCGTTGTGAACCCGTTTTGCCTGTTAAGTCTTTTCCCATCCTGTCACAATAATCTTAACTCCTTGGAAACAGCAGAATGAAATGTTTGGCTGTCTCCCTCTCACACAGCACAGATTTTTTTGTCATATGCTAGAGGACAGGGTCAGCCTCTGTTTAGTGGGTTTACAGTGGGTGCTGTATAAAATAGTATTGAACCCCATGAATTTTGTGCGTATTTTAAAAAGCTTCTTCCATCACATGGCTGAGAGGGCTTTCAAACACTCCTCAGAGAAGAAAGAATAAAGCTGGCTCAGGTTCAAGGTTTCTCTGTAGAGCCTCTCTCGCTTCCTTAAGTGATTAGCAAAGTGTCACATGACCAAAGAGGAGGAAGTCTTGCAACCATCAGAAAATTGCACCTTAGCTGCAAGATATTTAATGACTCCCGGGGAAGAGGAGGGGAGCTGTTTCACTGGGACTGAGGCCATGAAAACCAGCTGCCAACTTTCCCCTCCTCCTACAAAATTCCTCTCTGAACTGCATGTGGCATAAATCAAGCATTTTTAATCATGATTAGTGCAGAGGACTCAAAGCCACCTTCCAGAGTGAAATGAACTTATCCTGAAAGCCAACCAGATTTATGAACCAAGTCACTGTCTTGAGGTCATAGCACATGCCTCCACATTGTTAATTGCTCCTAGCCTTGGGGGAGTGAGGGTGAAGGGAGAGAAGAGGGGGCACTCTCGTTTAATTAAAGAAGAGGCCAAGACACTGCTTAGACTGCTCGCTGCCCCTGCCTCACAGTCCTACAAGTTACACACAAACACACAAAAACCCACAGATGGCATCTATCAAAGGAAAACTGATGTCAAGAACCCACAAATTAAGGAGGAGGAGGGAAACTATGTATGCCATCTAGAGCTTCTTGGGGAAAAAAGGTGGGATATAAATGCAATAAATACATTTAAGATAAACAGTATCCTGCCAAAATGGAGATTATTCTGTAAAAGATACGCATGGAAATAAGTTCCTAGGGTATGGCTGAAAGTTGCATAAGGACACCTCCTTGCAGGTCTCAACCTGGCCAGATAACCTTGGATTCAATGATGAGGGGAAAGGCAGGAAATAAATGAAAGAGCCATCCAGCCTCCCTATAGACATACCAAGGAGACTGCATCATCTTCCTCTTCCCACACTGATGCCGAGGAGCTGATGACCCAACAATTAGCAAGCGGCAGGTGGAAAAAGCAACAAAATCTCTGGAACCTCAATAACTGCTTCCCATCACTCAGTTACAGAGATGTGCCTCTTGAGTCACCTGTTTGAGTCCTTCCAGCAGAGAGGTGGCCATGATGCAGGACAGGGCCTTTTCAGTTGTGGCACCCGACTCTGGAATGCCCTCCCCAAGGAGGCTTGTCTAGTGCAGAGGCTAGTGCCTCTTGGGCTCCAGGTGACAAGCTCCGTTTCTACATTTAAAAAAACTTGGGAAATTTTACAAATTTTCAAACTGGCTCTGCTGCTGCTTTAGTACAGCTGTACCTCCATTTACGTAACCCTCTGGTTATGTAAACCTCAGGATGTGCGCGCAGCAAACCTGGACGTATTTTACCGGGTTTCGCCACACGCGCATTCGCAGAAGCGGTCCTCAGGTTGCGGAACCTTGGGATCCGATTGGACCTCTGGAACAGATCCCGTCTGCAACCGGAGGTACCACTGTATTGCTTTTCATTTATTGTTAGCTTTAAATTTTTGGCAGCTGCTCTAAGAGGTTTTGCAAGAAAAACAGAAACTGAACGAAACAAAACAAAGAAGTCTTCCAGCGGCAACACGCTGCCCCCCCCGACCCACTCACCTGCAAAGGCTCGGGCCTCATCTGTTGGAACAGCCCTCAGGTGGCGCAAGTCGCTCTTGTTGCCCACCAGCATGATGACAATGTTGCTGTCGGCATGGTCTCGCAGCTCCTTCAGCCACCGCTCCACGTTTTCATAGGTGAGGTGCTTGGCGATGTCATAAACCAGCAAGGCCCCCACGGCGCCTCGGTAATAGCTGCAGGCAGAAGCGCACAACCCACGTGAGCCCATGGCAGGCAGCCAGCAAGTACAGAAGGGGGGCAGGGGAATGAAAGCCCAAACCTCACCAGGCTGCCCAGTGGGGCATCACGACACTCTCCAGAGAGCCAGTGTGCTGTGGTGGTTAAGAGGGCTGGGCCCTAGGACCTGGGAAACCAGGGTTCAAATCCTTACTCAGCCAGGAAGCTCACAGGGTGACCTGGACCAGTCACTCACTCTCAGTTTACCCAACCTCGCAGGGTTGATGTGAGGATGCAGGCCACCCTGAGCTCCTTGGAGGAAAGATGGGATATAAATCAATGCATACATTTTAAAAATTGGCTCCGCTTCGTACAGACTGCTTGTGTGTTAGCCCCAGGACCACCCCAACCCTCCCCTAACCTGGGGGCTTCCACATGTTCTGGGCTAGCAACTCCCATCATCCTTGACCAGATGTCAGGCTGGCCGGGACTGCTTTATGATGTGAAGCCGTTGGGATATTTTAATTTTACCAATTGGTGAGGATTATTTGCCCTTAAATGTTGGTGCATATTAGTGTTGCGTTATCATCGTTGGTGTTACTGTTGCATTATATGATACTTTCAATGTGTATCACTTGCACGAGGGTTCCATTTTGGACTGCTGCACGTGACACCGGGACATGGGTGAGCGGGGATTCCACTGTTCTGCCCCACCTCGTTCTGCCCCCGCCCCTCCCCCTTTCAGTGCAGTCTTTTGCGTGTGTGTCAGGTGTAGGCCTGGGCAATGTATCAATCTATCACCCAGGACCGGTATGAGGAGTGGACCGCAATGTTGGTTTCACTTGGCAGCATATCGCAGGTGAAACTGCCACACTCCTGAGTCCCTCTGCTACCAGCGCCACCGGTCTGCCCTCATATGTCACAGAGGAAGAAAGAAGCTGCATCGGCGAGAGAGCAGGCAGGCGCGTGGCTGGTGCCCCCGGGGGGGGGTGGCGCGCATCCCAGAGGCGCGCGCCCGGGGGAGCAGCCGCGATGGCACCCTACTGGAATAGTGGTGCCCGGGGCGGTCCGCTCCCTCCGCACTCCCATTCCTCCGCCAGTGGCCAATGCAGCTTGTTTCAACATCGCAGTATATCGCCAAAGCACAATGTTTGGCTGGTGATACATCGCTGTCTTCACCCAAGTGGGAAGTTGCTTGTGCTGAATTTACACTGCTTCGTACATGAACTGCTCTGAGAACAAGCATATCTGTGGAAAATGCAGCAGATAAATACACTGACTATGGTGAAATTGACTAGGACGGGAGTTGGTGTCCAAAACATCTGGAGGACACCAGGGCGGGAGGGGCTGGCCCAGCCTCTTGCCCAATGCAATAATTTAGCCTTCCGATAACCCCAAGTTATTTCCAGTTTCTCATCCTGTCGTGACTTGGTTTTATAAGTTGCCCTGTTACAGTCATTTAGAAGTAAATGTGATTATATGCATCATCACTACAAAGTTGACCTAAAAAAAAAAAAAGTGGTTAAAGCTCTTCCAACAGCAGCTGCTGGAAAAACACATCCCTAGCTGGCCTGATTTTGGAGCCAGTTTTGGACTCTGTTATCCTCAGTTTGGACTCAGTTTTGGACTCAGTTATCCTACAACAGGGATGGAGAACCTCCAGCCCATGGGCCTACTCGGGCCTAATCAGGCCTGCCAAGTCTCTCCCCATTTTGGCCAAGCCATGCTCACCTGCTTCCATCACACATGAAGCCAGGGCAGATACATGAAGTACAGGGCAGATAAGGGAGGGACTTGGCTAAAAGGACCCTCATAGGGCAGTTTGGGGCAGCACTTTCAGAGGGGCTGGTTTTTTGGATCCTCAGAAGCATTGCTAAAAGTGCTGCGCAAAACAGCAGACAGAAAAGGTCACCTGATGTCATCGTAAAGTCAGATGATTTGACAGGTGGATGGTGGCTCTGCCTGCCAGGTGGAGGCAGATATAAATCTGGCCTGCCAGGCTAGAAGGCTATTGATTTTCAACTGGTGGGTCACATGATTCTTGTATTGCAGGGGGTTGGACTAGCTGGGCATTTGAGTCCTTCCAACGCTACAATTCTATGAACATTGAAGACTAGCAACTTAAAGAACGTAATGGGATTCTTGAATGCTGTTCAATCTGAAAAGCAGTCTTTTTTTGCTGCAAACACGATGTCTGCAAGGACCATCACATAGAAGACACACACACACTTGCAGTGCTCCTGCGTCCTGTTCCCTTAAACTCCCCCACAATCCCTGGGAAGGCTCTAGCGCTGGTCCACTTACGCCGACGTGATCGCCCTGTATCGCTCCTGCCCTGCCGTGTCCCAGATCTGAGCCTTTATTGTCTTGCCGTCCACTTGGATGCTCCGTGTGGCAAACTCCACGCCAATGGTGCTTTTGCTTTCCAGGTTGAACTCGTTGCGAGTGAAGCGGGAGAGGAGGTTGCTCTTGCCGACTCCAGAGTCTCCAATGAGAACAACTAGGAAGGGAAGAAAAGGAGGAGAGTCAGAGAGGAACCCAACACACTCTCTGCTCTGACACGCTGAACGTCACCTGGCCCTCTATGTAGAGAAACTGCCCAGGTAAACATTTAAGGAAACCAGGTGAGGGGGCAGGGTTGTTACCAGAGGGAAATTACATTTTTAAGCTACACACATACACAATCAAAATACAGGCTCTTGACCTAAATGACCAAAGAAAGCAGAGGGGGCTAAATGTGATCCTGAAATGTATCATTCCTAATTAATCAAACATTGCTCATCTCTACATAGTGAGTCTCCTACATCAGCAGAAGGTTAGTCTGGATAATAATAATAATTTATTATTTATACCCCGCCTATCTGGGCAGCTTCCAACAGAACATTTAAATACAATACTCTATTAAACATTAAAAGCTTCCCTAAACTTTGAAGCCCCCTTTCACCTCTATTGGTTTTTGCTCATCCACCATGCTGCCTTCTCAGGTCTATATATATCTTGTTGATTTTGACAGCCACAATATCCCTAACTGCATAAAGCTAGAATGTTCACTTTCTTTCAGAAATGAGACATTTTAGCTGCTGTCAACATTGCAATACTAAAGTTCTTGTTACTCAATAAAACTAACTGTTAGATCTGGCTCCACCCAAGCCGCAACTGCAGAGAGCTCACTTGTTTTCTCCCTGCCGGAGCTCCAGATACTCTGCAACTGGGGTTGCAGAACTGAAGAGAAGTTCAGTGACACCTGCCCTGCTTGCAGAAGGTTGCAGCATCTCCAGGTAGGGCTGGGAGAGACGCCGTGACTGAAATTCTGGAGAGCTACTGACAGTCAGTGTGTAGACAATACTGAGCTAGATGGTCTTGGAAAAAGGCAGCTTCCCATCTTCCTATGCTCTGATCTTTGCCAGCAGCCAAAGAAAAAGGGGACTCTGTGTGTGTGTACATGCCAGCCAGTTTTTATATTACCACAAACTGTTAAACAGCGACCTTGAGAACCATACCATTGCAAGCCAGGATATGAATCTTCAAATTCTTTTGGCTCCCTCTCACATCCCATTTTATCTGAAAATATACACCTATGTTTACATGGTTACCATCTGAATGCTCATTTTGGCCTATGCATGCCAGAAAAGGATCCAAAGCAGAGTCTCATTATTTTATAGGTCAAACCAAAGACTCTCCATCTGCATCACTTAAGAAGGGGGTGGGGGCAGCTTGATCCAGAAAACTAACATGACCCATGTATTTATTCTGCAGCAACTAATGGCTTCATCCTTCCAAGACTGGCATATTTGCTTCTCAATCCTTTCCTCCACTCTGAAATTATGATAAAACAATCACATATGGGATTTCAACTTAATTAATTATTGCACAAAGCTCACTGTGCAGACAAAAACAACCAGCCCTTTTTGTCGTCTCTCCCCTTTCAGCTGATTCAGCAAAGCAGGAGCCAAAACTACACACAAACAACAGGAAGAGGCTTGTTAACTATTCATGCCCATCAGGAGTTTGGTGCCAGACTCAAAGGCATCAAACCTTCCCCAACCTGGTACCCTCCTGATGTTTTGTTTGAACTACAGCTGGCTGGGGCTGATGAGAAGTTGTAGTCTAAAACATCTGGAAGGCACCATTTTGGGAAGGTTCAGCTTTAGGGGTTTCTGTTAATTTGGAGTAAGCCCATCAGAGCTAGCACTCTCTGACTCACACACCAGAAATTAAATCCTATCACAAGGTGTTGTTAGCCAACCAAAGTCAGGCAAAAGAGAAACTGAAGTCTAGGAGAGAACCTGGCATTTGGATGCTTCCTTTTTTGCGCAGAAAAATCCCTAAAGTCTTTCTCAGGCATCCCCAAACTGCGGCCCTCCAGATGTTTTGGCCTACAACTCCCATGATCCCTAGCTAACAGGGCCAGTGGTCAGGGATGATGAGAAAACATCTGGAGGGCCGAAGTTTGGGGATGCCTAATCTTTCTCATGGCCACATCTTAGCAACTTGCCAACTACTCCAGAGGGACCTGCAAACCTCCCGTTTCTGCTTCCTGTGCCTGGGACCATGAAAGTATGTGCATGGAGAGGGGGTTAAAATACTGACCAATCCACCATACATAGCCACTGGTTCAATATTTATGTGTCTCCTGCCCTGCCAAGGTCAACAAGTGCATTTCATGGCTGAGTGGAGATCTGAACCGCAATCTCCCTGCTCCTAGTCAAGCACGAAGCACCCTAACCACTAAACAGTACCACCCTTAACAAGCTGGTGGGTGGCATTCTGTTTGGGCAGGCAGTTTTCAACCCTTTATTGCTCCTACAAAGTGGACACTGAGGGAGGGAGGATGTTAGTGAAAGCTGGATGGCCCTTAACCCAAACCTAGGCCATAACATCACAATTCTGCAGGCCAAGCTGAGAAATCTTAAGTGGGTGCAAATTCAGAAGAGCAGTCTGATACACTTTTTTCCCTTTTCTGTGTTTGTTAACATTATGAAATGTTAGAGAAGAGCTGTCTGAGTATTTTAAGAAAACATGTTATGTCTTTTCTTTGGTCTCATGGAGCAAAGGGAAGCGTGCAAGAGTGCCCTTGCTTCCAACTTGAGTTTCACTGTTAAGTTTAACATGATTTAACTTCCTCGAGCAGGTGGCAGGAATTTCCAGGGTGCTGTTTGCTTCCAGGGGTGGGAAATTAGCCCCCTTGCAGCAGCCAAGGGACAGGAAGGGCAGAGATTTGGTTGGGCATCCTCTCACTGGTAAAGAGAGGGAGGACTCTACAGAAGGCTTTGGAATGCAAAGATGCCAGCAAGGAAAAACTAAAAACCTAAACCAATGGTATGGCTAGAACTTATCCAAGGACACTGATAAGACAAGCCACATGTGAAAGCTCCTGTTCATAAAAGGAAAGGAAAGCAGCTTCCCCAAAGGAGAGTGGCTCTCTTTAAAAAGCATATGAGAAGGTTTACAGCATTTCTAGGTGCACAACTCACGCGGAAGGCCTGAAAGCCCGACTAACCAGATTGCCCAGTCCTTGTGGTTTTTATTTGTTAGCAATAAAGCTGGGGAGAGCAAAGAGTCCAGGGTACACTGGTAATCAGCTGGTCTCAGCAACACCCAAGGTCAAGCAGGGAAGAGACAAACTGAATTACCTCATCTCAGCGCAGTCAGGTGGCTCAAAGCTCTGCAAATACAAGCAGCTACATCAGCCCCAATGTGTGCAGCACCTCTCCTCTTCAACTCAGACTTTCACCAACTCCAAAACATCTGCAGGACACAACTCTCTGATTGGCAAAGCCATGCTGGCTGGAGCTCCTGGGAGTTGTAGCACAAAACATCAGGATGGCTGATGTCGGCCATTCTGAATAGGCCAGGGCTATACAAAGACCCAGAAGGGAAAGGGTGGAAACTGGAGCAACCCTGAATCAGTATGAAAGTAGGGACATAACGGAGGAGCTGTAACCAATCAGATTTTAAATACTCGGTGTAAACCGAGGGTGGGGAACCTTTGTCCCTCCAGATGTGCTGAACTACAGCTTCTATACACCCTAGAGATCATGGCCAATGGGCATTGGGGAAGATACAGTTCAGCAACATCTGGAGGGTCAAAGGTGAACTGATGAATGGTGGGGAAGATGGCCAGGCTCAGCTGCCAGTGTAGACCCACATCAGTAGTTATTGCAACTTAAACTTCTGGGGCTTGGCTTCTATTCTTGCTTAAAGGGATTAAAACAAGATGGGGAAAGGAGCACCTGCAACAGCAAAGCTATTCTCAAACAGTTTGTTCATGTGCATATTGCCAGAGTGGGGTCTGTACTACGGCCTTTCCTAAGGCCCCGTTAGAGAGCAGAAGAGCATCATCTCCAGAATGCAGAAGAGAATTCTTGGACTTCAATGACCACAAGTCACGCACAGAGAGATAAGGACGCTGAGATCATTTTCCATACTTTCTTTCATTTCCCTCCTCTGACCTCACTATTTACAATCCCCTCCCTCCAACCATCTCTCTCTCTCTCTCTCTGTGTGTGTATGTGTGTGTGCGCGTGTACACAAGCCTGTCACAGAGGTGTGGACACACACACACCCGTACCTACCTACCTACCACAGGATAGCACTTCCATGTATTGAAGAAGTGAGCTCTAGTCCACAAAAGCTTACACCACATCAAATATGTTAGTCTTTAAGGTGCCACAGAACAAAGGTCATCCTATAGCTAACCAAGGCCAATTAGGGCTTTAAAGATCAAACCCAGAACCATGGTTCAGAACCAAATTGGTAGAACAGTATAACAGGGGGAAGTGCCATTCATTTATTTATTTGCTTACATTACTGTTCCACCTTTCCTCAAAGGAGCTCAAGGTGGAATACATGGTTCTCCTCCCCCCCCAGTTATATCCTGACAACAACCCTATGTGGCAGGTTAGGCTGAGAGGCACCATGACTGGTCCAGGGTCACCCTGTAAGCTTGATGGCTGAGTGTTCTCCTGGGCCCCAGTCCAGCACTCTAACCACTATACTACACTGTGAGAGCAATTTACTGGCTCTCTCAGGGTGCTATGGAAGAGATTTCTCATCACCCCCTCACATAACTACAATTCCCAGAATACCTTGGAAAAAAGTTCAGAGAAGCGGACCAGGAGCAATGGATTCAAGCTACAAGAAAGAAGATTCCACCTAAACATTAGGAAGAACTTCCTGACAATAAGAGCTGTTCAACAGTGGAATTTGCTGTCAAGGAGTGTGGTGGAGTCTCCTTCTTTGGAAGTCTTTAAGAGGAGGCTTGACAGCCATCTGTCAGGAATGCTTTGACGGTGTTTCCTGCTTGGCAGGGGGTTGGACTGGATGGCCCTTGTGGTCTCTTCCAACTCTATGATTCTATGAAAGTTAAACCATGTTTGCAACACAGGCTGCGCCCTGCTAACATCATAAGGACAGGAGTGAAACTCAGATGTGGAAGAGGGCTATAGAAGCTACTGTTGGGATGAAATTAACCAGATTGTTGTAGATGTTGAAATTAACCAGATTGTTGCAGATTTTTGCAGATGCTGTCTGAAGATGTCAGGAGAAGGTACACATGGTCAAGTATGTGACATGTCTAGCTGCTGCCTCAGCAGAAACTGTTGTTCACAATGAAAACCCGGCACACCTAAGCATTTACAGGCCGGAACGTTCGGAAGGCTGGCCCCAAAAAGCAAGGAAACGGTTCAATGTGTGTTCCCAGTCATGCACCCTTTGTCTCTAAAACCCAGATTTATAACCTCTGCAACATTCCCTCTCTGCCCTGTTATCTGTGCAGCCAAGCATGTTATTTCCCAACACATCTTGCTCACTATCAGGGGGGGGGAGGGAACCGCTGGGAAGAATGCCTGCACATCCTGGAGGAGGAGTAATGGCCAAATGGGCTGGTAATCGTTATGTAGTAACAGCAAGACCGGAAGTGAGGTCAGTGGAGGGATGCAAGTTCCCTGTTGCCTAGAAGGAGCCACTCAAGGAGGGTACAGTTGCAAGCAGCAAGGAACAGCCAGTCCTGTTTATGCCCTGATCAGGAGTTTCACACAGCAACAAGGCTAGTTCATGCTGCTGCTGCTAACTAATCTCTGTTGAAAAACCTGTTAATAAGTCCCTTAACTCTTCACATTCAGCAGATTCTAGGCAATTAACCACCATCACCCTTGCTCAGCCCAGCTAAAGCATGCCAGGACTTACATTCTTTTGTGTGATAAGAACCAGACAACCCACAGCACCAGCACCACCACCCCAGAAAGACAGATAAACATTCCACATTGAAACAGTTGGCTGTTATTTTGCCTGGCTTATCCCTACGGGAAAATGCACTGCATTAAAAAAAACAAGCTCAATCTATAATACATTTTTTAAAATCCCACACTTACAACATTCACCAGTTAACCCTCTCCATTTGCCACCCCTGCCCCCGCAAGCTGGAAGTTGAGGTTTCAACATTAAATCACTTGCTCTCTGGTTGTGGAGTTCTGTGCCTTCCCCAGTCACTTCCTTTATCTCAAAGTAAAAAGGGGGAGGGAGGGAAAGCAAAATTCCAGAGGAAAACCACACCAAGACCACAAAGCAGTGGATCAGGGTGATACTTTTATGAAGATTTCACACAAATCATATGCAAAACACACAGAGTAAACCAAGTTATCAAAGGGAAAGTTCATCTCGAGACAGTAGACATTCTTTCTGAAAGGGAAGCGGCTCTCCCTGTACTGTATTGTATTAAGTAAAAAGCCCACAAAGTTACTAACTAGCATTATTCATCACCACAGTGACTGGAGGCCACCCCCACCGAAGAGCGAAGTGCTGATCAAAGTCCAGCCTCACCCCTGAAGAGCTCTTTCCTCAGCGAATGCAGCAGCCAAGTAGGGCAGAAATGCTGAACACACACAGCAAGAAGGATGACAAATCCTTAACAGAACTTGGGAGGCCAGACATGCAAAGGTAAACTCCAGGGGAGGCACCAAAAGGGCCTGGCCATTGGTTTCTATGAGAAAAGTATCAAGAAAGGGATAGGAAATAGGACTACCGTATCATTACAAAACAATAGAGGGAAGTTAAGGCAGGGAATATAATAAAAAAGGAATGCAGGGAAAACAATCTGTTCAAAGTTACTTGGCTTCACAACAATAAAAGGGCCAGATTCTACAGTAGCCAACAGATATTGCCACTACCAGTAGTTCCCTTTTTGCTTTGTGTCACCTTTTCACTTCCTGGGGGAATTTGATATAGCAGCCCCAAGTTATGCCTTTCCCATTTTTATTTTTTAAGGTTTTCCAACTGCACTGTCCTCTTTTTATAGTGGGTGGGTGTGTTCTGGGGTATGCAAAGAGAGAGGGGAGGAAAGAAGTCAACACAGGCATACACAATATGAAGAGCCTATTATAGCACTGGTCTTTATTGGATAAGTCGGAACCCATCACTGGTGCACCTAGCTCTGTACTGTCTACAATGACTGCCAGTGGCTCTCCAGTGTTTCAGGCAGGGAGTCTTGCCCAGCCCTACCTGAAGATGCTAGGGGTTGAACCAGGGAGGTTCTGCATGCCAAGCACATGTTTTGCATGTTCTGCATGTTTTGTAGCACAAACCTCTGAAGAGCACAAGGTTGAGGAAGGCTGTTTTAGTCAATCATACACTGTGCCCTGCAAAATGTCCAACCTCTCCTACCCACCCTCTATGTTGTTGCTACCCTCACTAGGCAACACAGCATGTCAGTCTCATTAAGCAACTGCTGGTGTTGAAAGGCACTTGGAATAATCTTAAGGAAGACTGCAAATTCAGGATCACACAGATTAATTATATTGTGACAGTTAGGATTTCTTAAATCTACATTCTTATTTTATATCCCACTCCCAAGGAGGTCAAAGTAGCACACATGGTCCTTCTCCAAATCCTCTCCTTTTACTCTCACAACAGCCCTCTGTGGTAGGTTAGACTGAGAAATCATAACTGGGTCAAGGTCACCCAGCAAGCTTCATGGCCAAGTGGAGATTTCAGCCTGGTCTTGGGATATAATAATGCAAACTGAAGAAATCCTAGCAGTTACACTGTGTGTAGCAAAAAGAATCTGGTAGCTTTTAACCAAAGCGTCAAGACTGTCTTCACCCCACTTTACAAACATCCCAGATTTCAAAGCCCAAACACAATTCAGCCAACAAAACACAACAGACGTTTCACAACACTCCACCGCAAAGTCCCAATACAAAGCCAGTCCACTAGTCTGGTGAAACAAGCATTAAGTATGAAAATCATTAAACGATTAAAAAAAACACCTGTCCAGCGCCCAGCAAAGGGTGGGTAGGCTTTCTGGTGTGCCAACAAGGCCTGAGATACAGTACTTTATTGAGAAGGACTAAGGGAAGGGGAGCCACGGCTGTGGACTGTATCCAACCACATTAGACTCGGAGTAGGCCCACTGCAATTAATGGGCTGATGCAAATAGCGTTCATTAATGGGTCTACCCTTGAGTAGGACTAGCATTACACACCACTCAAAGGGCTGGGGCGAGGGAGAGGTTTCACCCAACTGCATTTCATTCATAGAGGAGGCCCCTGGGAATGTTAGCGGTGCTCCTTAATTTTCTATCGGCCTCCTCTCCAGGAGGGCCGGAAACCATCCAAGGAATCCTGATCGGGAACCGGGGGGTGGGGTGTCTGAAGCCCCCAGGGAGCGGAGAGAAGAGGCGCGGCGGGAGACAAGGGATGCAGGCCCACCTTTGAAGAGATAGTCATACTCGTCGTCGCGGGAGCCCCCCATAATGACGGCGGCAGGCCTCCTCCGGCTTCTCAGCTAACAAGGAAGCGACAGCCAGAGAGCCCCTCCCTGCGCCTCCTACTGCTACTGCTGCTGCTGCTTCCTCAGGATCAGCCGCACTCCGGTTCCGCCCACTAGCCGGCCCTTCCTTCCTTCCTGCTCGCTCGTTCGCCGACCAGATACAGCTTCCGGGGGCACCGGCTTCCGGCTTCCGGCTCGCATGGGAGGGAGGCCATTCTCCGCGGACGGAACCGCTCCGCAGACATGTATGACGACATTTCCGGACACTCAAAGAACCAACGGAGGGACCGGGACAACGACTTGAAAAATGAACGGAGCGCTAATTATGTTTCGGGGGGGGGGAAATCGGAGACTGGCGGGTTTCTAAATACACTTCCGGTTTTAAACTCGTGCTTGTTTTCTGAGGCAAAGCCTGTTTTAGGCTTGCATCGCAGAGTTTCCAGATTCCTAGAGCGACGCCACACGAAGTCCAGAGAGAATGCGGGCTTTCGTTTCTGTACCGGAAATTATCTGTAGCCTTCAGCTCCCGCCACCACTTTAGACGCTTTCCGTCTCTGTATTCTTTCCCCGCATATGACGGCGACCGAATGGAAACCGGAATAGATACCTGAGCGCAGCAGCTCTTTACATTTTCAGCTCTATTCTTGTGGAGGGCAGAGCGAAGCGGTCCGTAGATCAGCCTTCGCCCGTCTGGACCCCCTAGAAATTTTGCACTACAGCGAACGCGACAAGCTGGGGCTGGGGCTGCTGGGAGTTGTAGTCCAGGCTGGACCGCAAAGGCCTCTGGGAAGAGTGGTGGTGTGTAGAGCCCCATCGGGAAAAGCTTGCATCTGAGCATGTGCAGAGTGTTTCTCCCTCCATCTCCCTTTTCTGCTTCTCCGTGTAGTTTTCCTCCTCTGCCTGCCACAGTGCTTTGACTTCGATTTCAACTCACGCCTAGGATGTGGGAAGGGGAGCCTTTCTCAGCCCCCAGATGTTCTTGAGCTACAACTCCTATCATCCCTGACTACTGACCATGCTGGCTAGGTATAATGAGAGTTTTAGTCCAACAGCATCTAACGACCCAAGGTTGATGGAGTACAGTATTAAAAGAAGAGGATGCCTAGAGACATGTGCACAGTGCCATTCGCTCAATGCCTCCTTTCTTCTTGGACTGAAGCGCGCGAACAGAGAGCGCTTCCGATCCTACCTTCTGAGGAATGCAGCTCCGCCTGCACGTCTGCATGCCTCCTCCTGACTGAATGCGTGTCAAGCGTCCTTGGTAGTGCAGTCAGGTATTCACACATAATATAACCAGAAGCTTGTTGCTCAGACATTCAAGAGGCAGAGACATTCCAGGTTTAGGGCGGTATATAAATTCAATAAACAACACCAACAACCATATTTCTTGGAACCTTCCACCCACATCTCTCTGGCACCTTCATTGCAGATAGGCAAGTTCACTTAAAAAATAGTCCCCTGCCTGCCCTCCATCTCTTCTGAGCTGCCGCCTTGGTGTGTGAGAGAGACACGGAGCATGTGCAGAACAGTTAGTTGTCAAATGAAATGCACTCTGTATGTGCTCACGGGCACTCTTGCGCCCGTCGCAGTAAAAGCTACAAATAGGCTTCGGGGCGAAACTTTGGGCTCAGGTCTAAGCCCTCAACACCCGCCCGCCCTCGCCCCACCCCAAATGCACGTGCAGTGCCGACGCGTACGGGTCCTTTAGCGCCATCGTCCTGCTTTCCCATGTCAGGCTTTGCCAGACCCCTAAGTGCGCACGTGCAAACGCAGTCGTTCCCCGAACCTATTGCTGCTCCAAGCCGGAGAAACAGAAGCTGGAGGGGAACATCCGATCCAGGCTTGCAAGAGCAAAAGGAGTCGCTTGGGAGCGCCGAGGAGGCGCTGGAAGTCAGCGCAGAAGAACTGCAAGGTTTTAGTGGGAGCTTCCGCAATACTTTGTCAGGGCGGTTCCATGGTGTAATGGTTAGCACTCTGGACTCTGAATCCAGCGATCCGAGTTCAAATCTCGGTGGAACCTGCAACGATATTCCCTTGTTTTTCTCTTTAAGGCTATTTTTATTTTGTTTCTCAAAAGCAAAGGTCACGTGAACGCAAATTATTTTCAAGTGCTCAAAACAATTCCAAGCGAAACTCCCATCAGCTCCGAGATCTTTGAAATGCTTTTAGAACTACAGCGACTGGACTGCTGAGTTTTAAGGGGCCGCCTCTTCACACATGGGAAAGTATGACCTGCCAACCTGAATAGTCCTTGCGATGCACTGAGATGGGCTGGATCCTGTACCCTGGGCTACAATAAATACTCTGGAGGAAAATGAAATGAAATCGAAAAGGGAACATATGAATAAGTATTTCCTGAAATACACTGGTTTAGGATGATGCAGCCTCTTGAGTCATGCACCAAGACGGGTCGTATCCTGCACTCTGCTCTGCAAATAACCATCGGAAATGAATGCAGATTCTGCTCTCTAATAAAAAGCATACCGGCAAGCCAGAGTGCTTATTAGAAGCTCAAGTGCAAAGTGGAATGTTTTCTTTTTCTTTTCTTTTTTTTGCATTGCATTCAAATCTCACCTTTTCTCCAAAGAGTTCAAGGTGGTGTACAGAGTCCTCCTCATTTAATCCCCCACAACAACCCTGTGAGGTAGGTTAGGCTGCAATGAAGTGACTGGCCCAACTCACTCCAGCATTGGTTTTAGGGCGGGGCAAGCAATTTCCCCAGACAAGGTGCCTAGCAGAGGGGGTGCAAAATAATAATTAATGAATTATTGTGAAAATAATAAATATTTAGGGGGCATGCCAAATTTTGTCAGGGCTCCCCTGCTTACTCTGCAATCACTGTGGAGAGTCAGGATGGCCCTTAATTCAAGAGTACCTTCGACTACCAATGGTCCATCACCAGTTTCATTCAGGTGGTCCACAGCATGTTTGTGCATTTGTGGTTGAAGAAGGGAGACAGCACAGCCATTCAAAGTGGGTTTTGTTGTGTTATTACAGGGATGTGGAACCAAAACTTACAGAGTAGCACATTCCTTAACACTGCAACATGATGTTGTGGATATTACTCGTGTGTTCACAGTGGTGAACTGTATACCTTGCGAGATCCTACAGCTAGCAGATGAAGTTAAAGAGGAGTTCAGGGAGGGAAACTTAGATGTCAAGAGGCCTATAGGAGCCAACTCTTAGAAGCCAAGGTCCCTTCGCATGCCCCCCAAATACACACACACACACACACACACACACATATATATATATATATATATATATGGGAGCCAGCTGCCCCAAAGTTGATGGGCATTGTCATTCAAATAGTGTGTGTGTGCGCGCCATATCTTGTGATTGATTATGCAGGGCTGGGTGTAGCAGGGCTTACCCGCTCCCCCCCCCCATATTTTATTCAAATTGACACCCCTGCAAGCAGGATCAGATCACAGGCATGATTGCTTAAACATGTTGTTGTTGTTGTTTAGTCGTTTAGTCGTGTCCTACTCTTCGTGACCCCATGGACCAGAGCATGCCAGGCACTCCTGTCTTCCACTGCCTCCCGCAGTTTGGTCAGACTCATGTTCGTAGCTTCGAGAACACTGTCCAACCATCTCATCCTCTGTCGTCCTTTTCTCCTAGTGCCCTCAATCTTTCCCAACATCAGGGTCTTTTCCAGGGAGTCTTCACTTCTCATGAGGTGGCCAAAGTATTGGAAAGGATCTATCCTTCCAGTGAGCACTCAGGGCTGATTTCCTTCAGGATGGATAGGTTTGATCTTCTTGCAGTCCATGGGACTCTCAAGAGTCTCCTCCAGCACCATAATTCGAAAACATCAATTCTTCGGCAATCAGCCTTCTTTATGGTCCAGCTCTCATGCTTAAACTATGCTTAAACATAGTCACACACAAAAGGGGAGCTCACTGACATCACCAAAACAAACCACATTTAGCAGATGAACAATGAAATGGCTCAGATTGTTAGTGGTGCAATATCATTATCTCTCACAGATCACAATGATCTCTCACACACAGTGAATCAACCACTTGAAGGAGAGGCAGATCCGTCCGGCAAAGAACTAGACAGAGTTACTAGCTGTTTTACTCTGTCCATGAAAATGAGCTAGAGTTTTCTAATAATAAAAAGAGGAATTGGGAAAGCTCTACTTGACACAGGGAGCTATATTTTAAAAATTCCCATTATTATTATTTGGGGGGGGGGGTTGGAAGCCATGACTGCTACAGGTAGTATTACAGTGCTTTAAAGGTAAGGTACAGATGTTGCCCCTGTGCCACACAAGACTCTTCTAATGTTTTCTTGGTAACTAACACAGCTACCTCTGTTAATGGATATTTGACCTTTCATCTGCCACAAAGCTCCAGCTTTTCTACAGAATGTTAAAAAACCAGAACTTGGCAACAAACTTTTGCAGCTATTCCTATCTGAGTCCTGAATGGTTGAGGACTCAGATAGCTGCAAACGTTTGTCAGAATTGATCAGGCTATGGCAACCTCAATTTTCACATCACAACTCAGCGAGGAAAAACAGTGTCTTGGCCTTCGGTTCATTGTTTGCTGTCAGTGTGACATTCAGATGTTGCAAATAGATCATTGGCAAGATTTTTTTTTAAAAAAAATCCATTAGGCTTTCTGAGCAAAAGGGAAATGGGATTAACAGGGCACATCCCCACCAGCCTTCTTACTTGCAACCAGCCCCAAAGATAGATTACATGCCTGGCATGCAAAAGGAGAAAGATTTCTGGAGTTCCACTGCTGGTCAGTCAGCTAGATGGACCAAATGTTTGACTTGGTATAAGGCTACTTCCTCTGTTAAACAAGAATAATTACACATACCCAGAATACAACATTTGATTTGATTTTGATTCATTATATTGCTATGCTGTTTTTCATTCAAATGAATCACAAAGCGGCTTACAAACAGTAAGTAACAATTACATAAAATAACATTGCAAATACAGCATAAATCATATAAAATAATTAACAAATAATAAACAAAGCCATTACAATCTATTAAAAAAACAACTAAAACAAGTAAGCTAAACAGCACAATTATTGGATTCACAAAGTCCTACAGCATTCGTAAAATATAAAATATCATAATGCCGGCATTATAAATTTTGCAGATTTTGTGTTTGTTTTTCCTTTTCTTCCAGGGGAATGCTTTGAAGCTCCATAACCAATACTCAGCAAGCAACATGCTGTTTGTTGATGATAGTGATGGTTTGTCAGCAAGGTAACAGCATGTGGCTGGGAGGGATTTGGGATGGTGTGAAGTCTCACCTAAGATAGGTACACATCTGTTCCCCCAGAAAACAAATTAATGAGGTTGCAGGGAACCAGCGGCAGTTTCATTGTTCCATGGTGACAATTCTGATGACAGATTGTTTCAGAAGCCTGGCTCTCTTCCTAGGCATGTTGATGAGATATACGCAGGCTAGGATGGGTCAAGTATTGAGAATGATGCGGACTCTTAGCAGCAGATGTTTCATTGTGGAGTTTGTGGGGGGTGGGGGAGCATTTCTCTGGACACCTTTGCTAAGTTACCCTCCACTTCCCCCTTGTGGGCTGGATTGAAAGGGAAAAAGTTCAGTCCTAAGGAATCCAACTCCTTGGGAAAGTCGTGCTGTTCTTGTTGTCTCAGCAAAGCTTCATAAAAAGGCTCCCTTTGCTGCAGTTTGGTTTCCCAGGCCAGTTGACAAAGCAACTATTGTTTGCCATTCCTTTGCATGGGAGAAATGCAGTTCATTTCAGATGGCTTTCAACCACCTGTCACCAACCTTGCACCCTCCAGATGTTTTGGACTTCAACTTCCATCAACTCCAGCCCTGAATGGCTGGGACTGATGGGAGTTATAGTCCAACATCTAGAAGGTGCTAGGACCAGGTTGGCAAAGGCTGGTTGAAAGCCATTTGAAATGAACTGCATTTCTCCTACATCAGTGGTTTAAAGCTCAATAGCTTTAGGTACAGATAGAAGACCAAAGCATACTCCCTTATACTGTATACCAGTAGGTGTTAGGCTTTTATAGTTTATGCGCTGAACCAGTTTAACAGCTTTCTGCATACTGTACTTGACTAAACCGAGTATATGGTTAGTTCTCAGCTGGCATAATTGTGTGAATGCCAATTAACATGCATGTTTTTGTTATGTAAATAGCAATTCTTGTGAAACCTGACTAGATTTAGGATTATGGGATGGAGAGAGTTTGATTATTGCTATCCCTGCGAAGGGAGGGAGGGGAGATTACCTCTCTGAAGGCATTATTTGCTATTGTCAACAACATCCTCAACACTGAGGGAAATTGTACTTGAAATCAAATTACATACATTACACACAGTAACCTGTACTTGATGTATCTGACCAAGAGTCTTGTGTTACCTTAAAGCCCTAGACATTTACTATGACATAACCTTTCATGGACAATGACATAACCTGTTGTGGATTCTTATTATCATTATTACTACTACTACTATTGCTTTATGAATTGTCTTGTAAACCACTGGCTCAATGTGATTCACACGAAAGATAATTTTAAAAAGTTAGAACACACAAAAAAGTAAATTTAAAACAAGACTAAAACTCAAAAAATCGACACTGGTGGTAAAGACCCATTTATCCATCTGGGAAAGCCTGCAGGAGCAACAATGCCTTTGGTTGCTTCTGAAAAGTACAGGTGGTACCGTAGATGCTTGTCATACACAAAGAAAAAAGAAAAAGTATGGTCCAAGTCATCCTGGAATTCACTGTTCCAAAACACCGCAAACAAATTCCATATTCCAGTAAACTTGTTTGTCTATTAATTTCCGCAGCAGCTTAATTTGGATAAAACTGCCCTGTTCCATCTTCCCTGATGCCATTCAGACATCAACAGAACAAGTGTTTTCTTCCAATTTGCTGCTGTAAACATGTTGGCAGCCGTAAAGTAGGTTTACAACCACTTCAAGATCAACATCATTAATCAAATCCTTAAGATAACTCAGAAACTATTTAGGGATTTTGTGGTTATGAAACAACCAGCCGTTTTATTAATCACATTCGGAATCAGAGCCCAAAAGGGTTGTATCATTGAACAGGGCCACAAAGCATAAAATGTAATATTAATTGTGTGAATGCAAATTTACTAAGCATGTTGTTGTTGTTTAAATAGTGGCCCTAGAGAAGCCTGATCAGCACAGGAACTGCTGGGGAGTAGAAGTTCAATTATTTCTACCGCTGTCATAATCCTTCCCACACACATCTCTGAAGCTGTTATTTGGTCTGACTCAGTGTTAAGTCTGGTTCCTATTTTCCTGTGTCTTAAGGGGAGGACCAAAGCTCAGTGGCAGAGGATTTGCCCAACAATTTCTTAGATGCAAGGAACTTCTCACCTCTCCAGGAAGGGGTGGGAAGCCCGAAACTGGATTTACACATACAATCTGAATTATCTGTGACAATTAATATTACAAAAGCACAGGGAAATGTATTGTCCAAAAATTTGGTGCTATCACCTTGCACAAATATCCTCTGATGGGGTGAATCTTGAGGGCCCCCATCCATGCCCTTGAGGTTCAGTTGTCCTTCAGCAGAGATTTGACAGGAGTCTCCACTCTCTTCTTTTAAACATCCTTTGGAAGGTACATGCTTTGTTGATATTTTTCACGATGTTTTATGGATGCCCTTGCTGATTTTATTATAACATTGCATGTCGTATACCACCTTGATATAACTTTATGAAAGTGTGGGTTATGAATACTTAAATAAATAAATAATGATATTTTAATTTAGATGTTCTACTAGTACTTGCCTCCGCTTTGCCTTGCAAATATGAATCCTCATGCTGGTAGCGCATGCTGGAAATCTGGTGCAAGGAAAGCAGGCTTTATACTTTATACATGTACGATGGATTTGTGCAAAAATCAGTCGTTTGTGGGGAATTATTAACGATGCAAAATATGCTAGGCTAGAATTTACTGCCACCAAGGCCATTACAAATCCTTTTAGAGTATCTTAAAAATGATATACATCTGGAATGCCATAATTTGGTGGGAAAGGTATGTTAACTAGAGCAAAAAATTTTTTTTAACAACAGTCAAATAGCATACGCCAGCAATTCCAACGGAACAAAAGTGGATTAATAAAACATGGGACGTTGCCATGAGATCTAAGCTGACTGAGATGGCACAATTACGAGTAGGATGACAGAATGAAGAACACTTTGAGAGAAGTTTATGCCTCTTCAGTGATTATAATCTGGAGCTATTTAAAACACAGGTGGGAAACCTCTAGGCTGGGTCTCCTCTTCAAATGTGCCCCCCCCCCGGCCTCACTTGCTGACCCTCAGGACAGTGGTGTTGCATCCTTTGTTGGGTGTGTGTGTGTGTGTGTGTGCACACCAGGTGGGATCAAGGGCTGGGTGCGGAAGGTGAACAATTCAGGAGATGGCAAAGAGTGATCATAGAACCAGGGGCCATCTCTGCAGATAAGAGCAGACCACTCCCCCCAGAGAGCACATTTGCAGTCCCGACATTTCCACATAACAAGCAAGTGAGTGTGTTGTGCCTTAACTTTAAAAGCTTGGCATGTGTGGAAGCTGTTGGGACATCTTGGTTGCTTCTGTCCAGTTCTGAATATCTCATCTGCTTACTGAATCCCTGAATCATGACCACTGAACTCTGTCTGCTGCCAAGCCTGTGCTGTTACTTTCCTGAATTAAGATCTCTTTCTTACTTAAGATCCTCTGTCTGCATTTGCTGGGTCTGAAGCAGGACACTTACTCACGGGAATCCCATTAATAGGGTAATTAAACACACATGTAATTCAATTGCAGTAAATAAAGAGTTGGCAATTCGTCAAGACTAGTTTTCACTTAAGAAACAGTTTATGAATTTGCAGTCATTCCACAGGGCTCTTGTGAATCAAAATAAGAATAGCAAAGCATTTAGCGCTCTGAAAGGGTGCTGTTAATCAATTGCAAGAACACATTTCTAATATCCAGTGATCAGAAACAGGGAAACCTTTACTCCAGCCTTTCTCATTGAACAGTAAGGGTGGGGGAATTGCAATATTGAAAACTTGCTTGACATTTAAAGCTTAAAAATAAGTACATTTGCATGTACAGGAGGTGTTAACACCCAACGGTCTGGAAAGCAAGATATGAAGAAGTCACTATGAAGTAAGATCCTCTTTTTCTAACGTCACGCTTGCTAATTTCTTCCTGTACGTTTATTGGCCCCTTGCAAAGATGTTTTTCTGTGTTGCAGTAACACAGGACATCACCATGGAGACCCAACACAAATCTATGCAACACAGAGAGAACGTGAAATTTTAACACATCTGTGAGATGCTACTTATACTAAACCATCTCCGTTCTACTGCCTCTGCTTCTCTGGACATTTTGAGGAAATGCATGTCTATTCTATTTATCTGTCTATTTAGTTAACAAAATTTATATACTGCTCAATGGCACGAGGTCACTCAACAAGTTTCACAGCTGAGTATCTGAACCCTGATCTCCCGGTTCCTAATCCAACACACTATCCACTACTACACCATATAGCTGAGTCCACCCAGCTGGCCCCATACATTTTGCTGCCTGAGCTGCCGGACAAGATGTTGCCCCCTCACAATTCCAGGTTCAGAAGCTGACTGCACTGGCAATTGAGTCTTACTTCAATACTTCTGATCGGATAACAGGGGAGTCAATAGGAAATTCTGGAGGCTGGTACTGCTGTCCCTGAACAGCTGCTACCCAAGGCACTTACCTCACTCTGTTTAACTTAGGGTTGGCCTTGCAACCCTACAACACTGAAGGTATTAGAATCATGCTAAGAGTCTAATCCAGGCATCCCCAAACTTTGGCCCTCCAGATGTTTTGGACTACAATCCCCATCATCCCTGACCACCGGTCCTGTTAGCTAGGGATCGTGGGAGTTGTAGGCCAAAACATCTGGAGGGCCGCAGTTTGGGGATGCCTGATCTAATCCAAAATAAGGTTACCAGATTTTTTTCAAATAATCCGGGGACATTTTTTTTAAAGAGGGGGGGGAGTTATTTTTTAAAAAGTTGTTGCTGTTTTAAAAAGAAGTAATATCTTCTGTGGTCTCCTTTGTCACGCTTCCTCAGGGCCCTGGTTTGCTCTCTTGGAGTGCTAGCCGCCGTGGAGTAGGCTTGGGTCGGCCTGGGCTTGGCCACGTGTCCTTGCTCTCCCGGTGCTCTCCTACCTTTCCTCTGCGGCGGCAGCACAGCAAGGTCGGGGCTCCCCTCTTTTTTCTCCTTCTTCTCTCTCTCTCTTCCTTCTCCTTCTCCTCTCCTCCTTCTCCCTGCATCGGCTCCGGGATTTTCCTGACCCTGGAGTGTCGCTGGGCAGTCTGCTGGGTGGCTGGGCGCTCTCACTCCCAGCTCAATTTGGGTTGTAGGGTGTGTGTCAGCGGTTCCCCCAGTTGATGTGCCAGGCATCCCCGGTTACCCCTCGGCAGTGGTAGTCTCTGCAGCCCAGAGCCAGCCTGGTAGCGCAGTTGGCTCTGGCTGGCTTCAGGAGCTGCTCGCTGCCGTGGTGCCCTCCATTTTGCCTCACTGGAAGTTCCCATATTATGTGTCTTGTGCAATTGAACCAATCATGCAACATACATTCCCTAATAATAAATCTACAACACTGAAAATATAAATCTGGGAAAAATAAATGAAATCCAGGGACTTTCCGGGGACGGATTTTGTCTGGGGACAGATTTGTAAATCTGGGGACTGTCCCTGGGAAACGGGGATGTCTGGTAACCATAATCCAGAATGCTGGATTAAATGGATCAGACCGACTGGTCCAGCCAGGGCAGTTCCTGCCAACTGAGTAAAACACAGAAGTTGGCAAGTTTGTTCTTGTCTACATTAATTTTACAGGTTTTACTAGATTCTCATAGGGTGGGGTGGGGAGTACAGTTTGAGGGACAGATTGCAACCTGGAACATGTGTCCATATGGTGGGGTGCAAGTGAACGAATCAAGTGGAGTGTCCCCCACTCCCCAGATTCAATGGGGTTTTCCTTAAGAGGTAGACTTGATTATTTATTCCCCTTTTCACATTCTTTCCTCTGTATGCCACACATTTCTGAAAAGTTGCTACTCCCCAGGGCCCCGGTTTTGTGTTTTAGCAGCTGTTTCCTATTGTTTTCTCAGACTGGGGCCAGCAGCCGCATGGAACACATTACTTGTGCCTAGGAGTGTTTCCTAAACTATTATTTAGTCAAAAATGCAGGGCAAACTGTGATTTTGAAGAGCCTGACAACTTGCAGAGCTACTTTGCCTCTATCCAGGGTTGGATTAACTGTTAGCTAGGTACACTTTAGTGTAGTGCTCCAGGCAAATTTGGACCCTTGCTATGGTCTACTCTATAGCTATTTAGAAATTTCCTCTGCAATCAACCAAATACCGTCTTTCCCATGTTGAGTTCTCATAAATTCCTGGGGCTGTTTCTATATGGAAAGAGTGGGTATTATTCCAGATGTAGTGACACTTTAAACACCTGCACACACTTGTGCAGACGAAAGGTCTATCCTTTTGTTAGCAGCTGCACAACAGACAGGGACTGAGAGGTGATTATTTCCTTAGGTTAGGAAAAGTAGGTACCGGTACAATTTATTGGCAAATACTAGGTCTTCAGCTTGAGATGGGCTTAAGTTCAAAATCAAGGAAGGAGCCAGTGAATGCCATACAACTCCTTTCCCATTACATAACGTATCAATAGCCCTTAATTTTATGCAGAAATGAAAGAGAAACCGAGCCTACCAAAAGTCTCTCTTTTGCTACACTTGTAGTCACGGGAAATCTGTATCATGAATGCTATCTGTGGTTTTATCGGATGCCCATTACTTTGATTCTAGAATACGTCAAAAATGCCAAAGTGTTTATTTGTGATCATTAGAATAATTATAGGGAAAGCATTTACCCAATAGTGAGCAAGTGAAATTTGTGGATCTCGGGTTGAACATGCCACGAGAGACACAGCTTTGAAAACCTTCCCAAATGATGTCAGAGGACCTGGTGTTTTCTCCAATATACAAAGCTAGTTCTGAGATGTCACTTGGATCGAGTACTGTTTGTCTTTACAGTGGGGTGTCCTGATTGAACTTTTGGGGGGAGGGTTACCCAAACATAAACCTCTTTCTCTCCTTCTGGGAACAGCTGCAAACAGTTAACCCACATCAGCTTCTACTGCTTCAGAACTCTTAGTTGAGTCCTGACAACTCTGTCTATAGGTCTTGCGTGTTTCATTTTGTGTATAGCCTAAGATTTTAATTTCTTCTGTTTCTCCCCCGTACCTCCGCCCAACTAATGGATGTGAAAAGAAATCAGATTGTTTCCCCAGATAAATAAGGGCCTTGGTCCTACAGAGTATTCATTAGAGGCTTTGGAGAAAGAAAAGTGGATTAATCAAGAGCAGCTGGTGGTGTGGGTGGCCTCATTGGTGCTGCATTTGTAGCTGAATTTCAAGTTCTGAATTATCTTAATGCATGTTCCATTCCTGGAGAATATTAGAATAATTCAAGGGAAAATATGCTTTTATTAATTGAGACCAAACACAAGCATCACATAAAACCGGTTAATGGTAACAGTAAGGCAGACACTGATTCACTTGTTGCCCTTTTCGAGATGGTAAAAACCACATTGCAAGAGTATTTGAATATTTATTTCAAGTGTTTATAGCCAACCCTTTATTAGACAGTCACAGAGCAGGAAATACATATATATTAAATACTGTGGCCAGCTCTCTCTGTCCAGGAAAAACCATATTTGGTGAAGCAGCTACAGCTTGGAAGATATTCCCAGCCACTGAATCCACCTGGGCTTAATGTGACAAATGTGGCCTCAGGAGCACCCGAAAGGTGATCTTTCAAGGAAAGTTCAACCCCATCTAGAGCAGCACATCTCTCCAAATCCTGGACCAAGAACCCATCAAGTCACAGGATATCAGTGTTGCTTGGATTCAATTTCAATTTACTGGCCCACATGCAACTTATTATCACCACCAGACCTCAGTTCAGCACCTGCACCTGGGCATCTTTTGTATATTGATAACACCTCATTCCAATTCCGATGGCTACATGCATAAACGAGGGTCACAGTTCTACGTCTGCACACAAGATTTGTTGTAACTGCTTAGAGAAAGTGATTGCGAGTTCTAGTTTAAGGGCTTGGTTGCATTGCACCTCCACTCCCAAATGCAAAGATATGCTGGACTTGCTGGCCTGTGCTATTCACTTGCTAGCCCACAGGGTTGATAGTAGGCATGGATGAATCTGTCAATTTCATTTATTCATTTTGGGCATTTTCAATTTTTGCATCTTTAAATGCACTTGATAATTTGCAAAAAGTAAGGATTGCTGTGGAGTTTGGACATTTTCAAATAAGGTGCTCATTTATGCAGAGATTGGACTTCCCAACCCTTTAAAGTGAGAGAGACTGTTTCTCACTACCCCAAATATTAATGAAAACGCTTTGAGCACTTATTCCACATTTGAAAACACATTTCCATGTTTACATAAGCCCACAACTAAAAGCAGATTAGAAGCACAGTGAGAACACACTTAACAATGCACAGAGCTGGTCTAACTATAGAAGCAAACTAGGCAACTGCCTGGAATGCCAAAATCCCAGTGGCACCTGCATCTGCTGTGCAAATGGCTTAGCAAAAGAACAGCTGTTTGCATGGTTCAGTCTATCTGGGTTTTTTAAATGAATGCTTATCTGTGAAATAGGGAAACTAATTCATTAATGAACTGAACCACTTTTTATTTTTAATTTATAAAATAGGGTTTCCAAGAACAGCCAGCTGCTGTTGAGCACTTGGGAATCTGCAACAACTTCAAAGGCAAACCCCACACTCCCACATGAGCTCCCAGGAGGGGTGTGTGTGTTGGCATCTGAAAGCCCTTTGCAAAAGTTATTTCAAACAGACCTTCCTACTTATAACATCACTATGTTAAGGCAGTAGGGAGACTGCTTAAAGTGCTTTGCAAAATCTATTTTAAGCCGTCTCTCCCCTTTAAATATTTTTCAAGTGGTGTTTGAAGGAAGAGCGGGAAGCTGCTTCTAAGAGCAAATTTGCAAAGTGCTTGAGGACAGTTCTGCTTACATCCTACAGTCTCGGATGGGAGAACAGGGACTGTGTTAAGTGCTTTGCAGAAGTGCTTTTTGAAGCAGTGCTCAAGCAATGTTGGGGTAGGGAGGCTACTTCTAAGAGCACTTTTGCTATATGAATCTCTGTCCATTTTACAAGTTCCTTTACCCTCCTGTCTGTCCAACTATTTAAAGGAGGTGGTCAGCTGGGACTGTGTGGGCATGGTTTGGGGGAAATTGCCTAGAATGTCAAATTGGACCTCCTGGCAGACCAAGATTGACCTACAGGCTGGATGTTCCCTACCCCTGATCTAAGATAAGACATGTGAGCAACAACTTCTCATAATGCAAATAGCAGTTTTGGGAGGGCAGGTGTGACACACAGCTCAGAGCTTAATAAATCTTGAGCTCTCCTGCTGCTATTTAGAGATTTTGAAAAAAAATCATGCAGCATCAAAATATGTGGTATATAATATACAGATTTGCTCTGAACTTTATTCATTGTCCTCTGAAATCAGAACAACTTTCCCACTGGTTTCTTTGGTCTGTTGTATGAAAATATTTTGGTGGGAGACCATGATTTCCCCCCCATTGTTGCCATTTTTGTCGCTTTAGTAAGTGCCTTCTACAGAGAATTCATCACCACCGCCATGCATGATATTCAGTTTCCTCTTTTATAATTTACAGACAGTATGGGTCCCTGGAGTAAGAAATTACTTTCCAAGACCTGCTTTGAACGCAAAGGAAAGAAAGGCAAACACAACATTCTACCGCTGTCTCACCATCATTGTTGCATTTAAATATGCTGCTTCTTAAGTTTAATCAATCCCTATGAGACATCATTCCTCTAAGCACAAAGGGATCAATGCTAAATTTCCGAATGAACAAATCAAAAGCTTCTTCTGGCTTCACTGCCTAACTTTTAATAAGAACATACCATGCCAAAAGCACCATTTAAGTATAACATTTAAGATGTAGAGACATTACTGCATCATAAGGAAGCTGGAAGAAATGATGAGGTGATTTGTCTTTTGGAATGAGAACTATTTTGTTGCCTATCAGTTTCAGTACCTGGTTCTGTTATTCCCAGACAGGATAAACAGATGCCATACTTGAAAGAAACAAATCAAAACTGCAAGGGTTAAAAATGAAATTTTGGATGGAGGAAAGTAGTAGTATGTTAAACCTAATCACGTAGAGTTTTAAGGCAAGATTCAATTGCATCTCTCCCCACTCCCTACTAAAACAGAATTCCTACTAAAACAGAATTACTGTAGCTTGCCTCAAGTCAGGTACGCTGTACACTACACTATGTTTATGAGCTGGTGGTAGCAATGGGAGAGATAGTTAATTCAGTTCACATTTAAAGGCAAACCTACTTAATCTGCACTCTCAAAAGCAATATGCCAACTGAAAACACAGCTATCTCAAAATATGCATTACTCTGAAATTTGCAACGCAGTTCTTCAGTAATATGTACAAAATGCATAAAATGTGACAAAAGTGTGCATAAAAATGAATTTGTTATCAACAATAAAATACAAAAATGCATTGCATTAGGGGAAGCTGCTCTAGAAAAAGGCAAAACTGCACACATATATTACAAAAAATCCACACGAAACTCACAACTTTTTATGACCCCCCCTTAAATCGCAAACAGAAATGTGGGAAACCCAATTTAAGTTTTGAAAAAGGAGGAACTGAAGAAAAGCTAGGAGGACAGATTCGCCCATCCCTAGCTGACAGTAATGTGGGTGAGTCAAGCAGCATAAACATTTTACAAAACAATAAAATTTTGGTATGTCCATCCCAACCCCAAGAATCACAGAACTGTAGAGTTGGCCCTTCCTTCCCTCAGCAGCAAAGCCCCCTCATGAGTTTGGGGCCCTGGGCCAAGAGACCCCGACCCACTTTGGACGCCCCTCAGAAATCAGGGGTGATGGACGGACAAGAGACCCCACTTGGGACCCCCCTCACGGGGTGGGAGCGCTGGCTTTTTACACAGCCAAGAGGTATACTGTATAAACCTTGTGAAATAAAAGGAACATAAATAAACTAAAACAACACACCCACCCCCTCATCCCACACTGGAAATCCCGCTAAAAAAACAACAACCCTCGAAGGAGTCCTGGGGGCTGGCCACCAGGCCGTCGAGAGACCCCCGCTTGGCTCCCTTCCCCGCGCGCGCCCCTCGGCCTCCCTCCTCCTCCTCCTCTTCCGTCCGTCCCCCGCCAGAGAGCCAAGATGGCGGCAGCTGAGGGGAGGCGGGGAGGGAATCCCGCCTGAGGCGCCCACACGGCGAGGGAGGAGGCGGCGCCGTTGCCTCTGCCGCGCGCGAGGGGAAGGAGGGTGCCACAAGAGGCGATGCTGTCTTCGTGATCGGCCGCGCGTCGGCGAGGAAAAAGCGCTTCGGGACCTCGAGGGGACCCCCCTCTCTCTGTGTCTCCCCTCCATTCATGCTGCCGCTGGGGAGCAGCGCCCCCGCCTGAGGTGAGGTCGCCGGGGCGAGAGATGGCGGGCTGCCTCTGTCTTTCGGGGGCGCTGCTGCTGCTGTTATGGATGCGCGCCTCTCTCTCTCTCTTCTCTCCCCCCCCCCAAAAAAATAACGGAGCCGAGGGAAGAAGGCGGCCGTTGCTTCTCTTCAACTGGGATATTTGGGGAAGCGGGTTGGCGATGGCGAGGCGGGGGGGGGGGTGGAGAGAGAGAGAGAGAGATTAATACGCAATTTCGGGGCATCTCTCTGGCGTGTTGTGCGCGTGTGGTTTTAGGATGGGGGACGACGACGAAATGATGCAACTGGCGCGTGTGAGACATGACGGCGGGTGATGCCAGATGCTGGAGTATATAATATTCAAAAGAAAGGAAAGAAATGGGTTAGCAGCCCTACTCGGGAGTAGACCTTCCTTTTGGAATGAATAGGCTCAGGCCCATTAGTTCCCGTGGGTCTCTTCCCGAGCACGACGTGGCTGGGGACAACCCGGTGTCATCGGTGGTTTTAATCTGTTTAGGAATGAAGCGGAAGTATTTTAAAAGAAGGGGGGGTGTCATGTGTGCAACCCCCCAGTCTATCTATGAAGTATTTAAAAGAAAGGGATAATCCATTCAGTTATTTCTGGCTATTCTTATTTATTTATGTTCAAAATATGGTGAATGTTGGTGTTACCTGTGAATGTCGACTGTGCCTCAGGAATGTATGAAATGTATGTTTCCTTCTGTGGTCTTGGGGTTTTTTTTGGACCTGATATATTCTGATGCTCTCTGCCCCATGGTGAGCTGCCCCGCCAGTGTTCACCAGCCCGTCCCTTGAGTTTGGGAAGTGTCTGCTTGGGAATGCCGAAGTACACCAGAATTTGAACATTCACTTGCATGTACCGGTAACAGATGTCAGAGCAGCTCCCGGAGGTCTGGTCACGCTCTAGTGTGACCAAGCAGCTGGTGGATGCTACAGATGGGGTTGGTTTGACCCCATGGCTGGGCTCACCAAGACCAAAGGTGATAGTTTAGTTTCCTAGCGCAAAGGGGTCTCTCAAGAGAATGTCTTTGCCTTTCCCCATATAAACGAGTAGCTGACCTTCACTCCTATGGAGAAATGCAAAATGAACACAGTAAACTGACTCACTGCAAGTCAGACCATTGCTTCATCTAACTTAGAATTGTCAACACTGACTGACAGCAGCTCTCCAGGGCTTCAGGCAGGCATCTTTCTCAGCCTTAGGAGATGCTGGGATTGAAACTGGGACCTACTTCATGCAAAGCACCGGCTATACTACAGAGCTATGGCCATTTAAACTTAAGTAAGTTCTGTGCTCAAAGACCAAACACACCTCAGTAAAATGGGAGGAAAGGGGTCAGGCAACCAGGGACCTAATACAAATTCAGGTTCAGATTTCCTGCACCAGTCCATAACAACAGCCCTGAAAGGCAGGCCAGCAGTTACTACCGTACTCCACTGTGAAAGCAGCTTGACTCAAAGGAGATAAAGAAAAAAACAGAGGTTTTGACTGGGTATTTCCTCTTCTTTTGGATTTCTTCTGTAGACATGATACCTTGACATGTGGGACAATGCCACTGGGAATGATTTCTAGGTTTAACTTGTAAGGGTTGTTGTGAATGTGCAAACAGCCCAAGCCCAAGCTTGAGGCTCCTCTATTTATAGTTTGGTCCATTAATACAAAATCCATAGGGCCATTAAGACACTACCTTTATGGGACTAACCAATTTCCGTGGACAGCCCCTGAACTTTAAAGGTAAACAGAGCTCTTCTTCAGCAGGGATAAGTTTTATTTTATTCTTGTTTAATTTGGGGAAATGTATATAGATACATGCTATTATACAGAAGCATATTTTGGATTAAAATTGTTTTTAATTTTTTATTGTTTTTATAAATGCAGTTGTTTGTGTTGTGCTGTGAAATTGCTTTGAGATGCTTCATAGGAAGTGATTCATAAATGAATTAAATTATAATGATGAGGATGTATGTGGGGCTGACTACTGTTAGAGTGTGTGTGTGTGAAGAGGAAGAGATGGGTGCTATTTGACAAAGATGACACTGGTACATTGGAAGGCAGGTTAATGATAGAAGCCAGGCTGAACTTTGAGAGGGGGGAAAGAGGGAAAATACTGGGGTGTTGGAAAAGGTGGTTTTATAGTTGATTGGAATGTTTGGGGAACCAGGTTACCAAGTAAGCTTCATTTGTGCACTTCTTGGAAATTCACAGTTGAGTTCATATTAGTGAAGGAATCGGGGTACGGCAAAGGAAATGCTGGGGTAAATTTTACAAAGCATTGCAGCAATTCTGGTGTTTCCAGGTAGCCATCTGCTAAAATGTTAGGTAGTCTTTATAACTAACTTTCATCATGCACCAGCAATGTGTAACTTTTGGAAACTTTTGAATTGGAAAAACTTTCTGGAAAGTTTTCATTTGCAAGTTAGTGTAATTTATTTGAGGAAGTTTTCTATTGCCTTAGAGAGTGGTTTAATTTAGCATGTTTATTTTATTTGCATTTAGTAAACAAAGCTAAAAACTTTCAAACTGCCAAACATTCCTAATATTAATTTGCAGTTGGCATCCATTAAGTGTTTCTAATGAACTTATGAAATGCAACATTTTCTATGGGAAAAAGAAAGCACTGCAGTTTTTTCTGTGCCACATCATAGTCACACATTCGAATTACTCTTCACTCTGCATGCTGGGTAGTTTCTGCATCCATTATTTTCTATGAGTTAGATTCTTTAGAGAAGGCATTATGCCCCCATCTATATTTAGATGTCTGGGATTTGTTTTATTTAGGAAAAAGTGGTTAGGTAATTTTGCCCCACCACCTTTCCTGTTTCTAATTGAAATGATAGCAGAGTACTTGATATGAGAGGGAACTCTTTTGATTTAAAAAAATTAGACTGCTGCCACTAATGGTTAGGTGTTTCTGGTGTTTAATACATTTACCCAATTATGGATGACTAATAATGTTTTCTTGCATGACAATAGTAATAGATCTCTGTAGTGGTAGAGACAGAACCTTGGGGTTCTATTACCATATATTTATGCTAAAGTTTTCATATCTACCCATCTGTCTGTCTCTGTCTAGCAAGCCTCTTTTTAAGGCTTCTGGTGCCTTGAACTGACATGAAGATGAAGCAAGGCAGTGACTTGCCTACAGCTATAAATCTTTTGCAGACACTGATTTTGAGCAAGATTCTAATGACCCTGCCATGTTACAACATGGCGAAGAGCTGGCCTGACTACTCTGAATGAAGGAATAAATTCAGGTTTGTGCCCAGAAAACATGCACATTCAGTTGATCTCAAATAGTACATAAACTGCCATCCAGGATGGATTGGAGATGTCCATTCTGGGTTAGCCCAACACAGCATGATGCTGCAGATGGAAAATCCAAATGTCATCCAACTTTCTGCTAAGTAATAATTATCACAATCCTCCTGGAAATTCTCTTACACCTAATTGAAATGAGCAGGAGTTATAGAAAGATGTGGTAGGGCAGGCACGTCCAGCTCACAAGAGACTGCAATCTACTCCCAGTAAAAAAATTCTGGAAGTGAAAGGGAGATGGGAAGCCAAAGTTGTTGACCTTTCTTTGGGGGTGGGGGCAAGCCAAAGTTGCTGGCCTTTTTTTTTTTTTTTTAGGGAAGGGGGAAGCCAAAGTTGTAGACCTTTTTTAGGGGGGCCAAAGCCAAAGTTGTTGGGCTTTTTTAGGGGGTAGTCGCAGCGGTAATGACTATTTTAGTTTCACAACTAGTCGGCAAAATACGATTAAAGAACACCTATTTGATGCCATGGAGGAACACAGCAACAGAGGAGGGGTGGGTGGGGACTTTCACTGCATTGCTTTTCACTACCGACGATCGGGAGGGGTCCCGCGAGTGACAGCGAACATCCGGGGATTGACCTGTCAATTGTGGTCGACCAGTTAGACATCCCTGTGGTAGGTCCATGGTAGAGCATCTGGCACGTAGACCCATGCAGAAGGTCCTAGGTTCAAGCCCTGGCATCTCCAGGTAGGGGTGGGAGAAATTCCTGTCCGAACCCCTGAAGAGCTGCTGCCAGTCAGTGTAGATAATACTAAACTAGATAGATCAGTGGCTCTACTTTGTATAAGGCAGCCTCTTATAATAGTGCTCTGTGCAACAGACCCACTAGTCTCTCACTCGCTGCCCTTAACAGTACTCGGGTTGTGCCAGTTTATGTCGATCTCTCCTTACTTCATGGCAGGTCCGTCCTGGCCCACCCTCTTGTGTGTTTTGTTTTTTTGTTATGCATTTCTCTTGGTTACATACAGCAGGTGACCTTAAAAATGGATGGATTAGTGTACCTCAACTAACATAGCAACAGTGTACTGTATGTTCTGGAGGCTGAGACTTTTTGTTGCTGTCCTGTCTCTAATAACTAGAAAAGTCAGCAGGCTAGATACTAATAACACTTAACAGCTTGTTAATTATGTTGGTGGCCTTGGGCCCCTGCTAATCTCATGTTCTATTTATAGAATGCACAATTGTGTCTCTGACCCACTCTCAACCAAGATGTATGTTGATGTGTAAGTTGGAAAGTGAGTTTTTGTATGTGGCTATTGAAACTGAACATTTGAGGAAAGCGCAATTTGCTTTTTAGTAAGTTTCACATTTCCCCTACACACTCTGTCAGTCTGCACTTGAATATTTCACTTTCTAAATGATTAAGTGCAGAACTAATCTGCATAATCCTAGTGCTTACTACCTAACTGCAATCCTGTCTACTCAGAAGTTCGTCCCATTGAATTCAATCATGGGCCTCACTCTCGGGTAAGGGGGGTTAGAATTGCAGCCTCTGGCAAATACTGAAAGGACAAGATTCCAAGTGAGAGGTGGAAAATTGATTTCAGTATTGAGCAGATAACTGTAATTATACTTTATATTTTTAATTTACTTGAAGATTCAGAACTGTAGTGCTAAATTTAATCATTAATCATAGGAATTATTTCCATCATCCCTCTAAAGTAGGTGTCAGCAACTGGCAGCTCTTGAGTCAAATCTAGCTCCCTTAGGAGGCATTTTAGGCCTCCAGTTACAAACTCAAAGCCAGCAGAGGTGTTTGTGTGTTATGGAAAGAACAGTGGCCGTGGTTGCAGGGTTTTACAAATGTGGGGAGTTAGTTGAGGCTTTTACATGGTACTGTCAATAAGTCACCTTCTGGCAAAGCTAGTTGCAGACTGGAGCCCTAAATAATGAGAGGTTTCCTTGGGGTCTCTGTAATTTCTTATCAAGTCAGATTTATTTATAGGAAATAGAGCAAAAAATATTTGTGTCAAATTTAAACTAAGGGCAACAAAGATTGACTGCCCTGTCCCACTTCTGTGCACGAATCATTTGTTTTGCTGGTTCCCCCCCCCCCAAAATTGATAGACTGAGTTCTTGTGCTTTATAAAATCTAAATACTGTTTTCTGAACTAGGACTAGCTGGGTCCTATGCATGCTTGCTGAAAAGTTTGATCCACACAGTACATTTAAAGCACATCCAACGGACATTTAAAACACATACCGGGTAACTTCCTCAAAAGATTATTTGGAGCTGTAGTTTCCCTTATAGAGCCATAATTCCCAGCAACCTTAACAAACTGCAGTTCCCCTAACTTTGAGGGAAGTTATGTTGTTGTTTAGTGCTCTGGTACGTGGGGTCATGAAGAGTCGGACACAACTAAACAACAACTACATGTGATTTAAATGTGCATAAAATGTGCTTTAAATGTATGGTGTAGAACTGCCCTGAGTCCCACAGGCAGAACAATTGAAGGTCCGTGGGGTGAATGGGGGGGGGGAGAGTGTCAGTGACAGAGGCAACACCACTCCCTCAGTTCTGCTAGGCTTGTGGCAGCCTGGATGGAAGCTGGGGGACAGCTTTATTCCTTCTGTCCTCCCCTTTTTAAAAGTGTTTTGCTTTCTCAAAAATGTTTATCCCATTGGTTTTTATGGGAGGGAAAATAACTATATGGTTGGAATACTATTCTTTCTGAAGACTCCAAGGCAGGGGTAAGCAGCCTAAGGCCCGTGGGCCAGATGCGGCCCAATCGCCTTCTCAGTCTGGCCCGTGGATGGTCCGGGAATCAGTGTGTTTTTACATGAGTAGAATGTGTGCTTTTATTTAAAATGCATCTCTGGGTTATTTGTGGGGCCTGCCTGGTGTTTTTACATGAGTAGAATGTGTGCTTTTATTTAAAATGCATCTCTGGGTTATTTGTGGGGCATAGGAATTTGTTCATTCCCCCCCTTCAAAATATAGTCCGGTCCACCACATGGTCTGAGGGATGGTGGACGGCTGAAAAAGGTTGCTGACCCCTGCTGCAAGGCCTTATCAGAGTTCATGACATACTCCCTTTCAAACCATGCCACCATCTGAGCACTGATGATGGTGGAAAAACAGTGGCAGATTTTGCTGCCACCATGACAAGCCCTCTAGCATCAGACCTGCCTCTTCACTGGCAGAAGGGCAGGTCTGCAACATCCAACAGCCCTTCAGAGGGTAGGACCCAAACCAGTGGATTCAGATTACAAGAACATTCTGACTGGAAGAACTTTCTGATGGCAAGAGCTGTTTGACAATGGAATGGACTACTTTGGGAGGTAGTGGACTCCTTCATTGGAGGTTTTTAAGCAGAGGTTGGATGGCCAACTCTCAGGGATTATTTAAGCTGTGATTCCTGCATTGCAGGGGTTGGGCTAAATTACCTTTTGGGTCCATTCCAACTTGGAAATCCTGTGATTTGGGCCCTCTGTCTGGGAGCTTAGGCTTCCTCCCTAAATTCAACAGGACTTATCTTCAAATAAGGGCTTGTTCACATAGCTAAATGTGACTCCAACTCTACCATTCCATGATTCTATGAAAAGAGGGCATTGATGTAATATTTGATTTAAACACAAATTGCTTCAGTTTTCCAGAAATGAAATCAGAGGTTCTTGAGCAACAATCATATGACATAGCAGGAGGCTCAAATAACCCAATCTTAAGTATTGGGTTAAGAGGGACCCAGGTGGCGCTGTGGTTAAAACAACTGAGCCTAGGGCTTGCTGATCAGAAGGTCGGCGGTTCGAATCCCTGTGACGGGGTGAGCTCCCGTTGCTTGGTCCCAGCTCCTGCCAACCTAGCAGTTCGAAAGCACGTCAAAATGCAAGTAGATAAATAGGAACCGCTACAGCGGGAAGGTAAACGGCGTTTCCATGTGCTGCTCTGGTTTGCCAGAAGCGGCTTTGTCATGCTGGCCACATGACCTGGAAGCTATACGCCGGCTCCCTCGGCCAATAATGCGAGATGAGCGCGCAACCCCAGAGTCGGTCACGACTGGACCTAATGGTCAGGGATCCCTTTACCTTTTTAAGTAGTTTTTGGAACACTGCTGGAAATGGGACTGGTAGGATGTTTTGACATTCCACAGGAGAGGAAAGAAAAACATTTTTATCTTTAAAAGTGTAAAAGTGCTAAGATTAGGCAAAAGTATAATTTTTCAAAAATGGACTCTATAATAATTGCAAGTTTAGTCAGTAAGAAACTACCAGTAGCTTAAGTGAGAGACCTCATTAAATTCTGTTTTCAAAACCTGCAAATCCTAGCCTGCCTCATCTTTGAGAATTAAAAATTTAGAAGGAGGATTAGCTTGTTTTATAGAGATTGGATGGAGAGGACTGCACTTTTTGGCTTGGGGATGAGTCATCTCTGTTTTCTTTTCTCTGTTCTGCCAGAGTGTCTGGTTGGCTTTATACAACTGGGCAACCTCCATGCATCTGCTTAAAATGGTGAGTGGGAGGGGGAGACTACTTTTCAGAGGAGTAATTAAATTTGAGGCAAAGCATTTGGAATTGTATTGATTTATTTCAATTAGAAATAAATCTCTTTACCCTTTTTATACATAAGCTAACACCCACATTAAGGGTTTGTGTGTGTCTGTGGAAACAGGAAAAATATATCCCTGAGCAGATTCAGGAAGATTTTGTACAAGCTCATCTGCCCTGTTTCAGGCCAGTTGCTCTGTGTTGTTTTGTCCAGAGCCCAAATATTCTGTTATCTATCGCCCCCTAATCAATATAGTATTGACACTGATGGATGTGGCATGTGCTCTTATGTTTTTTTAAAAAATTAATATATCTTTTTATTTGAGACTTTACATACAAAAGAAGTTTGAGGACTGCATTCGAATGGCTATTTTAGACATGGGCTGACCAAAGGGTTTGACAGGAGATTGACAGAAAGTATCTCCTCTTATGTTTCCATATGATCTTTCCTTTAGTGGCCATAAAGTGTGCCATGAATCTATGTTGACTTTCCATTTCAGTACATCTATTCTGTACTACAGACTTAAAAAATAGTCATTCTGTCTCCCAAGGGGACCTTGTGAATCGTAGTTCTGTGCAATGGCTAGGGATCTCTTAAGATAAATCTGTTAGCCAGAGCCATAATGTCAATGTAAACTGCTGCTGAATTCTGCTGTCAGTAACAAATTCTGCAGTTCTTTTATGCTTGCACAGAATCTGTATCAAAGTAACAAAAGCTGTTTGTTGGTAAATTGACCATATTATTAGTAGTATGTGGTTTCCTGTTTTAACCTGTAGGATTTCTTAGATTATTACATGGTAGAACACATGTTCTCAGCTGGGTTTCAACTAGAAGGATAATAGACAATAGATAACCCTGATCTAAATGCTACAATAAGCCAAAATGAGTTGCTGCTCTTTGTGGTTAGTGACGTTTCGGAAGTCCAAAAAGGGAAGGAAGTTTCCTGTGATGAGGCAGGATGGATATCTGAGAGACTTCAGCATTGCTCAACTGATAATGTGATGAGATGTCTTTTTTTAAGGGTTTGGATCAGGCCGTCTGTCTTCTATTGTTGGCTTTCAAAAACTTCACCCTTGGGTTTTGCATGCACCCATGGAATGAATCTGAGTGGCCTGCCATACGTCAGAGCAGGGGGAAAAGATAAGTTTATACTGGTGCTTGAATAATTTATTGATTCAAGTATGCTTGCCAACAGGTTAAAAAAGAGAGAGGTCTTCTCCAATGTAATAACTATCAGTAAATGCAGAATAAAATCAATCGGACAATAACAATGCCATCACTGAATGGCTGGGATAACAGCTATTAGGCCATTGGAGTACAAAGTGGATAAAATGATGAGTGACTGTTACACAATATATGTCAATAATATAAATAAAACATCAAGGCTGCCCTGATAGAGCCATCATAGCCTATCCTGTATACACGTATTTTCTTGTTCTATTTTAGTCACTGTTCACACAATGCTGCAGGGTTTTGAGGTACCACAAAAGCCTGGCAAACAGTTTAATCAGATCAGATGGTAAGATGAGGGTGTGTACCATGAGTGATAGTGCCTTTCTCATGCTACTTTCAGCTCTGAAAAATATACTGCCTGTTTCCAGCTCCAGTCTGTCTCCAAGCTGTCATCACGCACTGGTAATTCGTAGGCTAACCCAGTTCTTTCTCCCTTGGTTCTTCAGAACAGCCTGTTTACCATTTAAAGAATGCTTTGTGCTTGTCCATTATACACTCTGATATTTCCATGAGGAAGGCGTTTGTGTTGTTCGCTCTGCTTTTACCCACTGCTCTAAAAAAAAAAAGGGGGGGGGACACTGGGCAAGTGACTAAGCTCTGTTGCATCATTTTAGCTGTTAAGAGCAGTTGCTTATATAATGCCCTGTAGCTTTAGGAGTGTTTCGTTTCATTGGCCCAAGCCACTTGTGATTGTTGAGGATAGGTTTTCATTTGAATTAACATTTAATATACAGAAGGTGTGCTCCTGAAGATGTTGGTGCTGGAAATTTTTCCATTCCTTTATTTTGATAAGTAATGCAGTTTATTAGAAAGATAACTCATTACCGTGGCAAGTGTGTGAGCTTGTGGGCCTCACATCTGTGCAGGCACATTAAACTCAACAAGCTGTTCATAAGCTAGCACATTTGTGCTGACATTATTGAAACTGGAACTTGGGTATGTAAGCCATGTGCTTATTTCATTATAAAGGAGAGAGAAAAGTCTGTTTTACGTAGAACAAAACTTGGCAACGGCATCAGAGGAAAATGTAATGCTTTTCAGTGAACCCTTAAAGTTGGTGATTTTCAGAGACCTTCTTGTTCTTTCAGTTTTACCATATCCCACATTGCTTTCATCCCTTGCTAGCCAGATCTTTCTGTGATGGAAGATGGAAGACAGAGGGGCCCGTGTTGCTGACTACTTTGTTGTGGCAGGATTGACTGATATTTCAAAACCACTAGAGGAGGAAATCCACTTCAACGATGCTTGTCACAAGCTTGCGAAGCCAAAAGAGCCAATCACAGATGTGGCGGTGATAATTAAATCTCTGGGGGAGGAAGTGCCTCATGGATACAAATGCATAGATGTTACTCCATCAGGACTGTCAGCAGATCTCAACAATGGCAGCCTTGTGGGACCACAAATATATCTGTGCTACAGGAGAGGGAGAAACAAGCCCCCACTTACTGACTTGGGGTGAGTAAATTTTATTAACGTTGCTTTAAATATATATACCGGTATATTCAAGTTGCACTACTAAGGAATAGAGCTGCTAACATTTTATTTAAAAAACATTGGTCCATTAGGTTTTGTTTGGAGGCAGAATTGGGGAAGAACCTGGTGGATATAGAATCATAGAATTGTAGAGCTGGCAGTTCAGGGGAGAAACTGGAGTGGGGTCTGATCTGAGGTGGGGTGCAGGTGGGACTGTGTTGCTGACCTTCCTTCCCAGTGCCATGTGTCACTGCCACTTACTAAGATGGGGAAGTGAAAGAGCAAGGCAACAGGAGCTTGGCACACTGTCGGTTCAGTGCAGACACAATGTCAGAAGCCTTGGATTGGTTCTGCAGTTGCACCTGTGCTGAGCATGTCATTCATGCAACCCAACCCTTGCTGCTTCTTGGATGGAGCGTAGCTGACTGCGGTATATTATGGGCAGAGCCTAGCAGGATTCCTCCGCACTGCCCGCAATACTCCTTACCTGTTGTTTCTAAAAACCTGTCCTTGTGCTTTTGGGTTTGTCTTCTGTCTAGGGTTTTATATGATGGGAAAGAGAGATTAAAACAGGGTTGTGAAATCATCCAAGCCACTCCGCATGGCCGCCCTGCAAATATCAGCGGTGGTGCTTCATCGCAAAAAGTATACATCACATTCCGAAGAGCCTTGGAGAACATGACTCAGAATACCTTGGCTGTCACAGACATATGCATAATTATACCAAGTAAGGGAGAAACCCCACCACACACATTCTGCAAGGTTGACAAGAATCTGAACAGCAGTATGGTAAGGTGGACTTTGGATTTGTAGAAAATACCGTTTAATGGATTTATAATGCTTACAATATAGTTATTATTATTTAATTTATATATCTCTTAAGGACAAAATAGGCTTTTAAGTGGTTTATAAAACATAACATTCAGTTACCAGTTGGCATTAAAAAAACCAGGTTGGAGTAGAAATATATCTTTCTAATTAATCCTACTCTCCTGTAAGATTCCAGAGGATCTGTGCCAGTTTCTTCTTCATGTCTCAACAATGTCAACTTCTCATGAACAATCTGTAAACCATTGAAGGGTTCTCTGCTGTGTTGCAGTGTTATCTGCTCTTTGCTCTATGGACAATGGTATAAATTAAATGCTGCAAGCAGCTTTTTATGAAGTTATCTGTGCAGTCCTAAGGCAAGTACTTAAAAAAAAGTAAGAATTGCTTTGCTGGATAGACTAAGACACACCTAGATGGAATCTACACACACACAAAAAACGCTGTGAAAATGCTCTTTTTAAAAAAGTGTTTTGAAAAATACATTGAATTTTGCATAGCTCACTGTCCCCATCTAGTGTCACATTTGTATATTGCATTTCACAACGCATTAAAAGTTTTATTTGCAACCACAGAGTCTAAGGCTTGCTGATCAGAAGGTCGGCATTTCGAATCCTGCAACGGGGTAAGCTCCTGTTGCTCGGTCTCAGCTCCTGCCCACCTAGCAGTTTGAAAGCACATCAAAGTGCAAGTAGATAAATAGGGACCGCTCCGGCGAGAAGGTAAACGGCGTTTCCGTGCGCTGCTCTGGTTCGCCAGAAGCAGATTTGTCATGCTGGCCACATGACTCGGAAGCTGTCTGCGGACAAACACTGGCTCCCTCGGCCTGGACCTGATAGTCAGGGGCCTTTTAGATGAGTCCATATTTAATTCACCTCTACCAACCATATATTTCTGGAAGCTCAGTAGGGAGACTCAAAATTGCAAAATAGTTTCCCCCTCTTCTTTACTCCCAGAATCTGATAATGAGACCTACCGGTAGGCTGCCTATGAATATGGAGGCTCAGTTGTTGTTGAATAACATATTGAATACATTATTTTTGTCATATCAACATGATTGAAGAGTTCTCTTTCTTTAAGTCTTCCTGCTACGCATTATCAAAGTAATAATTGTTGGCATACTCTATAAAAGTTCCCTCAAGTCCTCTTTCCTGTCACAGTGTTAACGAATCCAATCTACTCCACCATCTTCTGATGCCTGTTAGTTATACAGAACACTGGGAAAGCACTTCTTGCTGGCCTTCTATATAAATAGTCAATTGCACAACAAGTATATAAGATACCATTACTTGTTTTTCAGTAGAATATTTTAAATGCAAGTTAAATTTAATGGATTTCTGGTGATAGCGTTTGTTCAATAGAAACAGTATGATTCAGGTGCACTGTGGCATGAAAGCCTGTGGTTAATGCACTGCTGTTTTTGCTTTTGTGAGATCAAATCATTGTCAAGTTATTTGATTTTTTAAAAGCCCTTTTTATTTATTTTTTTGCAAGCCCTTCTCGTGTATTTAAACTGAAAATTATTATTTATCTCACTGGGCCATAGTGCTATTTTTCAATGATAAAATGTGGGTACGCCACTTTCTAGGATAAAAGAAAAGGCAGAGAATCATGTGTGTGTTGGAGGGGTAGGAGGAGCTATGATATACGCAGGGTAGCTTAGAAGACAGTTCTTAAAATGCTTCAAATTATGGACTCAGTTACAATATCCCAGAATTCAGGCGTGTTTGAAGTAGGAATGTATCCTGTTTTATGAGCAGGTTAACCAAGCCTCTTGAATAGGGTTTTTACATCTTGCATGATTTTCACTTATGGCACATAATCATTTGTTTTGCAATAAGTGGGAGCTGCTGTTGTTGTTTAGTCGTTTAGTCGTGTCCGACTCTTCGTGACCCCATGGACCATAGCACGCCAGGCACTCCTGTCTTGCACTGCCTCCCGCAGTTTGGTCAAACTCATGTTCGTAGCTTCGAGAACACTGTCCAACCATCTTGTCCTCTGTCGTCCCCTTCTCCTAGTGCCCTCAATCTTTCCCAACATCAGGGTCTTTTCCAAGGATTCTTCTCTTCTCATGAGGTGGCCAAAGTATTGGAGCCTCAGCTTCACGATCTGTCCTTCCAGGGAACACTCAGGGCTGATTTCCTTAAGAATGGATAGGTTTGATCTTCTTGCAGCCCATGGGACTCTCAAGAGTCTCCTCCAGCACCATAATTCAAAAGCATCAATTCTTCGGCGATCAGCCTTCTTTATGGTCCAGCTCTCACTTCCATACATCACTACTGGGAAAACCATAGCTTTAACTATACGGACCTTTGTCGGCAAGGTGATGTCTCTGCTTTTTAAGATGCTGTCTAGGTTTGTCATTGCTTTTCTCCCAAGTGGGAGCTGCACAAGGTTTTATATAAACCAAAGTTATTAAAATGCTACTGAAATCAATGGGGATGAATATTTGCTCCTCATTTCTCTGGTATGAATGCTGTCTGAGATACTACAAAGCATAAACAAAACCCTAGCAAACTACAAAATCAAATGTATTTCATTTGTAGTACCCCATTATGGCTTATGTAGTGCATGAAAGCACTCATTTTACATTCCAAAAGTGTTTATGTGATGCAGACATTTGTTGGTAGCCCTCTCTTTTTTATTCTTGTCTTCCTTTGAGTTTACCAGTTGTGACAAAATTTATCAGAATACTATAAATTTCTGTTTACCTTGACATGTTGCCAGCAGCAGAGAGAAGTTGGTACTGTTCAAAAATTATGAGATGTATGAGATTTTGTGCTAAAAATGAGTCATAGAGTGAAAAATTACAGGTTAAGAGACTTAAGCATGGTTATAGATGACTTAAACATCAGCATGAATCAAGTGAAAGGGCTTGCCTAGTTTATTTTTTTTTAACCTTGATTCGGGTTCTTTCATCTGACACACAAGAGTGCTTACATTATTCATTACAATCATTAAATTGATTTTAAAGGAGTATAATGTGACCTTTTACAAGTTGTCTGATCAGGCTTGTTTACCCTTCCCACTTGTGGCATTGTACTCTTGTCTTTCTACATTGCCTAGTCAACTAATTCACCCTGTCTGCACTTCTCTTGCAGTGGGGCTCAGCAGTGTACTTGTGCTATAAGAAGTCTGTGGCAAAAACAAACACCATATCATACAAAGCTGGTAAGTCATCTGTAGGTTTTATATATTTATAATAATGCTTATTGTCTGCATATAGTAGACCAATTTTATTTATGGATTACCGGCAATTCTTTTATGTAAGCTTAGACTGGATTTACACTGATGTGGGAAATTCTGTAATATCAAGAAGACCAAGAATGTTATGTCACTTTGAGAGGCAGGCTGCCTACGCACTATGCATTTAAAGCACCCTCCCCTCCCCTGAATCCTGGGAATTGTAGTTTACATGAAACAGACCTACAATTTCCATCACCCTTAACAAACTACAGTTCCTAGGATTTAGGGTGTGTGTGTTGTGGAGTGTGAGGAAGAAGACATGCTTTAAATGTGTGGTGATGTACCATTTCTCATTTATGACAAACAGGATAAAGACTTGGTTCTGTGGGCCCGGAGGGACTTTGGAGGTTGTTTATTTATTATATTTTTATTCCATTTTCCGGACCATTCTTGACTTCTAAAGTAGCTCATATTAATGACATTTTAAAAAAGAGAGAGAGAGGCCCTGTCACCAAGCTTACAAACTAAACAGATGAGATGCAAACAAAGAGAAGGGAAGGGGACCAGAAGTAAAAGGCAGAGGAGGGAGGTCCAGTTTTCAAGGCCAAAATGAAGTGGTGAGCTATATGTGGGCCTTCGTATTTCAGGCTGCCCACATTCTTCTTCCCTTGTCAGGGAATTTGACTTGCGGTTATTTTTTGTGAAAAGCTTTCTCTTCCCCCACTTCTCTGTGTAGCAAACCACTTTTGGAATTAATGGGAGGTCCAGTAATGGTTTTTGATACGGCATAATGGGTGGTCTGTCGTTGCTATGCTTTTTGTAAAACAAAATGAGGGGGAATGTGCAACCTTGAGTCACTTTAATTGGGATATTTTGGAAGCACACAGGTACATCTGCCAAGTACAGAAGCTCATCCTCTCTCTGGAGCTTGCCTGGGCAAGTCCAGTTGAAATGAACGCAGCATAGCTTAGGAGGATTTTATCCAGTATGCCTTCTATTGAATAAGCAGACTGAAATGTTGAGTTATTTTGATTTCATTGCTGGGAAATTGGATAGCATTGACTGGAGGAGCTGTGAAACCAGTTCAACTGGCAATGCTGTCTGTAATAGGACTGATGTGGTTCAGCAGATAGAACAGGAGTTGTCAGTGTGGTTCCCATAGCACAAGTCCTTCTCAGACCATGTTTTTGTTTTGAATTTTCTTTTTTGCTAACTTACCAACTCATATTCTTCTGCATGTCTGCAGAGTCCACCTAGTATGCAGAGGCTCCTGATTTCTTTCTGAGAGGCCCTGTGTTACTGCCAAACTTGTAGGAACCCAAGTTCAGTATTAGTAGGAGCAAGTGGGGACTTGCAACAGTCCTCAACCGTAAAAGGAGTGCTTCTATTCAGGACTTTTGGCATTCTGGAAGAGGATCCTCAACGATCCCTTCAGGGCTTGTAGAAAGCTAGGATTCAGGAGCAGAAAGGGAGAAAGGACACCTTTTAATTTATTCCCACTTGAAAATGTCTCCTCGTGGCTGGTCCTGCCATAGGGCAGAGTTCAAAATATACGAATAAGCCACTTCAAAATGATGTATATATCATACATCTCACAAAATATACAAGTAACTACAAATTGTTACATGTATCAGAGTCAAACAAAGAATCAAACAAATCAATGAATAACGAGGAACGCCAAGCCGACTCTCAAAGGAAGACGTCTCACAAAAGTTTCAAAGGAAGACGTCTCTCTGAAGTCTCAAAAGGACAGTATATCCAAAGTAGTTCATCTGTTTCGGAATAAAGTCTTCATCAGCGAATAATTATCAATGAAATATTCATACCAGTGGGGATCATGCTAGTGGATCAGTGCTCACTGGATAGTGTAGCTGCAACACAGGGGTTTGTGTTTGTTCAAAGGGCAGAGTTTGACAGCCACCTCAGGGGCAGGTGTTGGTAGGGGCAGGGAATGTGGTAACACGTTGGAGGATTGAGCTTTGGACACCCCACAGCCAGCCCCATACTCCCTAAGCTAGCCTGCTGGCCTCAGATGTGGTGGAGGATGCTTTGTGTTGGAAGTAATATTCAGCTGCTGGCCTGGTTGGTACATAGAATGGGGGAGGGTTTTTTGTGTTTTTTGCCTCAGGCAGCAAAAATTATTGGGTCAACCGTGCTTCTCCTATTGTGTTATGTAGTGCTAAAGGACATAGTCTTGGGACTGCCAGCCAGCCCCAAACATGAGAGTATTAATGCCATATACCAAAAGAAAATGTTTCCATTCTTTCCTGCCTCCTTGTAACCTTGTGATACGCACCAGCCACCCCACACCCTTTACTCCAAGCCAAGGATACTATAAGCCAGGTGTCAGCAAACCTTTTCAGCAGGGGGTCAGTTCACTGTCCCTCAGACCTTGTGGGGGGCTGGACTATATTTTGAAAAAAATAATGAACAAATTCCTATGCCCCACAAATGACCCAGATATGCATTTTAAATAAAAGCACACATTCGTCTCATGTAAAAACACCAGGCAGACCCCACAAATAACCCAGAGATGCATTTTAAATAAAAGCACACATTCTACTCATGTAAAAACACACTGATTCCCAGACCATCCACGGGCCAGATTGAGAAGGCGATCGGGTCGCATCTGGCCCACGGGCCTTAGTTTGTCTACCCATGCTATAAGCTATTTGGCAAATTCCCTCTATTTATATTCCTTTCCCTCCCCACCCACTTAACAGACTTGCAACCTTCTGTGTCTCAACTATCCTCTACGTTTTATAAGTCTTGGAAGCCACTGTGTGTTGGCTCCCATCCACCTGTTTGTTGCTGTTTTTAAAATATTTTTCTTTTACAAACTAATATTCCTGGCAGCATGAAGAAGCTATTTTTTTCTTTCTTTCTTTCTTTCTTTCTTTCTTTCTTTCTTTCTTTTCTTTCTCTTTCTCTTTCTCTTACTCTTACTCTTTCTCTTTCTTTTCTTTCTCTTTCTTTTCTTTTCTTTCTTTCTTTCTTTCTTTCTTTCTTTCTTTCTTTCTTTCTTTCTTTCTTTCTTTCTTTCGCAGCCCTGTTTTCCTTCCAAATGGATAGGCATTGGACCACCCAGGTTTGGTATTAGAAGGGATGATGCAGAAATTATACATGTTAAAACAAGAAACAGTGAAACTGTAGTCCTAAAAGACACACACACAAATTCCAAATACGAATCAAGCAACATCATTAAAAACTGGATTGCACTCCACAGCCCAAAGCTTTCCTGAATAAAGTGTTTATTTTACACTCTCACTGGATCATTTGATGATGGCTAAGGAAGATATTTCTTAATTTGTCAACAAGGTCAGAAATAAATGAGGTACAGTATATTGAAATTACCTCAAGCAAAATTTTGTATTGAAAGATATAAACAGCGGATAGATTGCAGTTTGACAATATTAAGTATCTTGAGCTTTGAATTTTCCTTATTTGGTCTAATTGGGGCAATTTAAATTTATGCTGTGTTGCTTGATTTAAAAGATGAAGGGTTTTTAATAATTTGTTGTATATTTTTGGAATGCTCAATATGGTGCTAATGTTCAATTGAGAGCTTAATTCTTTATTAGACTGATATGTGTAGTTTTTCTTTAATTTTCTGGTGTTGGCCTTCATAATTTTTCAGGAGTAAACTGGATCTCATGTGACTTGGAAGTAAATCCCATTGAATTAAATGGTCTTATTCCCAAGTAAATGTGTGTAGGATTGTACCCTTAGCTGGAAGTAAAACCTATTTAATTCAGACTTGCTTGTGAGTAGACATGCAAAGGATTGTTGTGCAGGGTAGCACAGAAGAAGTTGGGAAAATAAACTCTTAGCATGCTCCTTAATAGTTTAGTGTGTTACATAAGGAATGGTTTTTCTAGTATACTCAGTGGAGTTCAGGTCTTTCAGTAATATAAAAAAATTGTTTCTCCAGGTCTAATATGCAGATATCCAGAAGACGACTACGATTCATTTCCCTTACCAGAATCAGTACCTCTTTTTTGCCTCCCAATGGGGGCAACAATTGAATGTTGGCCATCTAATAGCAAGTATCCCCTCCCAGTGTTTTCTACATTTGTACTAACTGGAGCTTCAGCTGAAAAGGTAAGGATAGGTTTGTCAATAAGTATAATTTTCAAGTACAGCTTGTTCTTATTTTATTTTACTTTGTTGTTGTTCTTCTTTCATTATTCTGAGTCTGAGGAATTCATCAGAAAGTTCGAAAGCTTGAAAATTCTTCTTGTAATGACTTCACATGGTGATTAATGCTAGGCTTAAAACTGATTTGGTCATCATTCCTTCTCCATGAGGAGCACTGGAAGCTGTAGTTCTGTCATGGGGAGTTAGGGATCTAACAGAGCAGGGTCAGCTCCAGGACTGAGGGGCCCCAGGCAAAGTGACCTTGGGAGGCCCCCTCCTCTCTTGGTAGAACAGGATGGGCTTACCTGGCAACACTGCTATGTTGGGTGGATGGAGACAAGATTTACATTTCCCATAATGCCCCTCAGCAAAACTACTTTGGAGGCATTGGGAGAAATTACCGGTATAATGGCTACTAGACCTTAAGTGCCATATCTGATGTGGCATTATTTGCCCCTCATTATGCCACCTGCTGAGGAACACATTGCGACCCAGCTATTGAGACAAACATTTTAAGAAGTTGTGCATTAACCTTAAGCTTCTTATAGTGCTGCATGCATGCACAAAACAACTTTTTATTGCACCTTTACTTACCTATCTAGTTCTCTGAGTTGCTTAAATTGTTTTCATAATATTTCAAGAAGTGCAGTACATTAAAGTAAAGCTATTTGAGAAATGTACATACTTTGGAGTCCTTTGCCTTGGGTCTGAAGCAAACACACGGAGAACAAGCATGTTCATTAAATCACATATTTTGTTGTTTGCAGGTCTATGGCGCTGCGATACAGTTCTATGAAACCTATTCTGAAGAGAATCTCACAGAAAAGCAGAAATCTCAGTTGGGTTTAGTGACTACTCCTGATGGGAAGTCTGCTAGCTCCAAAACAGTCCAGACGAATAAATGCATCTGCCTTCTTTCTCACTGGCCATTCTTTGATGCTTTCAAGAAATTGCTTACTTTTCTATATCGTTATTCCATCTCTGGTCCACATGTCCTGCCCATTGAGAAGTAAGTTCTCTAGGATATTTTGTCTATTTCACATCAGTGCTGTTGTAGAACAATTTTATTAATTGAGGCTGGCCACTGGTCACAGCTGAGAGTGCATTCTGCCTAGCCAGTAGCTAGCTGGGCTCCCTGCCTCTCATTGCTAGCTTGAGTCAGACATTGCACCAAACCTGTTTTAAGTAATCTTAACTATGGGTTGATTTACATATAATGCCAAATCATGGTTTGATGATATAGCAACAAACTTGGAGTCACTATGCTTATTTCTCAGCAGGTGGGTCATTGTTGCTTACCGGGAAGGGGGTGAGCAAGGCAGTGGTGAGGTCAGTGCAGTGCAAATGCACCAGCAGATCCAATCTGGTGCTGCCTGGTGGTGCGTTGCACCCCGCTAACCTCTCTGCCACCTCTTCTCTCCTGCTGGAAAGCTAGCAGAGCCACTTCTGTTCCCAGCAGGTTGCTAAGTTGTTCCCCATAGCTTGCCCCTACTCTTTGTGCCTCCATGGAACACACAGGTCATTATGGAAAACTCTGCACTGATTTAAACAAACACAATTGAATAGAGTCTATCTGCTAAAAAATGTTTTAATGCTTTTTGTATGCTGGATGTACACTGGCATCCTGTATTCTATAAACGGGTTCAATGTATTAAGCTGAAATAATTATTTCTTCTTTCACAGGCATATTTCCCACTTTATGCACAAAGTTCCTTTTCCATCCCCTCAGAGGCCAAGAATTTTAGTCCAGGCAAGTGTAAATTTGCCCTTTACTGTCCACATGTTGTTCTGGTTTGAGCAGGTTCATGCATGTATATGCATCACCAGATTACATGAAGGTTTTGTAGGTGAATGTGTGAACTCATTCAGTTGAAAAGCAATGTGCCTAAGGAGCCCCCAGTGACACAATGGGTCAGTGCATCTTGCTGCTAAGGTCGGTGGTTCGAGCTCATCCAGGGTTGGCTGTGGGCAGGGAGGTGGACTAGATGACCCTTGGGTTCTCTTCCAATTCTATAATTCTATGACTCTCTGAGATGAAAGCTCCCTTTTTGGTGTTTGATCTGTGATGGCTCATTCATCTATGCAATTCATTGTTGGTTGTTGTAGCCTAAGAGATATGTGTGACCCATTTATATGTATTTTGATATTTGCTTTTTTGTATTTTTTTGTATATAATTCTTATTTTTTATAATATTGCACATTCATATACTATCGTTGCTAGCCACTCTAGATTCCTCGTGCGGAAAGGCAGAGTATAAATTTAAATAATAATAATAAAAATAGATAAGCCAGCACATAGCGCTGGTATCTTTTTATTACATAGTAGTTGTAGAGCAGAGATGGGGAACCTGTGCCCCCACCCCAACTGTTGTTGGATTCCAGCTCCCATCAGTGGCTGGGGAAACCCAGCCATATAGGTGGGGTATAAAAAATAAATTGTTCTTGTTATTATCTCTGACCACTGACCGTGCTGGCTGGGTGTGATGGGGGTTGGAGTTCCACAATGGTTGGAGGGCCACAGCTTCCCCATCCTTGCTGCAGAGGTAAGGTTGAAGAGGTAAAGTTGAGAAAATTCCAAACTCAAGCACCCACCTGTGTGCAGCTGTGATGTCACTGCCCTTTCTGTACCAAATAACCTAAACTTCTGAGGGCTGTTTCTTGTGTGTTAAGATCTGGAGAAGGTGCTGCATCCTTTTCTTCGATGCCAGTCAAAATCCTGGTTAAGGGACACAGTGTTGTATTTTCATTTGTAGAGATCTTTTTCAAAGTGCCAACCCCGTGATTTATAGCCACAAGAGTAGCTGTATATTTAAGGAAGCAGACTTTTACAGTGCTTTGCCATTATAAAGCATGAAGATTCTATTGGTCATTAAATCAAAACAATTTTGTCCTTTTGGCATGGAATTTGACATGGTGAATCTACCTGGTGAGAGGTTATCCTCTGGACAATTGGTGAGGAGGCAGCAACAGTGAAGAGGTGCTGAGTTACAGCTTTTGCAACAATATGCTTTGAATGCATCTTGTTTGGCAGTCATTTTTCTTCCCCGCTCAAAAGTTACGTATCCCGTTGCCAGTTAAATCATGTCAAGGGTTCAAGGCTATTGCAGGCGTCTGCCCTTACTGGATTCATTTAAAATCCATTATACAGATCTGCTACCACAGTATCTTTGGTCTTGATCCTGATATTTCATTTGGGGTCAGGTGGAACAAATGTGAGGTTTCTATATAGATTGAATTTTGTTGGACATGTCCCAAGTTGTATGTTTATTTATTTTTGTTGTTGGTTTTAGAGATCTACTGTTGTTGTATTTGTTTGTATGTTTTGGAAAACCCAGTAAACAATGATATTCACAATTTTAAAAAATCTATTTTGTGCTCCAAAATTTAAGAGGTTTCAGTAGGCCATACTTGATGCAATGTAGGAGGTTGGTGTGGTCTCCTGCAGTTTTTCAAAGTGTTCATATCAGCCAGGGTGGGGGCAGTTAAAAATTGCAGCATTGTGGAAGAAGTTAAATCTTCTCCACTTAGGGTTGCCAGACTCAATAGTGGACAGGACTTCAGTGCCTTTAATTGCCCTGCTCTCTTTTGAGTCTGGAAACCTTAAAGAGAAACCAGCAGACCCTTTGCTTGGAAATTAAACAAAGGGTCTGCTGGCTTATCTTTAAGGTTTCCAAACTCAAAAGAGAGCAGGGCAATTAAAGGCACAAAAGTCCTGTCCAATATTGAGTCTGGCAACCCTAATTCCACTGAGTATTTCCTCCATTTAAACCCCACCACCAACTAAAGCTGCTGCTTGAGTCTATGCTTTTTTATACCTGACAAGAGAAAGTGGATTTACACAGAAGCAAAGTTGCAAGCTAGCATGATATGTAAGACTATAGAATGCATTTATTGTTTACAGAGCCTGAAAGTTAATTTCCTATTTGTATGCCACTCAGTGCAGGAGTGTATATGTGAACTCTTAACCCTTCTCTTAAAAGGAGAAGTTTTTTTGACTTAGAATTCCGATATTTTTGTGGGCTTCCTCAAGCGTGTTTCTGATGAAATCTTTGGGAAGATGCTATCTATATTAAATAACTTAGCTACTTTGCAAATGAACAGACCAGTGCTAGGTTAAACTGCTTGAGACTTTGGAGTTGGGCCATAACCTCTTTTTCAATTGAAGCTTTCTTAAGAATACTAACATTAAGGGTATGCATACTTTAAAACCAGCTTGCTATGGGTGGGACAACAGTATTAATTCTGCGAGGGTAATTGATGTTTACTAAAATATTAGGTAAGACTGTTAGACCTGTCAACAGTGTTTTCCAAATATATGGTGAAGTCTTTAATTTTTGTCTAAATGAAATAAATAGTAGGGATCCCTTCTATGAACGAATGACTATTTCCTGTGTATACTGTTACTTTTTTCATGTATGGTTTAGAACTCCAATACCAGACAGCGATCTGAAATTGCTTCTTTTCTTAAACTTTTCTTCAGTAATGTATTATTTGATGTCTAAAATATCATGTAAATATCAAAATCTACTTTTATGTTATGTTTTTATAGCTGTCGCCGCATGACAGTCTGATTCTTAGTCAGCCCATATCATCACCTCTACCACTGAGGCAAGTAAAAATAACATTTAAAAAGTGATGCATTATCTGAAGGATGGGAAGAGGGGTTGATTGAAAAATTACTGATGGTGAGGCAAGAAGAAAATAGAAATATTTGGAATAATAGAAATGAGTTTCTTCCCTTGTTTCTTTAACATTTTGCTGAAAAACACTGGGACTTTTTGAAATAATTTTTCAATAATTTAGTTAGAACTAATTCACTAGGAACTATAAACAGCTTGCCCCATCTTGTTTCTGCTGCCCTTCAGTTCATCACAATAACTTTCTTCTGTTGTGTACTACAATGCATATATTTACTTAAAAAGAGAAGAGGGGAAGAGTTGTGGCAGTGCCAAATCCAAAACGGCTGCTTTTCTGTATCTTCAGTGCTGTGTTATTCTTACACTAGTGGAATTCAGCCCGTTTAGAAACGGGCGCTAGAACGCTGCTCTCGTGCAGCGCCGGCATGGGACGGAGCTTCGGAGGTCTCCAAAGCCCCGTCTCATGCGGGAGGTGCGCGGCGAGGGGGGGGGCGGGAGATCTTCTCCGAAACTCCGTCCCATGCCGGCGCTGCGTGCCAAGGCGGCGGGGGGGAGGAGCGCTTCTCACCCCCCCCCGCCTCGCCGCGGACCTGTCCTTGCTGTCGGCGGCAGAGGGACAGGAACAAAGGAGGAGAAAGCAGCCCTTTCTCCTCCTTCCTTCCTCTCCCTCCGCCGCCGACAGCCCTTTCTGTTGGTGGTGAGGGGAGAGGAACGAACGGAGAGAAAGCAGCCCTTTCTCTCCGTTCGTTCCCCTCCCACCACCGCCGACAGAAAGCACAGATCCCGGGGTTGCCGGCTCTGTCGGGTGGGGGGAGGGAGAAGCAATCCGATCCTCTGCTTCTCCCTTCCCCCACCTGACAGAGCCAAATGCCGGCTCTGTTGGGCAGGGGAAGGGAGAAGCCGAAGACCGATCAGATCTTCTGCTTCTCCCTCCCCCCCACCCGACAGAGCCGGCAACCCCGCAGCGGGGGCTTCTCACCGTTTGCCTTCCCCCCAGGGGGAGGCAAACAGCGAAAAACCCCGACACGCCATACTTCGGCTCCGAAGTGCGGCGCGGCGCGGCGGGTGCTTTTCGCCGTTTGCCTCCCCCTTCACTCCGGGAAGTCAAACAGCGAAAAGCCCCTGCCGCGCCGCACTTCGGCTTGGGGACTGGCTTGGCGGCGGCGGGAAAAAGAGGAGGAATTCCTCCTCTTCTTCCCGCCGCCGCCAAGCCAAAGCCGGCTTCCCTCGGCTGCCGCTTCGGCCGAGGAAGCGCCGTCCCATGCCGGAGGTGCGCGGCAAGGCTGCCGGGGGGAGCGCTTCTTTCCCCCGCCGCCTCGCCGCGCACCTCCAGCATGAGACTGGGCTTCGGAGCGGCGGTTGGCGGAGCGGCGGTTGGCCGTTGTCCCTCCGTCCTATCCCTGTATCCCTGGGGCACATGCGCAGTGACCCAGGGACACACGGGACAGCTTGGACGCAGGGACAACATGGATATTATTATATAGGATTACTTGCAGTGGTTATTTAATAGCCACTGTGGTTTTTGATTAGGGCCAAAGTAACCAACCTTCCTGATGTTTTGAACTACAGCTCCCATCAGCATGGTTAGCGGACAGGGGGGTGGGAGCTGTAATCCACAGCATTTGGAAAGGTGTCATGTTGACTGTCCTTAGGTTAGGCTGTTGAACTTAAACCACAGGGTCTTGGATTTAAATCAGGCATCCCCAAACTGTGGCCCTCCAGATGTTTTGGCCTACAACTCCCATGATCCCTAGCTAACAGGACCAGTGGTCAGGGATGATGGGAATTGTAGTCCAAAACATCTGGAGGGCCGAAGTTTGGGGGTGCCTGATTTAAATCCTTGCTGAGCTGCAGGGCTGAATAGTGGAGGACCTTGAGCTAGTAAAATGGTGCTGGTGTATCATGTTGTTGTAAAGACAAAATAACACCGAGGAGGAAGGGTAGCATTGTAGTCAATAAATAGTATTTATCAGTCAATTTTATTGTCTGCTTTGTCTGATAGTGGTGGAAAGTTTTCTGCTCTTCTGCAGAACCTTGGACCAGAGAATGCAGTAACTCTCCTTGTATTTGCGGTGACGGAACATAAAATCCTTATCCATTCTTTACGACCGTCAGTCCTTACCAGTGTAACAGAAGCACTTGTCTCTGTAAGTAGCATTTGTTTTTATCCAGTTAAATGGCTATAGGGTGTCCTGGTTCTAGGAACTTAATACTTTCCCCGGTATTTATTAGTAACATTCCTTATTTGCTCAAGTGTAAAATGGACTAGTATGTATCTTTTATCTTTGCCACAATGACCAGGATCCACAGCTGCATAAAAATGGTTCTGTGGACCCAGGGGCTTTAGACTGTTTTTGCTTGAACACCAGCTGCATGTCAAACCGAGGGGTTGTTTCAAACGCTGTTTATCACACAGCATGAAGGTCAATTGTTCAAAGAAATAAAGTCAAAAATTCATCTGAGCTAGCACAAGCCCCGTGCATAAGGCTTTGTCATCCTTTGGGTCCTGGCCTCTGCTCCATGCTGGGGGTCATGTGTTAAATATTTAGCTTTTTGTTGTGGTGGGGTGTTGTTGTTTTTTACCTTCCAATGATGTTTATGCAGATGGGCTGCTGCGAGTGTTTGCCATCTTCATCTCCGTGTCCTGTTGCTTGCTTCTCACCCAGTTTCAGATTGTTATAACAATCCTTGGCCACAGTACTTCAGGAAGTTATTCCGTACAAGTTCCATTGAAGTAAAGCAGAGTACTCTCCCATTCATTTCAACAGGGCTTGCACAGGAAAGCTCCCTGAAGGCAGTGGTCCATTAGAGCGAATGGGGCACTGCCCTTCTAACATCTGTAAATGTTTTGTACACTGCAGTGTGGGAAGGGCCCTGGAGAGCTGTTGCCTGTCAATTTAGGCACTGCAGAGCTACGTAGACCCATTGGTCTGATTCAGTATAAGACCGCTTCCTTTATTCCTGTGCCCCCCCCTTCTTATGCATAAGAAATTAAGTAAGAAGGTGGCACTGACTTTCAGCATTCCTCCTACTTGTCTCAGTGTTGCCTTTGTACAGCTCATCAGTAAAGGGGCTGGGGATGACACTAGAGTTAGTTGGCTGCCTGTCATTGGTTCTGACTCCAACTACTGTTTGGGCTCCCTGCTTTCCACCCTACCCATCCCTATGTGCCCCAGCCATCACTGCCTGGAGGATTGCCCCTTTGTCTCCTAGTAGTGAGCATTTTAAAGTACAGGAGTTGCTGCATTTTGCCTACAATATTGCATTGACATTAATTGAAATCTGCAGGGAATGTTCATGGTGAAAGTGCTTCATATGTGGAAAATGGTCTGTGATTGTTGTCTTAACTTGAAGCACATCTGTTTGCTTATATACAATGCATACATTCTTCTCTCTTTTTTAAAGATGATATTTCCTTTCCACTGGCCCTGCCCGTACATTCCTCTCTGCCCTCTAGCCCTGGCAGATGTTTTGAGTGCGCCGTGTCCATTCATAGTAGGAATTGACTCAAGATACTTTGATCTCTATGACCCTCCACCAGATGTTAGCTGCGTTGACCTAGATACGAACACCATTTCACAGTAAGCATTGAGAACTTTTCCGTATGATTTTGTAATAGTTCAGTGGAAGGCACAGTGGTGAATTCTTGTTTCCTACCTCATCTCCTAGTTCTGCTTACCAAAAACTGCAGGTCCATTCACATTTGCATCACTTGATTACACAACACCGGATGACTTGCAGCTGAACTTGTGCTCTGATTCTGCTGAAAATCATTGTGTCTGAAGTGATGAGTGTTCGATCTATGGCATTAAATTTATGGTGGCTCATTGAGGCATACAAGTCACACTTAATGGTTATGATTACCTATCATGTATCTAGTGCATTTCAAGTGTCTACATGTATTTTATCTCAGGGACACTTACAGTAGCCCAGTAATGTACACCGGTAATACCTTCATATTGGGACTGAAGCTGGGAGTATAAAGCCATGTATTGAGCTCCACACATTCCAGCTGTTGATTCACCTGTTTTACCACTATACCAGCTACAGTGGTGCTACAGTTATGAAGGAATAAACCTGCAAGTGCAGACTAGTCACCCTAAGTTTTTCTTCTCACACTTCCTTGCTGTAGAAATCATGCATTAGTAGATCACACAGACAAATTGGGTACCTCAGCACTTTGCCTTTGCCAGTACTGCACATGAAACACATTCTAAGTAATTTGCAAATAGTCTCTCACTAATCCTCATAGTACTGTGGAAAGCAGTTAGCTTTCCTAAAAACAATACTTAAAGCTCATGTGAACAAAGGGTGCTTCTTAAGACCACACAGTCTGAAAGCAGAACTGAGATTAGTTTTCTGCAGTTCTTGGTGGTCTAGACTTTGCAATCTTCCTTAGCGGGGAAGAGTACAGAGGAAATGTGTTTGTAAAATAAAGGAAACAGATTTCATGGGCAAGTTCCAGTGTTGTTACTAATTTAACTGCTCTCAACTTGAAATGGACAGAATGCTGGACTCACCGCCTGGTCCTGCAAGCAAATTTTTAGGTTCTCATGTTAACTGCAGTTGATGACCTGGATCAAGCCCAAAGTCCCCACAATGTGGGGATATGACTGGCAACTGGTAATTGCAGTGGAATGGTTGTTGTGCAGTTTCTTGAGTCCCTTTTATGGGCTCCCCAGACTGGTTTGTGGGGAGCCTGCCCTCCCTTATCCCTGCGCCAGTTGTGACATTAATCCACCATCAGTGCCAAAAGGAACTGCTTGCAGACCTTTGCTATGAGAAAAGTGAACTCTTGCCTCTTGCCTGATGAGTCTGGGAGGGAAGTTCAGTTACTTCTTGGCCCTGTCATCTTAAGTTCATGGCAAAATTTATGTAGCTGTATTGCAAGAAACCCTAATGAGACCAGGCAGAGCATTACTATAAACCAGCTATGGCTAGATAGCCAAAGCAGTTGCATAGAGAAGAAAAGTCACAAACGTAAGCTGCTTTTTGGCTCCTCTTGCCTATATTGGGCAGGAGCAGGGCTGTTCCTACTCCAGTTCACCACCCACATGAGCTGCCCTCTTCCCAGCCACTGTGATTGGCCAAATTGTGGGGCTAGGAGAAAGGCAACCCAGCTCATTCGCAGCCAGCCATTCTGTTCACCAGCAAAGCTCCAATGCCCCTGCCTGAGGCACACCCTAGTCATTATTGCTGTAGTGGTGTCCAAACTTTTTCCAAAGAGGGCCAGATTTGATGAAGTCAAGGGCCGTGAGGGCTGACCAAAGGGCCAACCAAAGTTGTTAACCTTTTTTTAGGATTGAATAGGATCGAGGTTGTTGAGCTTCTTTAATATTATTTTACCCCAAAGTTGTTGAGCATTTTTTAGGGTGTTACCTCAGGAGATAAACTGCCACAAGGGCTGGATTAAACCGACCACCAGTGGGCCGGATTAGGCCCCTCAGACGGACTTCAGACATGCCTGCTGTAGAACAATTGCAGTTGTAAAAAGGAGAGTAGGGGTGTTTGTTTAACTTTACTCGTGTCCAAACCAAAATATTAGTAAACTGTTATGAGTGTGCCATACAGGTGTCAGGATATCAGATATTTAGGACTCTCACATGCTTCAAGGAAATACTGAAACGAAACCATCAGCCGAGGCAACAAGGCTTGGGAATTGAGAGATGAGAAGCTGAATCAGTTAGTATGGAAGCAGAGGACCAGATAAGATTTAAAATATTAATAGAAACAAACAGCATGTTGGGTGCTTCCCACAGAAAGAAGCGAGGGGGAGGGAAATCATGCTTGCAAGGTTTCCAACAGCAACAGAGGAGAACAGAAGCTTGAATAATCCGAGAGCAGTGAAGGACACTTTGCCAGATGTCGTCTTTTCATAAGCATTTTTAAAAATACATTGCCATCTATAAATAAAGGTTTCCATACCTAGATAACCTTTTCTGATTATGTGTACACTTTTTAGCTGTTGCTTTGTATTTTCAAAAGACCATGTTCTGTATAATACCTCTGTTTTTATTCCAGACCAGGAGATAAGAAAAATATTGCATGGAAGATCTTGCCAAAGAAACCCTGTAAAAACCTGATGAACACTCTAAATAACTTGTATCAGCAGCTAGCAGAATGTAAGTGGGGAAAATATGCAGTGGCTTGTTGTAGGCGTTCATGCTTTAAGATGGTTAAGCTGTTGTGCTACTTAGCAGGAGTGGACTTCAGGGAATCCAGTGAAAAAGCTGTTTTTGAAGAGGGGGAAAAACATATGGTGTGCCTTATTCTATGCAGATGGAACAGATAGTGATTTCAGTTTAGTGCTCAGCCAGCCATCCTTGCCTAGAGGAACTCAGACAAAACCACAATAGGTTTTTCATTACAGTATTTTGAAATCTTGCAATGATTTTTGACAAAATTAGACTAAGAGACTTGTGGCATCTTAAATGCTAAACAGATCATTGTGCCATAATAAATCTATTAGTCTTTAAAGTCCCACAAAAGTCTTTTACAGCACAAACAACAAACACGGCTACCTCTCTGGAACTTTTGTGAATTGCTCTTTAATAGGTTGCATAAATGTTATATATTTGAAAAGTTGGGCTTGTTAAAATGTCCAGGTTTGAAAATCAAATTAAAATTATTTACAAAAATTAAAAATGTCATGTGCCTGACACTCCCTGTACTCTATCAAGTGAACTTAGGACTGGAGGGAGGACCTTCGCAGTAAATCGTTATCTCAGCTGTGGAAAAGGTTCCCCAGAGAGGCTCACCTGGCGCCTTCTCTATGGTCTTTTAGGCACCTTTTAGTCACCCAGCTATTTAAATTGTGCTTTAAACACACTCTGCTTTATGCTACCTCTGCTACAATGAACATTTTTCCTGCTTTATATTTTATTTTTTGTTTCATATTTATTGATAAACATGAATAAATGCATTTAGAAAGCCAGTCTGGTGTACTGGTCAAATTGCTGGACTAGTACCAGAGGGACCACATTTGAAATCCCTATTCAGCTGTGAAGCTCCCTGGGTGACCTTGGGCCAGTTGATATCTGTCAGCCTGACCTACCTCACAGGGACAATGTGGTGATAAAATTGGGAGAGGAGAGAAACATGTACCCAGTTTTTGTTGTTTTGGAGGAACCATAACATATTGATGTAATTAATAGATAAGTTCATAAGATTTGTTAGACTCTTGCTCAGAGCAGCAGGTATCTGCAGTGGTTTCTTTTATTAAAAATGTTATTTCTCTTGAGCCCTTTATTATTCCACTGAGGCGATGTAAGTGTGCACCAAGAGCCACATGCAAATTCCACTGAAATAACCAGGAGTCACACAGGAGCAGTCCATGGCAGATTTCACCCTGGGGCTTAAGCTATATCACTAACTGATGTATGCATTTCAAAAGCTTACATAAATTGTCTTTTTCTGTGTGCATATCACTGTGTTTTCACCCAGACTAATTCTGTCATAGTTTCCATAGCGACGCCTTTTCTGCAAAAAGTAAATGTGCTTGTCTGAGTCTTTTGTCTATCTTAGAGACTAGTGATTTGCATCCTCTGCCGTAGCTAATAGCTGTATCCCGCTATTTAAACCAGATCTAGGGAACTAGTGATGAGGCCACCAGTAAGATGGGATATTAGTATTGCCAAACCTCCCTCCTAGTTGCTCTGCATTCCCTACCTCATGCTTGCTTCCTTCTGCTTTCCCAGCCTCTCTTAGTACCATTGGTTGATGTGCTCTGATGTTAGGGTGGGCCATGTTAGCCTGGCAGCTGTTCTGATGTCACAGAGAGGCTTGCCAGACAGGCAGTGTAAGTGTTTGGTAGTCATTGAGGATGGTAGGATATGCATTCTTTGGTGTGTCAGTGCTTGAAGCAAAATTAAACTTGCCTCCATTTGTGACAGTATGCTACAGGCTTCTGAATAACACATTGAGGATGCAAATAAGTTTATTGGTCTGGAAACATCTTGACAGAAAGGAACAGGCAATGTTTGCCACTTATAAGTAGCATAAGTAACTTAGCAAGGTGGGATAATGAAGTAAGCCCTGTGGAGCAGAAAGGAAATGCTAACTGAATACTGGGAACGTTTTCATATTTCATCCTTACTTTTATTCACAGTGCAGCAAAGGCCAAGAGATGATGCACTGATGGAGCTGGCTATGAATGACTATGATTTCCATTCAGGGGAGAAGCTGCATCTGTTAGATGTGGAAATCCAGGAGGCGTTTCTCTGTTTCATGGCCTCTATCCTAAAAGGTTACAGGTCATATCTAAGACCCATTACCCAAGCACCTTCTGAAACAGCAACAGATGCAAGTTCCCTATTTGAGCTGCAAGGTAAGGGAGCAGACTGTTATACCTTCCTCCAGTTTGTAGCTTGGTTAAAATGACTGGCAAGGGGGAGGCTGTAAAGGGATTGCATCCAACTAAGTTTTACTCAGAGTAGACCCATTGAAAATAACACTTAGTTGAATTGCAGGTGTTTAAACAGGTTGGATGGCCTTATGTCCCAGATTCTTTAGCTATGATTACTGCATTGTAGAGGGTTGGGCTAGATGCTCCTTCCAGTCCCATAATTCTATGATTCTATGAATGCATACCTGTCTGTTTTAGGCCCAGGCAGTATTTTAGTATCTTCTTGCAGTTCATTTCTGCATGGGATTTCTACCATGGTTTCACCTGGGCTTAAGTACTTAAGCTTTAGGCTAAATTCAGTGTCTAGTTTTTGGAGGTTTTTCAACATGACATTTAGACTTTGAGTTTCTTTCACCTTTGTGGCTCCTGATGATGGTAGCGGGACCCCATATGGAATGTTGATTTTATTTCCTTTTATATGTTCTTTGCTTTCCCTGCCAACCATGTTTATACCATCAAATGTTGGGTTTCCGTTTTAACTTTATAGGGTTCTTAAAAAGCCGTGACCGTTCACATCAGAAGTTTTACACTATGATGACCAAGACACAAATGTTCATTCGCTTCATTGAAGAATGCTCCTTTGTCAGTGATAAAGATGCAAGTCTTGCATTTTTTGATGACTGTGTAAATAAAGTAAGTGTGGCTGACATACTTCTCCGTTGAACAATGTCTGACAACACACACTCTGCAAACATAGGTTTTGGCAACTCTAGGTAATTTAGAGTGGCTCTCATGGCCCCACACTGCCCACTGTTGCTGATGGGAGTTGTTGATCAGCAACATTTGGAGAGCACGATGTTGGCAAAGACTGATCTAATTGGTTCTGATACCAAAGATTTTATTAAATCTGTCAGTGTCCACATAGTTGACATCTTCGCAGCTGACACTCAGTCTGGCACTAATGTGCCCTTTAAATTTCTGAAAACTGCAGAACATTCTGAAGATGACTTTTGTTGTTGTTTTTTGCAAGTGTACCCTTGACTTAATTGTTGCAACATAAAGTGCATGTCACACACCTGAGAGAAATTCAGCAACTATGGATATCGGCCATCTCTTTCCTGTCATATGCTAGAAAGATAATTTATTTAATAAAATTAAATAATTTATTTAATAAAAAGCTCAAGTGCCATTTTATTGATAACAGACAATTCTGCTGCAAGCAGGGGGAGAAAAGCTCCTCGGCAGAAGGTAGCCTTCCCTGACATAGGATCCTGTGAAGAAATTGGGTTTCTACAAAGGGAGCAGTGGTTTGTTCAGCAGTAGGTTTTGCTATACAGAGCAAGGAAACAGGACTAGCTTGGTTAAGTATGTTCACTGTGTGTCATGCCAATGTATTTATTACATAAACACACACACTGAAACATGCTTAACCAAGCTAATCCTGTTTCCTTGCTCTGCATATAGCATAAAATGAGCCGCTGAAAAATATCACTTTTTGTGAGAAGCTGACTGCTGGAATCACTTTCAAGATAAACCAGGCATGATAATATTCTATGAAAGGGATACGACTTGAAAGCCTTTGAAAGCAGTATGCTGAAAACAACCCTCTCATCTTTATACTGAATTGGTAAATTTCTTCAAACAAATTCCAAGATGCAGCCTTTTTCTTTTCTTTCTCTTTTTTCAAAGAGACTGAAGGTGGGGGAATTGCAAGCAATGACAGTAAATCATGGGAAACATTATCTAAATGTTTCATAAAATTTATATACCGCTTGATTGTAAAAACCCTAATGTTACTGTATCATTGGCAACTGTTTTTTCTACACACCATTGTATGAACAATGCTCTGCTTCCAAAGCGTGAACATACATTGTACTTGAGATAAAATATATTTTAAAACTATTTTATGCAGGTAGATATGGATAGGACTGGTGACACGCGGCTTATAGAACTGGATGAATCATACAAGAGTGAACACACGGTTTTCATAACTCCCCTGGAGATCCCCCACCTTCCCAATGGAGAAGAGGTTCCATCACAGTACAGGTAACCCTTTGGAATGTGGCAAGAATCCTGACAAAATGCTGGTCCCTAAGTTGTGCTGGCTGCAAAGTATTTTGTGTGTCAAACTTGCTGTACCAGTAAAGGGTAATAGCTGTACCTGGCCTAAACAATTTATATCTATCTATCTCACCCACCATCCACTCCCCAGATTGAACACCGGACCTTTGCTTATTTTGGCAACCACCAATTGGTGGTTGGTGGGTTTGTTTGTTTATTTTGGTCTTCTTGAAAGTCTTTTTTTAAAAAAATCCAGAAATCTAATTTTCTCTTTCAAATGAGTTTGCAGGTTGATATTGATTTTTATGGGCTTCTGCTCTTTCTTTGTTCGTTAGAAACTAAATAAGCTTTTCAGACGTTGATTACATAAATGCAGTCAATACTAATGAAGTTGTCATTCTAAGTGAATAGCAAACTAAAAAATAAAATAAAATCATTAGTTAAATACTCAGCCTTAAGTAAGTATATAGATCTCTGCTCAGGAAAGAGTTTTCCTGAAGGGTCATACAGAGAAGAGGGGGCCCAAGTTAACCTGTCATTTAGTCCATTTGTCACAAACGGCAATTTCATAGTTTGATCGCAGAGCACATGCTTAGTGTGCAAAAAGTTCTATCTCCAAGGACCAGGCAACACATGACTGGAAAGATCCTTCTCTGCCTAAGACACACACGCCCTAGAGACCCACAGCCAGTAAGAGTAATGGCCATAGCCCAGATTCAGTACCAGGCAACTTTGTAAGTCCCTCCCCTCATCCCTCCCCATCTCTTTGTTGTCTCAATTATGAAGATGGGCAGCAATTTTCAGAGGGCCAAATTTGGTCAGTTACTGAAGCATTATATGCTGATTCTGCTCAATAAATAAATGCTTGAAGGATGTATTTCTCTTTCTGTCCATTCCGCCCCCCTCCCCCCCCCCGGTCAGGGTTTTTACTTGAAAAAACAAAGAAAGTACAGCAAGCTTGTGTGTTCTCTATTTAGTTTCTTACTCCTATAATAGAACTGTAACCCTTGGAAATATCAGTTGTAGTCAGAAGGAACCCAAAGCAGCATCATGGCCCAGAGCCCTCTTTATAGTGTGGGGAATAAGTAAATATAATAAAATGGCATCTCCTTTCTTTTTCAGTTATAGTGGATTTCCTGTGCTGCAGCAAGATCTGTTTGAGCGGCCTAAGGCACTCCTGACATTACAGAACAGCAGATTGTCTTCAAAAGCCAGCAGTCCCAACAGCCCATTGCCAATGTTCAGGAGAACAAAACAGGTACTTAGTAAGCATGCGGCACCCTTCGGTGTTCTGTGTTTCCTGGTTTCACTGTTTCTCCCAAGGAGCTTACTGCAGTGCTTTTTACAGTCTCTTCAAACTTTGGGCAAGTTACAGCGAATCACTATTGGCTGCCATGGACAGTGGAGAGAGTACAGTTAATTCATTCATTTCCATTTATTAAATATGTATACTGCCCTTCATCCATAGATCTCAGGGCGGTTCACAACATAAAATTACAATATAAAACACATAATGAAAGTAAGAACAAAAACAAGCCAATAAAAAGATAGCATTTCCGCTGTTGTTTGGAACAGGCTGCAGCAAGAGTTCTTGAATACCCACACAGAGGTCAGTGTATAATTTACCTCAAATAAATGCTTTCCAGTATAATTTTAAATGGGAAAGAACAAGGTTTGTTTGTTTTTACGGTAATGTTACTTTACTTTTTAGATCAGCCTTGGGAGGCAGGGACAGGGTCCCCAAATGCTGCCGGAACACAACTCCCATCATCCCTGACCGCTGGTCCTAGGGACGATGGCAGCTGTAGTCCAGCATCATATTGGGATACCCACCCACTCTAACATTGGGCTGAGGTTCGGCTTGTGGGCTTCCCAGAGGTATCTGGTTGACCATTGTGAGAACAGGACAAGATGGGCCTTTGGCCTGATCCATCCGGGCTCTTCTTATGTTCTTATGCACAGCCTCTTCCTCACTCCCAACCCAACAAGCTGTCCAGCCACATATGTAACAAGCTTCTGCCCTTTGGGACTTTGAACTAGATTATCTCTTAAGCAGCAGTTTCCCCATACTTCATCGTGAGCTGCTTTTGAGAGAAACTCAGGAAATTTAAAGAGCAGGTTAAAGTGCTTTGTAAATTGTTTACATTGAAGAGTTAAAGAGGCAGACATCCCAGCAACACCACTGTAATGAAAATAAGTGCAGGCATTGTGTAAAATTGGGTTACGTTATGGGATGTATTCTCATAGCAATGGGCTTTTGAAAAGAAAAAGAAGTAAAAGGAGTCGCAGCTTTGTGGCAGTCCAGAAATGCACATTTGTGTGTTATTTGGGAATAATTTATTCCAGCTTCTGGGTGCTCTATGAACCTCTGCTTGTCAATGATAGGAACTTAGTTTGAGTGCCTATACTGAATTGTAACGAGGATCTCAGCCTCCCTAGGGACTCCATGCTATAATCTCACATTTCTTTTTTCTTTCCCTCTGCTATCCACAGCAGCTGTTGCGCAGAAGTGCTTGTGGGTAGAATTAGGCATAATAAACCACTTTTAAAACAACATTTCCTCACAGTTTGTATCTTTCTTTCATAGTATGTTTTATCAGATAACCTTCCTCTGTCCTTCTGAACAATATTTTTCCATTTTCTTCTGCTCCTCACCTTCCTTGCTGGTTTTATTTAGTCACTATTACTAGCAACAAACCACAATTATGGTATTTGGAGCATTTGTCAATCTAACTGTCTAGTTTTGTTTTAAATTGCTTTGAATCATTTTCATCTATTTTATGTGTACTGTAAATCATATTGAGATAATAGTTTGGAAGGTGGCTACTAAATTATCTGCAGTCTGATTAGAAACAAACCAAAATTCTGGTATTTGGGGGACTTAATCCATCAAGTAGCTGGTGACTAACCCATTAATAATTTTCAATCACCTTGGCCCAGGGCAAGTTACAACATTTTAAAATACAATTACAAAAAAGCACCACCACAAAAAAATAAAATCCAATAAAAAGTAACAAAATTCATACAATGCTTATATCAGATTTAGATTTCCAGTCTTTCTGCATTAGTAATCTTCAAGGCTGCTTTCTAAAAAGAGTTTCTTTTCCCATCTCACAGGATTATCCAGTAAGACACCCTTTCATACCATTTTCAAGTCCAACTATTGAGCAGAAGTGGGCTTTCAAAATGGTGGGAAGGACAAGGCTGGCCTCAGTTAGAAATTGGGCATTTAGTGTCCCCAGTCCCATGCTGGGGAATACTTTTCCAACAGAGATCGGCAGGTACCCCCCCCCCTTCAGTTTCAGGCGTCTGAAACTAGCCTATGAAACCAGCCTTTAAAAACATTTTGATTAGCCTGTCATTTTAATGATTATTTTTTACTGTTTGTAGGTTGTTGTACTGTTTGTAAAGTTATATTTTATACATATATTGCTACACACCCTTTGCAATATTTTATGAGATGGCAGTATATGAATAAATAAGAACTGCAGAGTTAGACATGAAGCAGATAATCACGGGCTTCTTCCTTGTATGGGAGGCATCTCCTTTGTTATTGGTGTCTGCAACCTGCTGGAAACAGGTTTAATATCTAATTTGGATAGTTAAGTCATTTAACCTTGTTTACCTCTTGTTCTTGTGAGCGCTGTTTGGCATGTAAAAATACAGTGATATGCCCAACTCATGCTTTAACTAATGAAAATTCTTTTGAGCACCTGCTGGTTGTACAGCAAGGGTAATGACCGAGTTATCCCAGTAATTATTTTTCTACTGTGCTGCTCTTGTTCAACATTCAGATAATGACACCTTGACTTTTATTATCTATCTATCTATCTTGTGGTTTGAGCAACCATTTAAGGAGCTTATTTTCCCCTCTAATGCACTCCACGTTCTGTTGCATTTCAGATGAATATGTATGTTCTGTTGCGGTGGTGCTGGCATGCTGTCACCCTCAAATGATTCCACCAGATAATAGTTTGCATTTCAAACAAATTAAGTGTATTAGTCATCCTTGTGTCTTCTCAGTTATGAACTAGAAACACCAGTTTTCTGATTTTAGAAATGAAGCAACAGTGGAATTAATGAGGGTGTCAGAGCTCACCAACCAGGCATAGCCTTTGCTGAATTAGGCCACCAAATCCTGCACACCAGGAGATAAGCAGGCTGCAGAAGCCAAAGTAAAACATAGTACTGAACACCTTCTTCCAGGAAACCCACAGGTTTGGTGAGCAATTGAGCCAGCATAGGCCCATAATAGCTTGTCTTCAGTCTGAAGACTAAGATGTAGAAGAACCAGACTGGATCCGTGGCTCGATTATCTGATATAGGTTTTTTTAATTTAAAAAAATTAGCCACCACAGACTGATGATTTGATTGGCATATCAGTGGTGGCTCCACTTTTTGGAATGCTCTCAGGTAGGCCTGGCACCGTCATTGTCTGTTTTTAGGTGCCAGGCCAAAATGTTCTTGTTCTCCTAGGCTTTTGGATCTAAATTTTCTGCTTATCATTTAGTTGAGCGGGGCTGAGTTGGATTTGCTCTTTTAAATACATTAATGTTGGGTGTGGTTTTTTATGCTTGTTTTTGATATTTTTTATAAGTGGCTTTAAGTTCCCTTTTCTGAAAAAAGTGAGTAATAAATATAAACCCACTTCCCTAGCACTATAGTCCTGATCCAATTTGCACTCACCTCCCCCTAGCAGCTGTATTTAAGCTTAGAAGAAAACACTGGGAGACCTGATCACAGATCCCTTGTGTATCATCTAATTTATTCCTGAGGCTCTCTGTGACCACGTGAAAAGCTGCTAGTTGTTTGTATTGCCAGACAACCACTGAGTCTCGCAGACCAACTGAATTCGTTCCACAATTTTGTGGCCTCCAGCGAAGAGTGTGCAGCAGTCGATAGTTGCAGAGCTGTTACTGAAATAATTCAAGTGAGGATCTGCCTCATGCTTATATCCCTTCTGTGGATGTGAAGAGGATTTTAAAAAGTGTAACATACCTAAAACACAATATTTTCAATGTGTCTTTGCAGGAAATCAAGTCGGCCCACAAGATAGCCAAGAGGTATTCCTCCATCCCTCAGATGTGGTCTAGGTGCTTGCTGCGCCACTGCTATGGCCTCTGGTTTATCTGCCTTCCTGCCTATGTCAAGGTGTGCCATTCCAAAGTGAGGGCTTTGAGGACAGCCTATGATGTGCTGCGGAAAATGCACTCGAAAAAGATTGATCCACCTGACGAGGTAAAAGGCCTGTGGGATGGTAGGGGGGAGTTGAGGATGAAGGAAAGGCTCAGAATGGGGTTGGAGAGGTTCTTGTGGGAGCTGAGGAATCCCTAATATGGGTCTCTTCAGGCCACATCTGCACTGCTGCAAGTTCCTCTAGGTTTTTAGGGTTCTCTATGAGACCCCAAGCCTTTTCCTTTATAGAGGTCTCTCCAGTGTCTAGGTTAGATGGGATCCTGACATAAATGGATGTCTTTTCTGAAATATGATGATGGCCCTAAGTTAGCAAGTTTCTTGAGAATGAATTTGTATTGTGCTTTTATTATCTTTTGTTGGCAGCCGCCCAGAGTGGCTGGGACAACCCAGTCAGATGGGCGGCATATAAATAATGCATTATTATTATTATTATTATTATTATTATTATTATTATTATTTTATCTGACAAGGAGAATCTTGGTTTTTTTCAGGTATGCTACCGGTTGTTGATGCAGTTATGTGGACAATATGGCCAGCCTGTGCTAGCAGTGAGAGTCCTTTTTGAAATGAAAAAAGCTGGAGTTGACCCCAATGCCATTACATATGGTTATTATAATAAGGTAAATGTTTGTTAATTATTTGAAAGCCTTGCATTTTAGTACTGGAAAAATAATGTTTAGTAAAGATAGTTAATGATCAATTGGCCAATGTCTGATTTCAGCAAACTATAGTATATGCAGTACTTTTTTCCTGGGGGGATGCAGGAGTACGCATACCCCTAAACATTTTGTGAATCTATGTTTGGCCTCATTGAGGGGCAGTGTTTCAATATGAGTAGGAAAGTGAGAAAAAATGCACAGAGTATATGTATGCATGACTACAGACATGGTTTGGATTTTTATCCATCTGTTCTCTTTTTTTAACACAGTTCTCAGAGTGGTTTAACAAACAATGTCTCTTGAAAATGGTAGATCCATGGGGGAAATGGAGGTCACCTAATAATTCTCAGCACTCTTAACGAACTACCGTTTCCAGAATTCTTAGGAGGAAGCTGTGGCTATTTAAAGTGGCACAATACTGATTTAAATGTATAGTGCAGGTGGTCTTGCCCAGAATGAGACCAGGGAAACCCAGGTCTCAAAATCCTTTTTAGCCATGACATTTTTGGAACAAGTTGATCATTGGATTGTTTTAATATAGAATGGGATAACTGAAAGTGCACTACTCCAAGATCCTTAGGCTGTGTGATTTAATTAATTTCCTTTACTGTTATTACAGGCTGTTTTGGAAAGTACTTGGCCGTCAAGCAATCGAAGTGGCTATTTTCTGTGGACGAAGATAAGAAACGTTGTCTTAGGAATAGCTCAGTTTAAAAGAGTTCTAAGGAAGCAACCTGCAAATGGCATCCACAAAGTTCTTTCTGGTAGGAGTTTTTATGCGTTTTTTGGTTTGTAGCTCTGCAAATGTAACTGCTCTCAATTGGTAGAAATGCCCAGATTTCAAAATCAGTCTTAATTTATGCAGCATATTCTATTCAGTGTTGTAATTGCTGTAATGGATGACACAAAAACCAGGGGTGTCTTATCCAGACTAACATGACTGATAGGGCCTCAGCTATGTAGCACATTCTGCTGCGTGTACCTCTTGAAAATACGATAAGCTATATGACACAATGAGGAAGAGACGCTGATGGAAGAGGAATGGTTAGAATCCTGGGTCTCTCTGGTAAAACTATGGGGAACAAATATTTAGAGATTTATCGCATTGCTATCTCAAAATATTAGACACATAGGAAGCTGCATTGGTCCATCGAGGTCAGCACTAATTACACAGGCCAGCAGCAGCTCTCCATGGTTTCAGACAGGGAACATTCTCAGCTCTGCTTGGAGATGGCACAGGGGACCAAACCCAGGACCTTCAGCGTGCAAAGTAGATCCTCAACCACTGAACCATGCTTCTTCCCTGTACAAGTCACAGTGGTCCACAATACATACATTCTAGACTGACATTTTGGCAGAGATTAAGTTACTGGCTGTCGTCTAGATTTATCTGGTAAGACAGTCTTACTCAGGAGTCTGCAAACCCCCCCCCCAAAAAAAAGCACTGGTCTTACTGAATTTCATAATTCAGAAGGGTAAAAATCCCTTTTCTCACAAACAGCTTCTTACATCCTTCCTAACTGCAGCCATACAGGTACTGGAACCAAGGGTCTTCTTTCTAATAATCAGTGCCACGCAAAAAATACAGGCAGTCTCTAAAAGCAGAACCGCCCTATTAACTGAGGACAGTCTTTAGACACCAAAAAGTCCCCCAAGTTTCTGGAAATGTTTTACTACTGAGTTTCCTCATTCAAACAAATGGTCACTTTTACAAACAGTATCACCTCTATATTTCATCGCAACAGCATCCCATTGTTCCCTTTCTGCTTGGCATTCTTTTTATAGTAAAAATGTATTGTTAATTTTTTAAAATCCTTTTTCTTATGATAGGGGAACATTCAGATCTGTTATACAGGCTATCGAAAGCAGCAGCTAAACAAGGGAAAGCCACTGCTCAGAGGAATGGTGAGCAAAAGGAAGAGAAGAAAGAGAGTGACTCTAGTTCTTGTAAGTATCAAGTATTGATACTTGTTATGTTGCCTAAATTCTGTTCCTTTGTTCCTTTGGGGTTGTTTTGATTCCAACTTTTCTGCACTGCCTCTCTTTTGAATATCCCTTTACTGGTGTATTTCTGTGCCATGTTGCATCATAGACCACCAGCAGCTTGGGAGAACTATTGGGGCAGCCACACCTTTTGGTGTCAGTATTTTTAATTGTTAGCCCCCTTGGGTGCCTTGGTTTATCAATGCACTGTAATGCAATATATAAAATTAAAATGAATACCTTCCACAAGCACTGCTAGGCAAATGCAAAGACAAAGAAGAGAGTCAATAAGGCAAATGGCTTTCTTCTTTCTTCACCATTATTCTCTCGGCCCTTTTTATTATTGGCTGAATGTTCACTGGAGCAAATGCATATGATGTAGAACTATAACAACCTCTATGTTTTCATAGAGTGAATTTATGCACATTTGAATTTAGGAGGTTTGGAAAGATGGTTACGCCTGCAGGGGATTTTAATCTATTATGAGTCTTAAAACAGACATGAAAAACTTGGTTTTTTGCCTCTGGTGAAAAGTACAGATTTTCTGTGCTTCTGGGAAGAGCATGAAGACTTTGTTACTCAGTTGCATAACGGATCAAAGAACCTAGATTTTTACAGGGATGTGTGTGTGTGCACATTTCTAAATCAATGTTAAATTGTGTGGTGGTGCTGCTATTATTAATAAAATTTATATCCAGCACTTTCCTCCAAAGGAGCCCAGGGCAGCAAACATAACAGTGCAAAAGCAATACAATTAAAACTTCTAAATCCAATTAAGAGCAACCTGTAACAACAGTTTAAAACTCCTAAAAGCTACCACCTCCTCTTTGACTAATAATTCCAGGGTTGCCACAGACCAGGATTTTCAGCCATCCAATGCCTAGGTAAACAGGAATGTTTTATAATTTCTCCTAAAAGTTAATAGTAAGGGAGATTGAAGCACCTTGGCACTGTTTTGGTACTTGAGTCCCGTGCCACTTAGGGCCTCGGGTGTAAATACTAATACCTTGAATTGGGCCAAATAGCTCATTGACACCCAGTGTTGTGTCTTAAGTACACGTGACACCTAGTCCCATTAGGTTGCCCCACTTATTAACCTAGCAGCAGCATTCTGTATTAGCTGCAGCCTCAGGACTACCTTCAAGGGCAGCCTCACATAGATCACATTACAGTAGTCCAAGTGGGAGGCCACCAGACTATGGGTAACTGAGGCTATCCCAATCCAGGAATGACTGTAGTTGGAGAACCAGTCTAAGCTGGGAATAAGCGCATAAGCAATATCACCAGGGGTTCCCAAACTAAGGCCCGGGGGCCGGATGCGGCCCAATCGCCTTCTAAATCCAGCCCACGGACAATCCAGGAATCAGCATGTTTTTACATGAGTAGATGTGTCCTTTTATTTAATATGCATCTCTAGGTTATTTGTGGGGCCTGCCTGGTGTTTTTACATGAGTAGAATGTGTCCTTTTATTTAAAATGCATCTCTGGGTTATTTGTGGAGCATAGGAATTCGTTCATATATTTTTTTCCAAAATATAGTCCGGCCCCCCACAAGGTCTGAGGTACAGTGGACCGGCCCCCTGCTGAAAAAGTTTGCTGACCCCTGAATATCACCTCCTGCCACTGCCCTCCTCCCTGCTACTATATGGCAATCACTTGTCATGTGTACTTACTGCTAAGAGATTCTGCTGCGCAGGTTTCAGCTGCCATGTTCCCTTGCTGATAATGCACCATGCTAGCACCTACACACATGCACAGTATCATACGGAAACATGTAATATATGCAAACCAGCCTGCCCTGCGAGCAGTAAAGAAGTGTGAGGGGGTCTACATGGTATGCTAGTTTGACTTTTGAATACCTAACAACATGGGGAGATGGCTTATGGTTAATGCATGTCTTTTTCTAGCATTTACTGAGAGCAAGCTCAACTCTTGACAAGTGATATATGTATATTGTCTTTGTATACAGTATCTGAAGTAGAAAGTGGAAAGGGAAGTGGTGACTGCCTTCCTTCATTAAATTATCAAAATTCGAATAGAGCTAAGCCTGTGTCAAGGATTGTTCGCCTGAATGATAAAATTGGCAAAGTAGCAGATACAGCAGGAGAGATCGGCAGAGGTAAGCTGGTGCAGTTGATTCTTACGAATTGATGGTTTTGACTCATTTATTTTCTGTAAGACAACAATCCCATTGCATGCATTCATTCATAAGAGGGCCAGATATTTTTTCCCCAGGACTGTTAACAGAATTCTGTATTAATATGGTAGTACATAAGGGTCCCCATTCTATCATAAAACTCCTACACATGTTAGAGATATCTAGGCTTTATGGCAATTTCTTCACTGCTTTGCTTTGTGACTAAAGTAACTCAACTTCCCTGGATTTGTGTGTGTTTCCCCCTCTTGCAGAAAGCTCTGCAGGATTGTTATTCTCTTGCTTTGAGGATATCAACAAAACAAGAGTTACTAAAGTTGAAAGCTTAAGAAGCAGGCACTTAAATGCAGCTGAATTGGATCAGAAACGGATAGTTTGGAGAAACAGGAACCGTAATCTGAGTGGAGATGCTCTGATAGAACTCATGAAAAACCATATTAACCAGGAGGCAAGTCCAGAACAAATCATTGAAAAACTAGGAGTGGATGCAAAAATTCTTTCTAAAGTGTTTGAGAAGAGAAAAAGGCCCAACACTCTCAACATCAGGCAGTCTTCCTTGGGACCCAGTAAGAGAGGGAACTTGGAGAAAGAATCCAGTGATGAGGATGCTCCCTATGAGGACAGTTTTGTGGACAAAACAGAGTCTCCTGTCATATTTGATTTGGAAGATTTGGATAATGAACCTTTTCCAGTGAAGACTGTGAAGCTGTTACATAAAAAGCCCAAGAGGATTCAGCGAGCCATCAGCTTTCCAGTGAAGCTTGTTGAGAAAACTGGTGTTGAGATGGGATTTGATCCACTTTCCTTGCTGGCTGCTGAAACAGAACAACAGAAAGAAGAAGAGGATGATGATGAGGACAGAAGTGCCTCAACCCCGTCTGCAAGGCGAGATTTAGCTGAAGAAATAGAAATGTATATGAACAATATGAGCAGCCCCTTAACAAACCGTACACCAAGCATAGATTTGCAAATGGCCTACAGTGACAAGAACACCAACAAAAAGAGTCCAACGTTGGCTCAGCCATGCCGGAGATCTAGCCTTCCTCCAAACTCACCCAGACTGGCGAACCTTACCAAATCCAAAAGCTACCACATAAAAAATGAAGAAAGGAGAAGGGACAGACTTTGGTCCTCTCCAGTATTTTCTCCTCATAGTCTGTCCAGGGGACAATCTCAGGATACAGCTGGCGCAATAGCTCTTGCCTCTCCAACTGCGTTCAACTTGGATACACTGCTAACACCTACCTTTGACGTTCTAAAGACCAGCATGTTTTCTGCAGGGAAAGGGGTTGCTGAGAAGGCCAGCAAGTGGTACTCAAAGTTTACTACGTATGCAGCATCAGCAAAGGTAAGCTTCTTAAAACATTGCTGGGTGCAAGGGGAACAAAAATGGCTCCTGTAGTACAGCAGTTCTCAAACTGTGGTGTCCAGCTCTTTTGCGCAGTGCAGGTGTGTGAGAAACTTGCCCTGTCACTGAAGATGATAAAAATGTTTTCAGCAAAGATTTGGGTATGCATACAAATCCGGTGATTTGAGAGCCAGGTGCATGTAAATCACACTGAGACTGACAGACCTGACTTTCCTCTGGGAGACTCCAAGAGGAAAGAAAATAATAGTTATGTCAAACACAGAGAAGGAAAATGGTTGCAAAATAAATCAACAGGGCCCTCTTTCTTCTTGCATTGTAGGGACAAGTAAATTGTTGTTATTGCATTGATCAAATTTTTCATCCTGAAAGAGGAAAAGATTTTTGCTCTCCAACAGCCAATAAATTTTGGAATGTGATGAGACATTGAAAGTGTCATCTATATGATAACCATTGCAGGAGATATTCAGTCTTCATTTGTTAACTATATACTGTACATGAGTCAGGTTGCTTGGCACTCAGCTTTTCACTACCAGTTAATAGAAGTCAACTTGGATGTTCAAAGCAGTTATTCTAGAAGACGATCCAGCTTGGTTCTGTTGGTATTGGTGGTAGTATTTCTTCCAGATACTTTCTATGAGGCCTTTGAGCACAGAAAACATTCCTATTCTTGTTTTCAGGATCAAAACTCAGACCGAGCAAGCATTTCATCCCTTGGGGCCCTTGATTCAGAAACTGCCTCCCTGACTGATGAGGAAGTCTGCAATGATCTTGAAAGCAACTCCTCTCCTCAAGAGAACGCCTCCTCTGTGTTAAAGGGAATTGGCTTGAGTAGGACAAGTCTTGAAAGTTCAGCTTCTAATAGTGGCACATCAAAGCGTTTTTCTCAGTCTGGTAAGAGTTTGCCTAAAATTTCTCAAATTTCCGTTCTTCCCCTATTTATTTTATTTTAGTTATTTCGTAACAGGTGTATGGGGTGCTAGGGGAGGGGTAGTACTTCTGGTGAGAGACACACTGTGCTCCTCCTGGGATAGTTTGTCCACCTTTGGTCCCCACCCTGCACTCAGCTGTCACCTAGAAGCTGGCAGCATGCGACAGCGACCACACCCCAAGAATGGCTTCGACTGGCCAGCTAAACCAGGTGAGGGTAGCTGATGGGTCTCAAACCCTCAATGGGTTAGGGACTTCCCCTGCATACAAAGACAGGCTCTGGCAGATGGAGTGGACAAAACCAGTGGGTCCAATAGTCAAGAAAGCAGGTTCTGCACATGCTGTAGAGTGAAGTGAGGGAAAGATGGGGCTTGTTAACCTGGAAAGGTAGCCCTTCGAGGAGAAGGGAAAATCAGATCCTAATCCTCTGCTTCTTTATGCGATATCTTCTGGAGAAGAAAACGCTGAGAAGTAAACTCTACACAAATCCGGAGTCGAGTCCCTAAGATGGTTGGGTGGTGCCTTGTATGCCTCCTTCCGGCAACTCGGTCAGCCAAGCTGGTGCTAAATGTATTGCTCTGCTTTCCTTCGGACCACATCAGTGAGGCTGAGAGACGGGTCTTGCCATCTGAGCAGCCCAGGAACTCCATACACACTGCCCAAGGTTGTGCCATGGGGAGGCCACTTCGGTGCTGCTAATGCAGCAGTTTGATTTCATCCCTGGAGGTGCACACCATTGCCTCTTGAGAGAGACAGATGTCAACAACAGTTATTTAGAAGTATTGTATACTGTACTGCTTTATTTCACGCAGGCCTCAAAGCATTTCCCATTAAAAAATATTGCAAAAAAAACAAAATCAAAAAATGTCGTAAAATTCAAAACATATAATAACAGTTTGCTTCTATTTAACAACAGCACAAGACAGTGATAGGGAAAGAGAAAATTAAACTTATCCACAAGAAGCTACTCAGGATCTTCCCTGCCTATTATTTGTACAGCAACAACAACAATGTATTCATGCAACTAACGTCACACCATGTCTAATTTGCAATAACTTTTAGTTTCCCTCTGGGGATGACCACCTCTCCTATCATTCTCTTCTCTTCTGCTTTTTGTTAGCAATATTCCAAATTCTAAGAGTATGTTTCTGTTTTTATTATTTATTTCTATTTATTTATAAAAGTACTTATATAGCTCTATTCATAAAGAATGACAGCTGTTTACAACAATTGTACTTTCCATGGCAATGTAGTACCGTCGTGGGTCAGTCTAACATTTCCTTCTGCAGTAACAAGTATCTGTTTGCCTTTTAGGCTCTCTTTCAAAGTTTCCTTTGCCTGGCAGATCAGAGCTGGTATCATCTTGCAGTACAAGCAGCACCAGCGTGTTCCAGAATTACGCACTGGAGGTACAGCATTTCCCCTTTTTAAACAGCTTGTGATATAAACTAGCAAAAAGGATAGGTTACTCGCTTTCTCAGTTTGGTGTGGAGGAGGTATCCAGATAACAGGTTGTCTCCTCCTCCTGGCTAGAAACAGACAAGGGACCATGGGACCCAGATCTTTTGTGCTACATCTGATTTCCTGAAACTCCTGCCTCATCAAAGAGCTCTCTGCTCTATCCCCACTCATCTCTACTTTACATTTCCCTGCTTAAGTTAGTGTTAGTTCTGATGAAAAGGATGGTTCATATACTTTCTAGTTTGCCCTGTGGAATGGCCATCACTTTAGGGCAGTAGGTGACCCTTCAGTTCAGAAATGTAGCTTTCTAATATTAATGGAAGATTTTCTGCCGGTTACTGCTAAGGGGGCCTTCATTACTCTTTCAAATGAACCTTCAAAAGCCTCATTACTATCCAAATGAGCAATCGTTGATACCCACTGATAAGCTGTTGGTAGAAGAAGCCAGCAAATCAATCTAAAATGTATTTGTCAGCTCTAAAAATAGAGTGATTCAGCTGCTAATTTGTTGACACTGCAGTGCAGCAAAATCCTCATAGCTGCTTTTTCTTCCATTGAGGCAGCTAATTAAATTTTAGTGACAGGGAGGGGTATCCTCAAGGGGATCGGCCGAATGTTGGAGAACTCCGTATTGCGCTCTGGAAAGGTCAGGACTCGGTAATTAAATCTCAAAGGGTTTAAAACAGGTGGGGAACCTACAGCCCACAGGCCGGATCTGGCCACTGCTTGGTTTCATCTGGCCCATGGGCAAGTATTTAGGAGATTTAAAAACTCTACATACAAATTGGTTCTTCCTCTTTTTCCTTCCATATCTTGGTTTGGTCTCTGTTATTTAGCATTGATAAGGATGAGGGAGGGGGAATGAGAGTGAGCAGCGGGTGTTTTATTGACTGATGTGACATCACATACACAATGCTTGCACAGAGCCCAGCCGTTCCTCATCTCCCACCCTCACTTTGACCTACTTCCTTCCTTTGTGCTGATAGAAGAATGAACCAAACCAATAGAGCAGGGAAGTTCCACACTCCTTTTTACCTTCCACACTTCACTGTCTGCAGCGACAGTGGTTCTTGGAGAATATTCCCGAGCCTGGCATATGACCTGTCTAAGAGGCTGCCTGAGCAGCAACAATCCCTATGCTACCATCAGCACCTTGTTCAGATCTTCGCAGCACCTCACCTTGTCAAACAAGTCTTGTTTGCCCGGCTGAATTGTTAGCATCCTTTACAGGAAACATGATGATATTGGTGTTCAGGGGCAGCCGAACATGGTGTAAAATGGTGTGAGGCTCAGTTAGCAGCCATACATTGTAGAGATGGGCCTGTGGCTCTTATGGGGTGTAGAATTCCAACACCCCCCATGAACGTTTTCTTGGGATCTCTTATGGAGTTCCCCCCAGGAGCCCCCAGACTGAAAGACACCCCCAAAAGTCTCTTTATGCTGAGAGGTCAAGCAGGGTCGGTTTTGTTTTGTTTTCTAATTAACAGAGAAGCAGGCTGTGTTGCTATTTGTGCTTCTATTATGCAGCCGGCTGAAGAGAATGCAGCCCAACATTCTTTGCTTTGAATTAACAAGCCGTGAAAGAGAAAAAAAACATCCTGCTTGTCCAAATGAAGTCCCCAGAGGCAAACTGAATTTGGCTCACAGCATGCAAAGAGGTGTCTTTGCCCTCACTTCTCTGCTCATTCCTTTCCTCCGCCTGTGGGCCAAAGGCCCTTGGAAGGCAGAAGCTTCCACATCCCTGTCTTAAAACAAGGTCACTAACAGAAAGAGGATATGCTGATGGTGGATTAGGTTGCTGATCTCTGAGTACCTTGAATTGAACATCTTCGTGCCTTGGTGGATTCATGTGTTGAAACTGAACTGCTGGTTGTTGTTGTTTTAGGCCTGCAATCTTTAATTAGCTTAATTAGTAGATTAGACAACTTACGTTTTAATTGGTTTAATTGGTATGAGGGCAGTTTTTGCTCAGGAAGGCTGGGAGTTAAGAGCACATTTACTTATTTGCTCAGCCCCTTTTAGTTCCAGCATGTAAATGTAAGAGCAGATGACAAAGAAATGGTTGAAGTTGCCTTGCAAACAAGGCCACAAGCAAGCATTTTTGTTAGCCAGCCTGCCAGTTCAGATATAAGACTGCAGTTCTGTGCACGCTTAACTTAGAAGTCAGCCACACTGAATTCAGATTTGCTTTCCCAAAAACACATCTGGAATTGGGCTGTTTTTATCTCCAAAACCTGAAAAACTGAAAATTTTACTCGATGTTTCACTGTAACCTATCAGAATGCAACATATTCAAACCCTGTGTACATTACATTATTGACTTTCAACTTCAATGAATGAATCTAAAATACCAAAACAAGTTTAATATTTACAAACATTTCCTCCTGTATTTTAAGATTTCCTTTGGTGGTCAATTTGAAATGGGAATCTCCAGCCCCCCCTGAAGTTTTCAGCCAGAGAATAGGATGCAGAGCCGAGAGGCGCTTTCAGCCCAGCTCTAGGTTTTATTAATTCAGTTGCGTTTCTATTGCAGTTTGGTATGATTTGGGATTTCTCTTGTTCCTGGGGGCAAAAGCCGCACTGAGGGCTTTAATGAAATGCTTTCCACAGGTCCTCATCTCAAGCTGTTCACGATGCCACACCTGTGACTGTCTTGTACATGATGAAGAAATCATGGCAGGCTGGACAGCCGATGATTCCAACCTTAATACCACATGCCCTTTCTGCGGAAACCAATTCTTGCCTTCCCTGAACATCGAAATCAGAGATCTTCGGGGTCCTGGAAGGTAACTGATTATTTGCCATTGGAGTCTTGCTTGCCGTATTTCCAAACGTGCGTTGTTTAAAAATCCTCTAATTGCAACATTATTATTATTTTTGTACTTTTTATAGATATTTCCTGAAGTCCAGTCCATCTTCAGAGAACATGCAGCTTCCATCATCTTTTTTCCACCAGGCAGCAAAGTCCTGCATTTCTGATCCCACACCAGGATTTTCAGCATCTCTAATACCTGCTCAGGATGACTTGCATTCAAATAGGTAAAATCATCACATTTTGAATCAGTCAAAGAAAAAAACTTGACAGACCTGTAGGCATTTAATAATACTTTAATAAATGCCCACAGGCAAGTCACGGTTGCCCACTCCATCCTGACTGCTCAAAGTGGGTAAGAGGATGCTGACTTTGATGGTCCTTGGCCTGATTCAGCGATAAAAATAAAAACCATAAAGCAACATCAGAAAAGCAACAGTCTATCCAAAATACGAATTAGAAAACCACAGTAAAATCAGCATGAATCATTATGCTAATTTTTATTAATAATCAACAGTGGCACGGTAATAATCTATGCCCATCAGTTAGATAAATTATAGAAGATGCAGGGGAAATGGAGAGGAGGTTGTCATGAAATGGCTCAGATACATGAATAAGAAAAACAGTGTGTTCTGGCTTAGTGGTTAGGCTGAAGTCTATTTTCTGCCCACCTAAGAACCGGTTAGCAGGATGGCACATATATCAGACAGCAGGCAAGCAGGTTTATTGAAGGATGGATTCTATGTGCAGTGTGTTAGAACAGCAAATAACAGGACAGTGTTTGACCTTACCTTTTCTTTTTATTGTAGAGTTGTGTGTGAGAGAGAGAGGGGGGGGGGGTAAATGTTGATTTTTTAAAATGTGTGATTTTAGGTAAAATTAAAAAATACAATTACAAATATTCTTTTGTTGGTAACAGATCCAAAGAGCCTGATAGCACCTGTGCCAGAAGCATTCAGATCCCTCCAAGAAGGCAAAATACTGCTGGGACTGAGCACACCAGCCACGCCTTGTCTCGAAGCATGAGTACCTTCAGTCCCCTGGAGGTGGAGGAAACAGAGCATCACAAGCACAGTCACATTGTTCCCACTGGGAGCTTGCCTACCACATTGCAGGGGACAGCTGTAAGTACTTAGGCCTTCTTTCTTGCCTTCCTAACTGGGATATTCAGAGCAATCAAAGATTCTGCAAAGCACAATTGCTTTTACCATGTTGGTGCTAGTCGTCCTGCTTAAAAATTACCAAAGGGGGGATATTTGACCAATGGTGTAATCCCAGAAGTGTCACACAGAGTTAAACTATAAAGCTTGGTCCCACAAGAGGCAGTGATAGTCACCAGTTTGAATGGCTTAGATTAATTCATGGAGGATAAGGCTATTCAATGGCTACTAGCTACCATGTTCTCCCGCCACTATTGGAGGCAGTATGTCTCTGAATACCAGTTGCTGAGAATCACAAGTGGAAAGAGCACTATTGCACTTGGGTCCTGTTTGTGGACTTCACTTTGGGACTTTTGGTTGACCACTGGGAGAACATGATACTGGACTTAAAAGGGCATTTGGTCTGGCAGCCAGGCTCTTAAGTTTTAATGATACCCAATAAAACAATAGTCAAACAACAGTGGACATTAGGAGCATAGGAAGCTTCCTTTTACTAAGTCAGGACATTGATCCATCTAGCTCAAGATGCACTGACCAGCATTAGCTCTCCAGAGTTTCAGATTGGGATCTTTGCCCAGCCCTACCAGAAGATGCTAGGGATTTCACCTGGGAACTTTCTGCATGTAAAGCAGTTGCTCTTAACACTGAGCCATGGCCCTTCCCCAAATTAAAGCCCATCGGAGAATAAAAGGCTAGGAAAATGAAAAGGTCTTCTCCTGGCACCTAACGGACATCAGTGTAAGCGCTAGGATAGGTTCTCAAGAGTGTTGCAGCTGAGAAGGCTGCCTCTTCTTATCCACTTTACCGTAGTAGCTCCTGAAGAAGAACCTGTAAAGTAGAGCTTAGCTAATCATGAGATCCAATCTGGGGTAGTGGTTAGAGTGTCAGCCCAGAACCTGGGAGACGAGGGTTCAAATCCCCACACAGCCATGAAGAACATTGGGTGACCTTGGGCCAATCACAGTCTCTCAGCCTAACCTACCTCACAGGGTTTCTGTGAGGGTAAAATGTGTGGGTTGGGGGTGGAGAAGACCACTTCGAGCTCCTCAGAGAAAAGATGGAATGTAAATGTAATAATAAATGCAAAAAAGGTTTCTTTTTATTTCTTTATATATGCAATAGGATCCTTTGGGGTTGGAGTGGCGTTTGCAGAGTCCAGAGCCCATAACTGTCCCATACCTGAGTCCTCTTGTTGTATGGAAGGAGCTTGAAAGTTTATTAGAAAACGAAGGGGATCATGTGATAACAGTGCCAGACTTTGTGGACCACCATCCCATTGTGTTCTGGAATCTAGTGTGGTATTTTCGACGCCTGGACTTACCCAGTAACTTACCAGGATTAATACTGTCCTCTGAGCATTGTAATAAGAATTCAAAGGTATGAAAAATGGCTGTACAGCATCATTGACTGTACAGCATCTTCTTTGTTTTAAAGGGCATGAGAAATTATTAAAACCTTGTGCCTTCTGATTGCAGCTCTCTTCTATGCTCCTTCAGCTTCCCACCCCAGGGATTTTGGGACTGTGCATGCATGTGTTTTGGGGTGGGGAAAGAGAGAGAGAACTACTAATCTGTTTAAGAGCTGTATTGAACGAGTTCTGGGATTGCTTCTGATTCTAGAGAGCCTGTTGATATCCTCATAATGAGTACCAAAAGCATGCTGGCTAGATCTCTGAAATTGAAGACTGAGCAGTATTCTGCTCGGCCTTGCAGAATGCTTCAAGAATGGAAAATAAGTGCATGTCTAGTCTCTGGTCAAGACTAGATGAGATGCCAATAGCCAGTGCAGGGGACTGGCAGAGATGTAAATAGTAGGTGCCAGGGTACTGTGCATAGTTTGTTTTTGTTTTTTTTCTTTTACCCCACTGTGTTTCTAATCTGGATCAAAGAGTCTGCTCCTTGCACTGGGGGGGAAAGTTCAATTTGTGACAGTGGCAAAGGAACAGGGGACCAATGCAAATCCATACCACTGCAGGGAACAAAGAGCTAAAAAAACCCATTACACCTTACCTCACAGGCTAGGGTCTCAATCCTGTTTACTTTTTTGCCTTTAGCCACACCCACTTTCACCTCTGGCCAGGGTATTCATAACTCTTCAATGGGGCCCTAGCAGAGGAGAAGCTCACAGTGCGATAGCCGAAAGTCGGAATTGTTATCCTTCTTTCCCACTGTGTGTGTGACATCAAGGAAGTTTGATGCTGTTCTGTAATTTCCTACTGTTATGTTCAGTCTTGTCTTTTGTGTTATTATTGCTCAGATTCCCAGGAATTGCATCTTAGAGGACAGCAAGTACGTTCTAATTCAGATGCTGTGGGACAACATGAAATTGCATAAGGATCCAGGGCAGCCTCTCTATATTCTGTGGAATGCACAGGGTAAGTGATGACTGGCATGCAGCCTGGAAGCTGCTGTGTGGTGTTTTTAGAACAAATTCCTCACTACGACCACCAGTAACTTAAGCTGATAAGCAATGGGGATTTTGATTGTGCTAATCTGTTTGTCTTGCAGGTCAAAACCAAACACTTGTGTTTGAGAGTGAGTGTTACATTCTGTACCGTTCAGGCTGATTTATTATTATTATTATTATTATTATTATTATTATTATTATTATTATTTTAATAAAAAATTATATTCCCCCCCTTTTTAGTGTGTACTGTATGTTTATACAGTAACTTTTTGGCTTACAGTGTACTGCCTTAGCACACATTTATTTTCCAGCCTTTTTTTCATTGAATCTTTAAATTCCTATCCTTTTTTTCTTTTCTTTTTTTAAGATGAACCATTGGAGTTGTGTTGGTGATTTGCCATGTAGGCAGAGGTGGCTGATCCATTAAGACAAATGGAGAGACTCCCCCATCACCCTCTGCTAGACCCAGCTAGTCTTCCCACCTACCTGCCTTATATCCAGTCCAGGAGGTGGCTGGCTGCCAGCTTCCTCCTCCACCTTAGTCTCAGTTATGGAACTCTGCAGGGAGGAAGATGCAGGCTACACCAGCATCTGTTGGCTCCACGTTTCATTGGTTCTGCCTCTCCGGCTTCTCTGCCTTCCTGTCTCAATGGACACCAGCCACCACTACTTGCAGGGGTCACCTGAGTAAAACCTTGCATTGGTCTCAATGCTTGTTTTTGAATTGGCTTTTAATACCCATTTTGTTGCAACTCTTATATGCTATTGGCCAGAACTTCCCTTTTATGGCTTGCTTTTTTGTGCTTTGTTTTTGTACTCCCTTTATCCTGATTCTGTCTTTATATGACAAGCGTTTTTTTGCAGAACCAACTTAAAAGGTATCCTTGTTTTTACCTTTCAGCTGTTATTCCCCCTAAGCCCTGTCACTGCTGTTTTTCATTTCCTTCTTTAATATTCCTTTTTATTCCTTCTCCCCAGCACAAAATTACCCAGTGGTTCGTTTACTGCAGAGCGATGACAGCTCATTTAACCAGGAGCTCTTAAGAAGCATGGTGAAGAGTATTAAGATGAATGATGTCTATGGGCCAATGAGCCAAATCCTAGAGAGGCTGAACAAATGGCCACAGATGAAAAGGCAAAGGTAAATGAGCACAGTTAAAAAGAAGCCTATAGTATCATGTTGTAAGAGGAGGAAGTCATTCATCCCCATTGAGAGTATCAATGCTTTGATGTTCTGAACCTTGAAAAAGGATGCCTCTTGATAGGATGTCTTATGGGCTGTAACATCATTTCATGCTACCGTATGTGTTTGATACCTGAATGCTTCTTTAGAACAAGCACTCTGCACTCTTTCTTGTAGAGGTGGTGGCAGTTATTATTTCACAGTGTTCACTGGAACGTAATCACCCACCCACAAAAAAAGGCTTGCAGTATTTTTAAAAGAAAATGTTTTAAATGCATATCCAGTCCTGTGGGCTTTCCAGTGGTCTCCCACCCAAATCATGCCCACATCTGATAAGCTTCAACAACGCTGCAGCTCTAGGTGATCCCAGACCAATTCACCGGACTCCTTGAACCTATACCCTCAGTCCAAGCAGCCACAGTGCTGTGTGCTTGTGTGTATCCTATTTGGCAAAGCAGCAGTGAGGATCACAAATGCACTATTAAACATCAAGGCTTTCTCACTCAGTGGAGGGTGGCAGCCAGAGTGGTTCATTCCTCCCATTTGTTATGGGGGAAGGGCCATGAAAATTCTTCAGGCAGGGACTCGCTCCCTCACATCCTGGCTGCTACAAAGTGTGTCAGTGCTTCTGCTCCACTTTCTTTGGGTGTAGGTAGCTGGAGTGGGAAGCAAGTTGGACCAGCTTTGCATTTTGATTGTGCCTACTGCACGGTGTTCTCCTAAGTGGGTCACAATGCAAAACCACCGTGGCTCACAAAAAAAATGTGGAAACGTAGCAAAGTGGTGCCCTGATCAACCCCAGAGGCAATAACAGAACAAAGAGAAGAAATGTCAGGCATCACAAAACTGTGTTTATGTAGAGCCCAAGCAATTTTTGGGGGGAAATCGCTTTTTCAAGGGCACTGCAAAAGCATGTACTTAACATGATTGCAGCTTCTGCAGATCACCTGAAATAGATACAGGGTGAGGCTCCGTGGATACAGAGTACACATGTTCCATGGGGCCTCTTTTAAAAGACTCACCCTGTAGATAGATGGATAGATAGATAGATAGATAGATAGATAGATGATAGATAGATAGAGAGATAGAGGAGCAGGCTTGTTTATCAGGCTCTGAGAGTCTTCTCAAGAGCCTTCCAGAGCATGTTAAGGCAGAGGGCTTAAAAATTATTTCCATGCCACAAAAACCCTTAGCAGAAAGAGCTTTTAAACCCTCCACCCTGCTTACCAAGCCCCATTCTCAAAATCTTGGATGGCAGGGACAGTTCCAGGGCTTGTTCTGCCTTTGCATGATTCTGCCTTTGCACACAGTCCCTGGGAATGTAAACCTCGTGTCAATTGCAGTCCCAATATGTGGTATAAATAAGAAAAAGGGCAATTGGCACACAATAAAGTAGAACAATCTTCTGCAGCTTGGTGCCTCCCCAACCCCCAGATGTTTTGGAGTAGAGCTTTCATCAGGATCTAACCTCTTTGTCCAGGGTGGCACGGAGAGTGGGGTGCAATCCAGCCTTCCAGTCTCTTCTAACAGTGAGAACTCCCCTTCACCTCATGGTGTGTTTTCTAGACCTGGCAGGGCTATCATCATAGTCCAGTTAACAATAATAATAATAACAGTGCAAAAATCACTACTTTTTAATATATGTTGGAGAAGAATGTCCGGATTATATGAAGTATAGTAGGTTCATATAAGATTGTGGTTTTTAAAATAACACTTTCCAATGTATCTTTTTTAGGAGTCTTTATAGAGAAATACTATTTCTCTCTCTTGTTGCGCTTGGAAGGGATAACATTGATATAGGTAAGCCATCAGTTACGTTGTGTTGTGTGCTAAGTGCGCACAAAAGTAGTCATTGTAAGCTGTTGCTTCAAGAGTTAAAAGGATACTTTTTATTTTAAAGCATCTATTACAATCCTGTTTAGATGAAGTATAATAATTTAAACCTAGTTGTTTCTATTCTCTAAAGCCAGACTCGTAAATAGCTATTTGCCTGTGTGCGGTGAAGATCACCTTCAGGCAAACAGAGTGGGGAAGATTTTATAAAGGGAATAAGAATAGGTTTATTCCTCTGACTCAGACTATTGATAGTCAGTAAAACCATGGATTATGAAGAGGGCTTGTTTAACTAACCAGGGTTTGTTTTAAAACAATAATCTCTTATTCATATGCAGCAATAACTCGGGATTAATGGAAACTCAAGAGTAAATGCTGCAGAATTTTTTATTCTGGCTGTTTAGGAGGAGAGGGGAGTGGATGAGCTGAAGGTTTTGCTTTGGCTTAATTCTAATGCATGCACTCATGGTTTAGCATTATGTCCAAACCAGCCCAATTTACAAGCAGCTACTATTTATCTGTTGCTGCCACTAAGTTGGAACACCGCTAAATTGGAAGCACAAGCCACTTGGCGCCCACCCGTCAGCCCCCAATTGAGGTTATTAGTTCCTCTTGCTAATCTGGATATAACACATGTTTTTAAAAGGAATTGTGTAATGAAGTGCTCCAGGCAGGCTGTTTTGTGAAACATGAATGCAGAACTGTTGTCTAACATGGCATCAGTCTCTTGACACACACACACACACACACACACACACACACACACACACACACACTGTATTATAGAAAAGAACCAGACACTAATATTAATATTACTAATAATTTATATATCACAAAATCATATAAAATAAATCTCTGTGGTGTAAAACCACATAACATATAAAATCAAACATTAAAGAAACAGAAATACAGGAATGGGTCATCTGACAAGAAGGTTATAAAAAGAGTAAATCATTTTTATCAGGTTTGCTTCCTGAGTTGGTGCCTAAAGTCAGCCATGGACGGAGAAATGAATGGGAGCTGTGCAGAAAACACTCCTAGTTCATAGCCATCCCTAAGCTAAAGCATTTCTGGCACCTGCTCCATTGTTGTTCTGGTATAACCTCTCCCCCCCCCCTGTTGTTACAGATGCTTTTGACAGAGAATACAAAATGGCTTACGACCGCCTTACAGTAAATCAGGTGAAGAGCACCCACAACTGCGATAGGCCTCCAAGTACAGGAGTGATGGAATGTCGAAAGATTTTTGGGGAGCCGTACCTTTAAAAAAAGAAATATTGCATCTAATTAATTGCAGCAGGGTTCGTATGAAGAAACAGAAGACTTCAGAAAGACTCTCACCCTTCTCCATTTAAAAAAGCATCTTCAGCTTTGTTTTAAAATTAGGATTTCCAAGGGGGGAAATGTTGCTGGAATGACTTGTGAGCCGTGGGCCAGAGTAGGCTCTCTTCGCTGTGGACAGTGTCTGCAAAACATGTAGGGGAGGAAATGGAATGGTCCATTGCAGAAAGCTTAAGCAGAGATGGACCAAAATCACGTACTAAAAGTTTGCATGAATGAAATAAGCTTTTCAGAACTGTTTACATAGAAAGTTAAAAAATGTCACAGAGCTCATACCAGAGTTGTATAATAACAGATTTTAAATTATTTATAGCAAGTTCATATTTTTTTAACTTTTTAAATTACTATTGTGAATCAAGTGATCCTGTTGCAGAAGCAATACTTTTGTCCTCCCTCAGAATATTGCTGTTTATAGCAACTGGTCTTTTTTGCAGATAAAGCCCTTCTCTCTTTCATTTTTAAAAAAGTAGTATGGAAATGTCGATGCTGTCCTCAATCGCAGTGCAGGTTGTAGTATTTCCTGTTCCTCCCCATAAGTGCACACTTAAAAGATTGCAAACTTTAGCTGACAAGTATTTCAAACTTGTATGAAGCTTTCATAAGTTACATGCATTTGTCACTTTTAAGAATCTGACATGGTTGGCTGTTGGGGAGCCACTGCTATACTGCTATACAGATAATCCATTTAAGGAGCTACTGTACTTTAGGCATTCCAATGGGTCAAGATTTGCCCTGTAGGATTGTGGACCTTTCCTCATCAAAATAGCAAGCTTTGCACCAGAGGTGGGGAACCCTTTTCAGTCTGAGAGTCACATTTCCTCATGGAAAACCTCCCAGGTGTTGGGCCAGGCCAGAGTCAAAAGTGGACAAGGGATGTGACTCTTACCATTGTACAATAGGCTACATTCCAGCTATCCAAAACTCAGAGGCTTTGATTCACGTAGCCCCCCACCCCGCCCACCTCTCCATCCAGGCAAGCAGAAGGAATTATCACAATTCAAAGACGCATTTCAGCCATGCAAAAGCACCTAAGAGGGCACAGAGCAGAGTCAGTGAGGGAGTGGGCCCAGGTGGAATTCCAAAGGCCCAGGGCTATGATGTTCCCTACTTCTGCCCTTACCATATCAAAATCCATTGGCATAGCTGGGGGGGGGGCAGCTGCTCCCCAGTCAATAAAAATACATAGCTAACTGAGCTTCTCCTCCACCCCCAAACAAAAATTCTGGCTATGCCCATGTCACAATCTGCTTTCAAAAGTCCCTGCAGTTTCCAAAGTGGTGGGTTCATGTGTTTCTGCTTCCATGGGCTGCTGCCTAAGAAGGATAAACCCAAAGCACCTCTGGGCACATGGGAATGGGGGAATGGTGCTTTGGATCCCAGCTAAAGTGTATGGCAAGTGGCTTGAGGGAAATGCTTATTTACAAACTGAAGGAAAGAACTGTATCATCTGTGGACCAAAATGTTCCAAAATGGAATTTAGGACAAGCATGTCCAAACAGAAAATTCGGGTGCAATGGGATCATGTGGGTTGTGGAAGAGAATGTAATCTACTTTGAGATAAGATGTGTATCAGATATATTAGATATCATTGCTTGCTTGCTAATATGCAAACAGCATAGCAACTTTTTATTTGTTGTTGTTGCATGGCTTCACACTGCTTGTGTTTCAAACCCAGATACTTTAAAATTTTGAGAACTGGAGAACATTATAGTGTCTTCTCTAATTTGCACATACATGTAGAGTTACTTGTTTACAGGAAGATGTGCTGCCTATTCTGTCACGTCCTCCCGGTTTTTCTCCAGCTAATGTTTGGTTGGAGGCAGTGTCCTTCTGAATACCAGTTGCAGGAAACCACAGGATGGGACAGTGCTCTTGTGCTCAGGTCCTACTTGCAGGTAACTGGTTGGCCACTGTGAGAACAGGATGCTGGCCTAGATGGGCCATTGGTCTGATCCAGCAGGCTCTTCTGAAGTTCTTAGTATGCTAATAGTCATTTTGCATGGGGATTATTAACCTATGCCTTAGCAACTTGGTCTTAGACCTGAATCCAAAGAACTACTTCGGGCATTTTGAATTTTTCTTTGTCTTTGAACAGCAGGTCATTTTTGCCATGTCTCAAACTGTTTTTGAACTGCTCCTGGATTCAAACAGCATGTGGGCCTACTGCTCAAAAAACATTTAAGGCTGAAGCCTCTTTGGGTGCGTTGAGAGTGTAGTCTCTAAGGACACAATGAACCAGGAATTTATCTTGCATAAGTCCCCCCTGCATCCTCTTGCATAGCTTCCATTCAGTTCTGCAGGCTTGCATAGGAGAATTTCCTAGTGCATTTCCACACATCAGTACTCACCTTGCATTTACAGACAAACACAGGTAACTTTAAGAGAATGTCATCTCCATGAATTTTGTGACAAAGCTATGCCTCCCGATACAGTGGGTATAGAACTTTGGAAGCCACATTGCCAAGTACCTAGTAACGTGGGTGGGTGTTAATTTCTGTGTACAGTATCTGTGCTATGTTGTATTCACACAGTTATGTTGTGTAAGGAAAAGATGTGCACTGTGGTTGCCACAAATGTAAATAAGTCATTTGGTATTTGTGTTGTGTAGAAGAAAGTAGAGTGCTGGTCAGCCTTTGAACTGCAATTTCTTGCTTCGGTTAGCTGTATAAAAGCCACTATTTTATAGCACTTTAGAGCTATGATGGAGAGCTTCTTCCTGAGCTCTGTCTGGTGTTTCTAGGGATACCAAGAAAGTGACAAATCAAATTCCCTCATATATGGTATGTATAACCTGTTGGGGGAATATGATCTCACAAGGGTGTTTGTATGTGTGGGTGTGTCTACTGCTGTCTAAACATCAAGGTTTCAATTAATGTGACAGCTATAATTTTCCAGTTGCAGCACTTCCTAACAGCATAAGTGTGTATATACTAAAAATCAAGCCCTCTAGGCTGGTGTGTTAGCTTGATAAGAGAGAAGGATAGAGAGAGACATTGTCCTATTAACATGTTTGGCCAGAACTCAAGGAATTACTTCAATAGCTTGTGCACACCCAAAATATGTTTTGACACTCCCCCCCCCTCTTTTGAATGGCTGATCCCCATTCTTATCACAAATTGTGATAAGTGAAAAGGATCACCATGCATCTCTAGTGAAAACTATCACTGCGGACACAAAATTAAATCTGTTATGTCTGTGGTGGCCCATACATTCTCTTAAATACAAACACGGATTGAGTTTACATTTTTAATCTTTGTTATAGAAAGACAGTTTTGAAATCTTTTTCCTTCTGTTTATAGTGATTTGTTCTAATACTTAGGAACAGTTCTGTGTTTCCTTCTGGTAATATAACAAAGCCTTTTATCCTTATGGTTCATGATGTCGGAAACATCTTTGAGGCTTTTAAGTGCTTTTCTTCCTTTTTTATGTGTTCATAATCCTTGTAATGTTAGGTTTGCGCTTTATACAGAAATGGATTTATCAAGTAGATGACTTTAGTATTTCAATAGGAAATGCTTTATCCCAAAGACAGAAAATGGATATTCATTACATGTAAATGTGTGTATATATGACATTATAAAGCAGGAGGTACAGCCGGTGGATTAATTTGCTAAAGAGCACTTTTACAAATGAAAGGTTGTAGATTTGTATATATGTAATGTTTACATTTTATTTACCAACAAAGAATATCAGTTTTAAGTGTTTATTTTTGTTTTGAATTTGTAGCTCAATTTTAAGGTGTAAATTTCCATGTTCACAATGGAAAAAGCTGTGTTTTCCCCTATGAAATGTCCTAGAAAAATGATTCTATTTAAAATTTTACAATGGCTCAATAAAGAAAAGTGAACATGATCTTTCTGCTCATTCTTTTGTCTTACATTTATATTGAGGACAAGTAGTTGCAATGTTTCTCCATCATTTCCAGGATTCATAAGACATCAGTAACCCTAATAGCAGTTGCCATAGGGAGGTTCAGTGTCTTGCAGCGAAAATCAGTCTTGTGATACCTGAAAGCCTAAGAAACTTAGAGTAAGCACAAGCTTACTATAGCATAAGCTTACTATAGACCACAAATGCCATATGTCAGAAATTTGTTAGTATTTAAAGTTCCACAAGTCTCTTAATATCAGTGGATTTGTTATAATGATAGAAACTCATATTTGCAGCCTGAAAATGATCTTTATTACACAGAAACTTGTGTGGGACTCCTTTGTGAATTGCATGACACTAGGGCAGCTTCGTGTACTGCAAGTATTTTTTAAAAGCTCTAGTACCAGCAATAGAATCTGATGATATTCAGTGTCTTAAAATATCCAGTAGCAAATATCAGAAGGGCAACCTGCACACCCCAATATTTCCTAGTTGGAAAAAGGGCCTGCCTTTAACACCCTGTATTCTCATGCCAAGCACCACATAAAACTATTACATTTTTCTGAAGTCTGCTCCATTTATTTACAAATTAGGTTGTCTTTCCCACTTAACAGCAGGCCTGTGCTCAAGGAACCAGCACTGCCCTGAGGCCACCAAAGGATCCAGAAGTACCTGCAAGCTGTGTACCCACTTCTTCAGAGGGAGTGTAACCCCTCTGAATGAATGTAGAGTGAAAGATGACTGGGGCAACCCAGTCATATGGACAGCATATTATATTATTATTACTATTACTGTTGGGCTGCCATGTTGTTGTTGTTGTTGTTGTTGTTGTTGTTGTTGTTGTTGTTGTTGTTGTTTAGTCATTTAGTCGTGTCTGACTCTTTGTGACCCCATGGACCAGAGCACGCCAGGCACTCCTGTCTTGCACTGCCTCCCGCAGTTTGGTCAAACTCATGTTCGTAGCTTCGAGAACACTGTCCAACCATCTCGTCCTCTGCCGTCCCCTTCTCCTTGTGCCCTCCATCTTTCCCAACATCAGGGTCTTTTCCATGGAGTCTTCTCTTCTCATGAGGTGGCCAAAGTATTGGAGCCTCAGCTTCAGGATCTGTCCTTCCAGTGAGCACTCAGGGCTGATTTCCTTCAGAATGGATAGGTTTGATCTTCTTGCAGTCCATGGGACTCTCAAGAGTCTCCTCCAGCACCATAATTGGGCTGCCATACATCCTGATTTTTGGAAATCAGGCAAATGTCATGGAAAACCGGCAACGGGGGTTAAATCGTGCTGAAAATGCCTTAAAAAGCTCCCAAACTCCAAAATTATTGTACCAGTATCTGCTGGCATTTTTCATGGATGTATGCATGAATAGGAGGTTTCAAATGTGGTCAAGGCAAATGGTATGCATATGTGTTCATGGATGTGATGTGGATGTTGGCAATCTGCACTTTGTGGATGATGTCGCCAGGCAGAAGCTGGTGGAGGTACCTGAGTGATGCTATTAGATGATGGGCATCCCACTAATTTTCCATTAAAAAAAAAACTTTCTAGGGATGTACGAATCCAGTGAGGTTTCTCAAGACCACCAGTAAAAGCAATGAAAAGAAATGAAGGACTTAAATTTCTAAATAAATCTACTTTTAGTGTCCATTCTATCTTTTTCTTCTGGAAATGGGATATCAAATATCTGAGTTTTATGGTGCCCCCCCCCCCCATGAAGACTGGGCTGGGTGAGATGCATATAATAAATGAATCAATGACTCTTAAGATGCCCTCCACAAAAGACAAGCATGGCCAGCACATAATTTGAGATTTCAACAAGGGCCAGAACGTCTAGATTCTTTTTCTACAAGTTGGCATTCTTTTATGACATATACAGCAGAACCATCATTTTTAAGACAACTCACCCTTGTCACAAGTCTGGAACCAAAATCTGGAAATCTGGAACCAAATTTAATAATCTGATAATGCTGATCATCTCAACTTGGACTTTGTTATTTTAATTTAACCCATGTGCAACTATACCTATTTTATAGTTTTGCCTTTTCACCTTTTAATTTTTGTCTTTTGTTATAATTGATCTCTCTCTTTTATATACAAGATTAAATGAAAATAAACTTTACAAAACAGGAAAAGCTTGGACGGCCCCACCCCACGCCACCAACAAGGCTCTAGTTCCCCATTGCCAGACTCCCGTCATTAACACATACTTTTAAATTGTATTACAGTATACGTAAGACACTCTGGGAGACATTTTGGCTGAAGGTAAAGGTCTAAACCACAGAGCCTAGGGCTTGCCGATCAGAAGGTCGGCGGATTAGCACGTCCAAGTGCAAGTAGATAAATAGGTACCACTCCGGTGGGAAGGTAAACAGCGTTTCCGTGCACTGCTCTGGTTCTCCAGAAGCGGCTTAGTCATGCTGGCCACATGACCTGGAAGCTGTATGCCGGCTCCCTTGGCCAGTAAAGCGAGATGAGCGCCGCAACCCCAGAGTCGTCCGCGATATTATGACCTTTTGGCTTCTAGCCTTTTTGTAAGTTACTTAAACTTTTAGTAGGAGCCTAATGCTAAGTAAATGATAATGCAATAATTTTAGGTAAAGGTAAAGTGACCCCTGACCATTAGGTCCAGTCACGGATGACTCTGGGGTTGCGCGCTCATCTCGCTCTATAGGCCAAGGGAGCCAGCATTTGTCAGCAGACAGCTTCTGGGTCATATGGCCAGCATGACTAAGCCGCTTCTGGCTGAAGAGTGGGATACAAATGCTCTAAACTAGGCACGTCCAACAGGTAGATCACTGGACGTCTGTGGTAGATCACTGGCTCCCCTCAAAGAAGCTCAACAACTTTGACCTGAACCCCTAAAAATGGGCTTTCCTTCCTAAAAAATGCTCAAGAACCTGAACCCCCAAAATGGGGCAGATCACTGCCTATTTTTAACTCTGTGAGTAGATCGCAGTCTCTTGGGAGTTGGCCACCCCTAAACAAATGAATAAATAAGTAAATAAATAATCCAGTGTATTTTAGAACATGCACATTCTTTTTTTTAAAGAAAGTTGTTGTTTTTTTAAAAAAAATGTTTCGTTTTGTTCTTTAAAAGGTTGATTTTTTTAAAAAAATGTAGCATAGATCTGCATGTTTACTCCCCTTCCCGCCCGAAAAAAACACCCTTCTCTGCATTCTAGAGATGCAAGGAAACCTGATCCTTGTTTTCAAAATCAAAAGCCGTGCAGGGAAAAAGCTCCTGCTCTCGCGGTTGATAGCATGCCCTCCTCCACCCTCGAGCTTCACTTGCCACAACTGAGCGTGCGCGAGGCGAACCGAACCGCGCATGCCCAGTAAGTGCTTTGTAAGGGCCGCTTTCTAAAGCCGGCCCCAAAGGCTGCGGTTAGAGCAGCAGCGGGGAAGGAATTACGGGGGTGGTCCAACATGGCGGCGGTGCGCGGGTGAGGTCCCCATCCCGGATGGAAAGTACGATTTACACTCGCACTTCCCAACAGAGGGGGACTGGGAGCTCCCCCTTCTCTAATTAGACGCCCCCCCCCAGTTCCTTTTCCAGCTCCCTTTTCTTTCCTACTTCCTACGTGCCCCCACATACTTTCTCTCTTGTCCACATAATGGGCATGGTGATGGCTGTTGTTGTTTGTGTGCGGCTTCCTTCGTGAGACCCAGGCGAGCCCCTTCCCCGAGCTGCTCACGGCCTAAAAGCAACTACTAGCCACGATGGCTATACGTTCCCTCCACTGTTGGGGAGACACACACACACGTGTTTGGCTCAGTGGTGGAGCACCTGCCTTGAGTTCTGGGGTCCCGGGCTCGGTACTTCACATCCCCGGGTGCGGTTGTGGGGATGGGGGAACGACTGTTGGCCCGAACCCCCCCCCCCTGGTAAGCTGCTGCCAGTCAGTGTAAGCAATGCAGAACTGGATGGACCTTCATAGTGTGGCTCTGTGTATAAGTCAGCTTTCTGTTTTCTATGGCAGCATGTGTCTGAATGCCCGTTTCTGGGAATTGCGTGTGGGGATGGGAAATAGTGCTGCTCTTGCACTCAGGTCCTGGTTAGGGGTGGGGTATCCTTTTGGGGTACCTTGGTTGGCCACTGTGAGAACGGGATGCTGGGCTAATAGAGCCACTGGTCTGATAGAAGAGGGAAATTCTTAACGTTCTCTTCTTTTGTTGTTAAAGCAGCCACAGCCGAGGGAGAGACAAAGGCAGCTGAGAGGCTAAATGTGAGCGAACGCACATAGGTTTGCTTCAGACTCAATCACACAGTTGGGATGCAGCCAGAAGCCGCAGAGAAAAGGTGAGTTTGTGAGGGTTTTGACAAATGGGGGAGAGGTTGCAAGCTTCTCAGTACATATTTTCTGCATATATCATTCCTCCTTCTTTTTGCCCACACTAACGTGGTGCTTTAAGGTGCTACAAAACCCCTTGTTGGCTTTGCTGCAGCATGGCTACCCCTTTGGAATTAACTTTTGACCTTCATCTTAGATTCACAATATCACCAACTTATTATTAGATAATGCTCCACTGTTTCCAACAATTTGCCCTCTTCCCTCAGATTCTTCTTACCATCCCTTGCACTCAAAATATAGCTGCCTCCGTTTCTATACATTTTTCTATACATTTTATGCTATCCCCCCCTAATAATAATAATAATAATAATAATTTATTATTTATACCCCGCCCATCTGGCTGGGTTTCCCCAGCCACTCTGGGTGGCTTCCAACAGAAAAATGAAATAAAATAATCTATTAAACATTAAAAGCCTCCCTAAACCCCCTTATAGGTAATGTACTGCTCTCCCTTCACCAATTTCCCCTTTCTCAGATTTCCTTTATTAGCCTTAATTGGATTGCTGTGCTTGTGTTGACCATCCCTCAACCACACAGTGCCAGCATGCATATTTGTAATTCTTCCCTGGGTTCCTTTTGTTTGTTTTAATATTTATTTTATTTATATATTATTATTACATTAATAGCTGCCACTTAGCAGATGTTTTCTGGGGAGCTCACTCTCTGTTTCCATTTCTGTCTTTGCAACACTACCTTTGACTCTTTCCTATGTGTTTATTTATATACCAGTTTTTGGCCCTGCCCTAGGTAGTGAAAGTGGAATTAGCTGTTTCTAAGATTATAGGGATACCGGTGGCAGTGTGGTCTAAACCACAGAGCCTAGGGCTTGCCGATTGGAAGGTCGGCAGTTCGAATCCCCATGATGGGGTAATCTCCCATTGTTCGGTCCCAGCTCCTGCCCACCTAGCAGTTCAAAAGCACATCAAGTGCAAGTAGATAAATAGGTACCGCTCCGGTGGGAAGGTAAACAGCATTTCCGTGCGCTGCTCTGGTTTGCCAGAAGCGGCTTAGACAGCGGAAGCTGTCTGCAGACAAACGCTGGCTCCCTCCGCTTATAGAGCAAGATGAGTGTGCAACCCCAGAGTCGTCCAAGACTGGACCTAACAGTCAGGGGTACCTTTACTTTTACCTAAGATTATATTATTAATATTTACTTGGTGCATTAGGCTCCTACTAAAAGTTTAAGTAACTTATAAAAAGGCTAGAAGCCAAAAAGGCGTAATATTTCAATAAAGTTATTCCAACAATCCACAAGGAAAACCTAGTGTGATTTGCAGGAGGTGTTATTATATATTTAATTTGAAAAATGTTAAAACTCATGGGCATTTATTTCCATTTCTTCCTCCACAGCAATTTCCTCTTGCACTTCTGATAGAACAAAGAAGGGGACACCATGCCGACTGTGGTGGTGATGGATGTGTCCCTCTCAATGACCCGGCCAGTCTCAATTGAGGGCTCTGAAGAATATCAGAGGAAACATCTTGCTGCTCATGGCCTGACCATGCTGTTTGAACACATGGCAACCAACTACAAACTGGAATTCACTGCCTTGGTTGTGTTTTCATCCCTCTGGGAACTGATGGTTCCCTTCACAAGAGACTACAATACGCTCCAGGTACAAAATATAAAGGCAGAGAAATGTTTTTGCTGCATTGTAAATATGACTTAGGACTGATTGTCATTCTCAAAACTCCAACTCAGTCCTGTATAATTGAGCAGCAAGTTGCTTATAGAGTATTTCTCTAACGCAGACCAACTCATGTGTAACTTGTGTTGACAGGAAGCCCTGAGTAATATGGATGATTATGACAAAACATGCTTGGAGTCTGCTCTGCTTGGGGTTTGCAATATTGTGCAACAGGAATGGGGGGCTGCCATTCCCTGCCAGGTAAGATTTTAGACTATTCCAGATGATGACTGCTATAAATTAGGGTTCAAGATTCAGCAGAATACATACATCTGCAGGAAACAACTTCACATCCATGTAAGATGTACTAAGCATACCCTTTTTTGTGAGCAAGGAGTATCCTGTCAGAAAGTTATCCTTGCCACTCAGCACTTTCTGTTTGCCTCTTTTGCCTCAGGCGTATTAGTTGAAGGAGTGGGTTGTATCTCTGAGGTTTCCTTTTGGCCTAAGAGTTTCTAGTTTTTCGGCCCTTATTAAACACTGTCACATCCTGTATAATTCTAATGGATGTGGGCCTTCCTATAGAGGTTCACATGATGTACTACTAGCAAAGAGAGGCCTGAAGGCACATTCACACCTCACATGGGAAAAACACCCCAAGGACTTGGGAAATAAATAATGATTTTGTAGGCTGGCCTTTCCAACAAGTCTGAGTTAAGCTGTTATAATTCCCATATTGCAGGTGGAAAACTGAGGATGTGAAATCTCAAACTGGTACTTCTGTAATTGACTGACAAGTGCTTACAGCATGGGATAGTTTTTGGAGATCAACATGGTCGTTGGGTCACTGCTTCCCTTGTTCCCTCCTTGCTAGGTTGTCCTTGTTACTGATGGCAGCTTGGGCATTGGAAGGGGCTCTCTCCGACACTCTTTGACTACTCTTGGCCAACGAACTGAAAGCAACCGGTTCCCTCTGCCTTTTCCTTTCCCATCAAAGCTATACGTCATGTGCATGGCCAATCTGGAGGAGGTGAGTCCCCTTCGGCTTTAAACAAGGTTTGCTCTTGGTTTGTCTGCAGAAGACAAGCCACAAGCCTGAGCTTGGGTTTTATGATGAGATAAATTATGGCTTAGCTCACAGCAGTGCAGCAGCAGCAAGACCAGAGAAGCAGAATGGGCCAATCGCCTCTTCGGGAAGCTGCCTGCTCGCACATAGCTATAGTTTGGCATTACATGCAACTGGGACAGTATGTGTGAAGTTGTGATTCCTTCTGTTAAAGCTCCAGAGCTCAGATTCTTTAGATTGTCTTGAACGGCTCATAGACTTAAACAACGGAGAGGGCCAGATTTTTACTATTGATGGACCCCTTTGCTTGAAGAATGTGCAGTCCATGTTTGGGTGAGTACACCTGTGATCAGCATTGCTGTGTAAATGCTATCCTTCAACACAGAGTCTTGCATGACGTGGTATGGGTTTGTTTCCTTCTCTTCCTACCTAGCACAGATAAGTTGTTGGGTAACTTTTCCACCAATATCATTCAGTCTTCTGATGCTAACATGTCCTCTGCCTTTCATTTGTGACTGTTATCCCCTCTTGTTTTTCTGCAAGGTGAGTTTCCTCCACAGTCTTTCTCCCATTGAGTAATTACTAATATTTGATGGTAATTATCATAGAATTGTAACATTTGAAGGGACCCTGGGGGTCATTTAGTGCACCCCCTGTGCCCCCTTGCAGTTCAGGAATCTCAACTAACACACCCGTGACAGATGGCCATCCAAAATTAGTGCTATAAACATTGAGTTGAAAGGTTTTTTGAGGAGAAAGTCAGGAACTTTGGCTGGCTAGTGCTCCAGCTGCCATGTTTGCTCAAAAGTACAAGATAGATAAAGTAAATGAAATGAACAGATAAGACATAAATTTTGGGAGGAAAATATCATGAGTTTCATACAGTTCTGTTGGCAGGATAGTAATTTAATCGTATGAGCATTGCTACATAAATTGGCTTCTCTATGAATCCTCAATTCCCCTTGCTTCCAAAGTAGAGCTCTCCAAATTTGACAGATAAAACTCTTGGAATTGTGGTTTTCCACGTACTGCAGGAGATTTGTTGTCATTGGCACTCTTAGAAACTACAGTGCCTGCTTCCTTAAGCTAGTTTAAGACCAGTTTAATTGTGTAGCTATGTCATAGAGAACTAGGAACTTAAGAAACTGCCTTATCCTTACATCATGTTTGCCTATCTAGCTCAGTATTGTCTACACCAGCCTTTCCCAGCCTTTGGTCTTCCAGATGTTGGACCACAGCTCCCATAATCTCTATTAGGGTCTTTCCCTGCCTACCTAGTGCCTTGGATTGAACCTGTGACCTTCTACCACTAACCTATCATTTAACTGCTCTCCCAGCATCATTACCTCTTCTTTCTGATGAAAAAAATTCCTGTTGCTTGAAAGCTCGCATAATTCTGTGCAACTAGAAATGGTCAAGCAAAAGATGTATTGTCACCAGTCTTTCCACCCATTAAACATCATCCAAACAAGCTCCTTGTTTGGATTTAACTTTTTGCTTTAATGATAAACTCTCTTGTTCTAGAAAGCTAATAGACGTAGCTTATACCCCCTTCCATGCTGTTCTGAAATGCGGCCATTTGTCTTCGGACGTGCAAGCCTTTCCGAGGCCAGAGCCCTTCATTATAGATGAGGAAATCGATCCAATCCCTAAAACGATTAATACTGGTAAGTAGCTGCTTTTCTGGCAACAAGTTTGATTTAGCGCCTCCTCCTTGGCAGTTTCTTCCTCTGACTTGGGCTGTGGAATGTAGCCATCTATCCCACTTCTGACACTTAGTATTGAAAGCTCTAAATGACTCAGGCCCCAAAGATGTGGAAGACTCCCTCCTTCCCTATAGACTCTCCCAGAGGTTGTGATCGTCAGAGGGGGACCTCTTGGTTGTTCCACCACTCTCAGAAGCTTGAGGGAGGGTGGCCCAGGAGAGGGTATTCTCAGTGGCAGGCCCCAAGTCTGGAATTTGAAACTGAGGATATACCACTGTTGGATTCCACCTTGGAATGGTCCTGGTCTACTTTTGAGAGGGCCTGGGGCATATATGAGATGGTGTGTACCTGTATAGACATTATGTGGGTGTGTGGAAGAAATCCCCAGCTGGTGTGTTTTTTGAAATCTGATCCCCCACCTTCTCTCTGTTTTTCCCCCCTTCTAGATTTGGAAATAGTTGGGTTTATTGACATAGCTGATATCTCCAGTCCCCCCGTCCTATCAAGGCATTTGGTGTTGCCTATTGCTCTCAACAAAGGTGAGCCATCCTGGTCTCTCCCCACCCCACACCCAGCAGTGACAACTCTGTATTTTTAGTCTGTTGAGCACTGATCTGGGCAGAGTCCTGGGCTAGGACCTGGGAGACAAGGATTCAAATCCCCACTTGGCCATGATGCTCACTGAGTGACTTTGGGAGCCAGTCATGATCTCTCAACCTAGCCTACCTTGCAGG